>NW_016107399.1:6365850-6448936 GCF_001604975.1 Cebus imitator | reverse complement strand
TGTTGCATTTTTCAGCTCCATCAATTCACTTATATTCCTTTCTATTTTGTCCATTCTCGTTAGCATTTCGTCAAATCTTTTTTTCAAGGTTCTTAGTTTCTTTGCATTGGGTTAAAACATGTTCTTTTAGCTCACAGAAGTTTCTTACTACCCACCTTCTGAAGTCTGATTCTGTCTTTTCATCATACTCGTTCTCCATCCAACCTTGTTCCCTTGCTGGTGAGGAGTTGTGATCCCTTGTAGGAGGAGGGGTGTTCTGGTTTCGGGTGTTTTCATCCTTTTTGCACTGGTTTCTTCCCATCTTTATGGATTTATCCACCTGTCATCTTTGTAGTTGCTGGCTTTCAGATTGGGTCTCTGAGTGGACGTTCTGTTTGTTGATGATGAGGTTATTTCAGTTTCTTGGTTTTCCTTCTGACAGTCTGGCCCCTCTGCTGTAGGTCTGCTGAGGTCCACTCCAGGCCCTGCTTGCCTGGGGATCACCTGCAGCAGCTGCAGAACAGTAAGGGTTGATACCAGTTTTCTTCTTCTGCTATCTTTGTTCCAGAAGGATACCTGCCAAGTGTCAGTCTGATCTCTCCTTTATGAGGTGGCTCTTTAGATATACAGGGGTCAGGGAGCTGCTTTAGGAAACAGTCTGTTCTTTATAGAAGCTCAAATGTTGAGCTGTGAGCTCCGTTGTTCATTCAGAGCTGCTGGGCAGGTACGTTTAGGTCTGCTGCAGCAGAACTCATAAACCGCTTTTTGTTCCCAGGTGCTCTGTCCCAGGGATTTAGGGCTTTATTTATGAGTTTCCATTATGCTGCTGCCTTCTTTTTCTTTCCTTCAGAGCTGCCCTGCCCAGCAAGGAGGCAGCCTAGTCACTCTCTGCCTGTAGAGGCTTTACTGAGCTGCTGTGGGCTCCGCCCAGCTGCCGAGTGAACTTCCCTGCAGTCCTGTTTATATGGGTGTAGTTAGAACTGCCTGGGCAATGGTGGCCTGCTTCTGTTAAGGCGGAGTCTCTCTGTAGTGGCGGGTTGCCTTGGCAATGGCTGGCTGCCTCAGCAATGGCGGGTTGCCTTGGCAACGGCGGGCTGCCTCAGCATTGGCTGACTACCTCCGTAGTGGTGGGCTGCCTCGGTAATGGCGGACACTCGTCCCCCACAGAGCTGGACCGTCCCGGGTTCAGCTGCACTTACTGTGAAACTCTCAATCCAGAGAGTTTCTGATTGCTGTTCTTTTGTGGGGGTGGGACCAGCTGAGCCTGATTGCCTGGCTCCCTGCCTCAGAACTTTTTTGTTTTTCTTTCTTTGGTGTTCCAGTCGCCTGTTGAAGAGGTGCTGGGATCTGTGTGTTTTCCCGTGTGGCGACTCACTGTGCTGGCTTAAACAGTGGCACTGAGATTCGTGGAGCTTTTTGTGCCCTGGAATCTACTGTACTGGTTCTCTGTTCAGTCCCCTTTTTAAACAGATGAATGGGAAACTTCCCGTGGCTCCAATCGCCAGCCAAAAGGGCACTCGGACCGGTGTATTTTGTATGGAGAACCGCTGCGCCGGGGCGCTGACAAAGCAGCCGTGAAGGCCGACACAGCCTCGCTGGCCGAAACAGCCCCGCTGGCGACCGGTGGAGTTCCTCCGCCTGGGAATTTCCTAGTCTGTGGGCAATAAAAATGCGGCATCCGCTCACCCCCTGCGCTTTCACTGGGAGCTGCAATCCTGAGCTGTTCCTAAACGGCCATCTTGGATCCCAGATTAGAATCTTGCTTCGGCTATAAGTATTTTCAACACTACTGGGTAATGTCAAATTATTTCCTGAAGTGACTGTACCATTGTGGAGATTACTCCACAGTCTCTCTAACAGTTGAATTTTGTTTTCTGCAAATTTGGGTGTGTGAAATTTTATCTTATTCGTGATATTAATATGTATTTCCCTAGTTACAAATGAAATTGAGCATTTTTATATTCATACAGGCCATTCCTGTTTCCTCTTCTAATATATGAAAATGAATAGGCCGGGCGCGGTGGCTCAAGCCTGTAATCCCAGCACTTTGGGAGGCCGAGGCGGGTGGATCACGAGGTCAAGAGATCGAGACCATCCTGGTCAGCACAGTGAAACCCCGTCTCTACTAAAAATACAAAAAATTAGCTGGGCATGGTGGTACGTGCCTGTAATCCCAGCTACTCAGGAGGCTGAGGCAGGAGAATTGCCCGAACCCAGGAGGCGGAGGTTGCGGTGAGCCGAGATAGGGCCATTGCACTCCAGCCTGGGTAACATGAGTGAAACTCCGTCTCAAAAAAAAAAAAAAAGAAAAGAAAAAAAAAGAAAATGAATATTCATGCATTTTGCCTACTTTTAAGAAACTGAATGGTCTCTCTCTTGTTTATTTATGAAGTCTTTTTATATTCTCGATTCTAGACTTTTTGTTCATAATGTGTTGTAAATATTGTCTACCAATTTGTGACTTTTTTTTTTTTACTTTTTTAGTGTTTTCTTTTGATGTTCAAAAGTTCCTAACTTTGATATAGTCAAATTTCTTTATAATTAGCATTAAAAAAAATTTTTTTTAAGAAATCCTCCTCTGCCTTGGGTTCATGAATTATTCTGTTAGTTTTTTCTAAAGCTATAATATTTTGCTCTAGATCTATATGGATTTTGTATGACTGCATGGTATGAGATAGAATCTTCTTTTTCTTATGAATAAGCAAATGGACCAGTACTATTTATTGAAAAGTCTAATCTTTCCTCACTAATCTGTAATGAAAGCTCTGTCATATTATCAGGTTTCCATATTTGGCCGAGTTTATTTTGGGCTCTATATTTCATTCCACTGGGCTATGTGTTTATCTCTGCACCAATACCTTATTTACTTAATTATTTGATTAATTTTATATTAAAAAAATTTCTGGTGTGGTGAGCCCTTTCAATATAATTGTTTAGGAATATCTTGGGTACAACTAGCTTCACAAAATGAGTTGGGTAGTTTTCCTCTTTTTCTTCTCTTTGAAAAAGTTTTGTGTAAGATTGAAATTACCTGTTTGTTAAATATTTGATATAATTTATTTGTAAAATATCTTTACCTGGTGCTCTAATTGTGAGAAGATTTAATTGGATTGAGTTTCTTTAATAATAAAAAGTTCTCCAGGATTTTTATTTCTTCTGTCAGTTTTGTTATGTTTTTCTAATAATGTGTGCATCTCACCTAATTCCTCAAATATATTGGCATAGAGCCTTTAATGATACTCTCTTGCTACTTTTTAAACAGAGTTGCTTCTCCAGTTGTGTCCCCTTTTGTGTTCTTAATATTATTCACCTGTGCCTTCTTTTTTTTTCCCTTTAATCTTACCAAAAATGGATCAGTTCTATTAAACTTTTAGAAGATAAATATTTGGCTTTTTCAATCCTCTCGTATCTTTGATTTTTCTTTTATTAACAAATCACCATTCTTTCAATGACAGATTTTTCTGATGTTGCTCTAATCCTTTAGCAAATAGCTTCATAAATGAATTCATAGTTTGCTGGTTTATCTTATGGGGCTGAAGGAACAGGTGACAGGTTAAGGAATTTCACCCCATTTTCTCCCTGACTTTATTAGATATTGGCTATTGCCTAGTTGGGCAGAAAGTAGCTCTGAGTTCGACAGGGTGGTATATGGTATTAGGAATATCCGTAACATCAGATTCTGAAGAGGACACACATATACCTTTGACAGTCCTAATCACATTTCTTACTTGCTTGTTTATACTACATGCTGGTCAATTTCCAAATATGCAGTTTTTACCTACGTGAGAGAGATAACAATTTCCCACTGATTAAATATTTTGACAGGGTGAGACATTACTAAGGGAAGACAAGGAGATAGAATTGCCAAGCATAGAATGAATTCTTGACATAAATATACTTGACTGTGAGACAAAAAGAGAAAGAAATGTGGTAATTATTTTTCATTCACATAATAACTTAAAGTCTTCTTTTTAAGACACCTTAATTAGCAAAACTTCATTTGATTCTATAGTAGCCCCAACATCAGAAAATTGGGTAAAGCAGATATTCTGGAAACTATAGAAGGAGATATGCAAGTGCTTGGGGGTGGTTTCCTTAGGAAAGGAAGTCATCTGCTTGACTGAAGACAGCCTTCATAATGAAACAACTAGATACATTTTTTAAACTTTTTGTTGAATTGCTATGATGCATAGAGTGCCTTGAATAGATTTTGAGATGAACTTGATTAAGAGGCAACTAGTTTCAATTGGCATAATCTTCCTGAGAGTCATTGTTATTCCTTCCACTGATTTCCTCTTCAGAATCTAAGATATAATTTGCATCTTTAATTTATCTCATCACTCTAGTGAGGCACCTTCCAGCATATGCTTTTGAATTTGTTAAGTGAAGGCATATCTTGAGTTTGTAGTCCATGAAAGCTGGTATTAAAGACAAAATAAATATACTTCAGGAAAGATAACATTTTTTCACAACAGATGTGAGAGCAAAGAAACTGCTGACATGTTTATTAGTAATGGATAAACTGAATGTTGGAGTTTGGCCCAGCACCCAGAAAATGCAGATGTGTATCCAGATGTAAACCCCTGAAGTCTGCAAAATAAAATTTGTATTGGACATTTTACAAGATCTCTGGCACTTCCTGCTTGACAAGAAGTACCCCTGAGAGCCACCTATCTCATGATACTTAGGCAGTTTTTCCCCTCCTCTGGTAAGAGCCAAGAATTGCAGAGGGTGGAGGGACAAANAAAAAAAAAAAAAAAAAAAAAAAAAAAAGAAGAAGAATGAAAGAAAGGAAAGAAGAAAGAAGAGAAAAAATAGAAATGAGAAGTTTACTAAAGTTTTTTTGACCTTCAAGTTAGGATTTTAAAAAAATGGGTCTAGAATATGAGATGACTCAGTCATCTTTCTGCACCCTAGGTTATTTTTACTAGTTGTGAATACACCAAGCATTCCTTAGCTCTTGCAAACATTTATTTGAATGCATAAGGCCTCAATTTAATTCCTTGATTGTCTTTTCCATGGTGGGAACATACTTGACCAAAGTCTTAGCTAATTTCAAACTGTAGTGACTTTTTAAAATGTGTGGACAAATCCTAACCCGAAAGTAAGGCCTAATATAGGAATCTATGCTTTTAATATTTATTTATGAGAGAAAATACATTAGAGACTGTTCAAAGGCTTAATAATTTGGTATAGTGCCTACTCTAGGGGGGTGTATGGCTGAGTTAATTAAATTATTGATTGAAGAATCTTCCTTAAAACTCATTTTCAACAAAGGAGCCCAGAACATACAATGGTGAAAGGATAGTCTCTCTAATAAATGAGGCTGGGAAAACTGTATATCCACATGCAGAGAATAAAACTAGGCCTCTATCTCTTACCATATGCAAAATTAGAATAAAAAATGATTAAATATTTAAATCTAAGACCTAACACTATTAAACTACTAGAAGAAAATGTTGGGCATATGCTCCAGGACATTGGTCTGAACAAAGATTTTTTGTGTAATACCTCAAAAGCACAGGCAACAAAAGCAAAAATACACAATTGAGATTGTACCAAGCTAAAACGCTTCTGGACAGCAAAGGAAACAGCCAACAAAATGAAGAGAACCACAGAATGGAAGACAATATTTGCAGTCTATCTGTCTGTCAAGGGATTCAAAACCAGAATATATAGGGAACTAAACGAACTCAATAGCACAAAAACAAATAATCCACTTTAAAAGTGAGCAAAAGGTCTGAATAGACATTTCTCAAATGAAGATGTATAAATGACCGACAGGTATATGAAAAATGCTCAACATCGCTAATCATAAAGGAAATGCAAATCAAAACTACAATGAGATACTATCTCACCCCAGTTCGAATGGCTTTAATCAAAAGACAGAATAACAGATACTGGCAACAATGTAGAGAAAGGGGAACCCTCCCACTGTTGTTGGTAATGTAAATTAGTGCAGCCACTATGGAGAACAGTATGGAGGTTTCTCAGAAAACTAAAAATAGAACTACCATATGATCCAGCAATTCCACTGTTGGGAATATGTCCAAAAGAAAGAAAATCATTATATCAAATAGATATCTACACTTCCATGTTTATTGCGGCACTATTTACCATAGCCAAAATATGGAATCAACCTACATGGTCATCAGTGGGGTGAATGGATAAAGAAAATGTGATATATATATATATATATATATATATATATATACACACACACACACACACACACACACACACATATATGTAATATGTGATATATATATAATGAAATATTATTCAGTCATAAAGAGGAAAGAAATTCTGTCATTTGCAGCAACATGGATGGAACTGGAAGTCATTATGTTAAGTGAAACAAGCCAGGCATAGAAAGACAAATATCATGTTCTCACCTATATGTGTGAGCTATAAAAGTGGATCTCATGAAAATACGAGAGACTGGTGGTTATCAGAAGCCGGGAAGGGTAGTGGGGAGGGGGTAAGAAAAGAGACTGGTTGATGAGTATAAATATATACCCAGGAGAAATAAGATCTTGTATTCAGTATAACAGTAGGGTGATTATAGTTAACATTAATTGATTCTACATTTCAAAGAGATAGAAGAGAATAATTAGAATATCTTAGCATAAAGTAAAGATAAATATTTAGGATGATGATTAACCCAATTACCTTGACTTTGTTATATGAATGTGTTAAATTATCACATGTGCCCCCAAAATATGTATATCTATATGTATCAATAAAACAAGAATCTGACTTTGTATAAGTTAGATTCTTAAAAAATAACAATATTAATAGGTATAATTTATTCAGTCACATAAGCCAAGTACTGTGCCAATTGCTTGATATGCCGATAGTAACAACTGCTAACATTTTGATAAGTTAGTGTGTTACTCACTGTGGTAAGTTGATGACTTGCATTATTTTATTTAATTCTTTCAAAAACTCCTTAAAGGCAATTTCACTATTATGTATATTTGATGGATGACAAGACTAAGGCTTAGAAGACAAGTGACTCAGTAAGATGTTTAACAATAAATTTAACTGAGAGAAAGCTGTTTTGAGATTTAAGAAAAAATTTTTTAATGTTGAAATTATTTTTGTGAACTTGTTTAGAACTTAGAAGGCCTTGAAATTGGCAATGGCATTTAATTCATACACCTAACAAATTATGTGCTGATTTGCTCATGACTCGTTACTGCTATTTTCTCCTTGGTCCCAGGAGAATATGAATCTGTAGAGAGTTGTTCAAATAACTGAGCTTCTTTGAGACACGAGAACTCAGAAACCAAGAACCCAGTAGAGAACCTGGAGTCAAAATACAAATTAGTCCACAAAAAAGTAGATATTTAAAACAATAGATTTTCATGAGATCAAGCAACAATAACCAAGTGAAAGTGTTATTTAAAAATTGACAATTCAGTCCCCATGAACCCCCTTAATTGTGGCTTCTAGCTTCCTTTATTTTATACACAAACTTGATCTGAAAACATCTGTGCTTAAAAGTCATCAACATGGATGAAATTTAAGGCTTCATGTTGAATTAATGTCTATGTATACATGTTTCTGGTACAACAGCAATGCATAAATGTATTTTCAGGATTGTTTAGAAACATAACATTTAAATATTTGTTTCAACAAGCCAAATGTAACATTTTAACAATTTTCATTACAAATATAGTGATTGTGAAAGTATGCATATGCTTGGTCATTTACCTCACTCACCAGACATGCTCCTAAATGACTGTGACAGTTGCTAACATTCAAATCTACTCTTTAAAAGTTCAGATTTGCATCACTGAGTAGATACCAAAGAATGTTTTACAGGCTGTTGTGGTAACACAAAAGGAGTATTCCCAAAAAAAAGTTTGAATTGAGAAATACCAATGTCATTAGAATAAATATATTGTCTCTTAAGGCAACAGCTTTCTTAAATTACAAAGGGAAAAGTATTTCCTTTGAAAATGCCAAGCCTTATACGTTTAGAACAGTCATTCTCAAACTTTGATGGGTATAGAATCATTTAGAAAATTGTATTAAAACAAATTTGCAGGTACCCTGGGATCTAAGTCCCAAATAATTCAGTGGGTCTGCAATGGCGTTCAGGAACCTGTATTTCAACAAGCTTCCCCAAGGAATTCTGATGCATGTGATCAACAGGCCATTTTCTACAACACACTAATCTGGATACATTACTAACGGGCACATCCTATACACCTGGGAATGTAACTTTACTATTTCATGTTTTCTTTCCTTAAACCATCTTGACATAGCTTAAAACCATGTTTGGGCTTTCTCAGTTATTTCCAGTTTCAACTCAAGTACAATAGTAACCTTTTCACTATAACTTTAAGCCAGTAACTCTTACTGAATTACAAATAAAATTCCTCAGATTCAGAATTGTAATCCCTCCATAATGTCCAGGACTACAGGCTTATAGCTTTGCGCCTGAATTGTTTTTAAGCAGCCTTTGGGAGGAGAGCCTGGTTTCATGGGGATAACAAGTATGTATGACATGATCCCCACTCTGAGGGCACTTCTAGAGAGGGAGAAAATGTGTGTGTGCAAGTAATTAAAATTTCACAAATCATAAAAGTTAAATGAATAGTAGAGTAGCATGTCCTAAATCATGTTTCATACACCATTTATGACCCCTGAGATGTTAATAGGTGTTACAAATGAAAAAGGATTTTATGCCAAAGATTTTATAAATGCTGAACCAAACTTAAATAATTTTATTTTTGAGACTTACTAAAAGCTTTAACATGCTAATATGCATTATTATGAGAGATTATCATACGTCATCTCACTTGGTGCTAGAGATTTTTACAAACTGACTAATTTAACAGGACGCCAGAATAATATGCATCACACTTGGTGTATTAGGGTTCTCTTAGAGGGACAGAACTAATAGGATATATATATATATGAGTTTAAGTATTAACTCACAGGATCACAAGGTCCCAACAATAGGCTGTTTGCAAGCTGAGGAGCAAGGAGAGCCAGTCTAAGTCCCAAAATGGTGGAACTTGGAGTTCGATGTTGGAGGGCAGGAAACATCCTACATGGGAGAAAGATGAAGTCTGGGAGGTTAGGCCCATCTCTCTTTTCAGGTTTTTCTGCCTCCTTTATATTCACTGGCAGCTGATTAGATTGTGTCTCCAGATTAAGGGAAGATCTGCCTTCCCCAGTCCACTGACTCAAATGTTAATCTCCTTTGGCAACACCCTCACAGACATACCCAGCATCAATATTGCATCCTTTGATCCAGTCAAGTTGACACAGTATTAACCATCATACTTGGTAAATAGTTCAGGCAAATGCATAGGTTTTCTAAGGAAGATGAGATAATTCCTCAACAGGGTGATTAGAGAAAGTCTCATGTAGATGTTGGCATTTGAGCTATACTCAGTGGCTACTTACAGTCTTTGTTCACCAAAAACAAAATATTCATGGAAAAGGGGGGATTAACAATAGAGTTATATTATAAGTAGTTATCCTTAAAAAGGATCCTATCCTCAGATTGAAAAAAATTATTTACTTAGGCAGTTATTATTTATTGGGACCTACTGTGCACCAGCTCTGATACAGGTTCTGGTATGTAAAAGTGATTTAGTTATTCTCTGTTCTCAGATCACTCCAAGAAGAAATGCCTCAAGGCACAGCCATTCTGGCTAAGTTAACTCTACTATGGTAATGAAAACTTGAAGGAAATAAAGGATTTAGCCACAGATTTAGAAAAATGAAAGTCATGCTTGTCTCTTTCTTTGCTTCCATTCCATTAGCTTATTAGATTCAGCTCAATAAATCAAGTAAGACTAAAATGGAATTTCCCATCCCAATTCATTTTGTTTATTAATAGGTAAAATTAATTCTTAAGGGAATTCATGGACATATTTCTTCATTTAAACTAGAAATAGACAAAAACCTTTGTGGGCTCTAAATGCTCACTTCTGCACTCATCTGCTACCAACAAATTTTCTCCTACTATTGTTCTGAATGCACTAGTTCAACACTTTGCATGATTACTAGTTGGGGAAAGTAGCATAAGAATAAAATATTAGAGGGGGTCAGGAACACAAGACATGTTTAAAGAAGAAGAATGTGAGAACCTGCTTTATGTAAAGACACAGTAATTAAGACAACGTGGTTTTGCACAGGGACAAATAGACAAATGAGACACAATAAAAAGGCCCAGAAACAAGACAAATCGTAGATTGACACCTGATATTTGACAAAGGCAGCATGAGAGATTAGTGGGGAAAATAAATTTTCAACAAATGATACTAGGACAATTGCGTATACCTGTGGGAAATAAATAAAAATGGACTTATAAATGAAACCACACATAAAAGTAAATTCCAGATAAAATTAAAGTCAAAATTTGAAAATAAAAAAATAATACTTATAGGAAGTAGTAAACAAGAATAACTTCAGGATAAGGTAGGATTTCTTCAAGTAACCATAAAGTAAAAGACTGATAAATTGATCACATAAAATTAAAAACTTCTGTTCATCAAGAAAACCATAGAAACACTATGAAAAATAATCAGTATAGTTTTTAACACATACCTGCAGCATGTATAATTGGCAAAAAGTATATGTTTCAAAATAATAAAGTTTTTATGTGTCCAAAAATAAGACAGACATTTGAATAGAAAACAATGCATAAAACACTTCAACAGACAATTTATAAAAAGAAAGTCAAAGGGATGCAATCTTATTAGTAATCAGAAAAATGCAAAGCCAATCTGTAATGACATATGTTAATATTCTATCAGATTTGAAGACAGAAATCTGACAAAACCAAGTGATAATGAGTGTATGAGGCAGTGGAAACTCTCATATGCTGCTGGTGGGAAAAAGAAATATCCAAAATCTTTGGAAAACAGATGGGCATTAGCTATTAAATTTTAAGAGATATATACCTTATGATCCAGTACAGTAGTCCTCAAACTTAATAATTTTCTCAAAAATTATTACAAGCTCTGTTTATGTTGGTTATATCTATAGATATTTATTGTATTTGAAAGTAAAAATAAGAAAAAGTTAAAATATTGTTTAAAATAACAATGTTGTTATAAATAGTATTACAATTAGATGTTAACCTAAATAACATTTTAATCCAAATAATTATTTCCAAAGCAAGACAACTTTTAGGGGAAAAGCAGCATAATTTTACAGTTTTGCAAATCTCTTTAATGTTTGACTTACTAGAAGACAGCTGGATTTTCATATCTGCTTCTGCTTTTGGTCTGGCACAGTGTCGCACGTGATGTAGCCTCTGGAAAATTCCACTCTACATTCATGAGAGGCTGAAAGTAGAACAGGAAAATAAAGTCTTAGTATTATGAAAATTGTTTTGCACTCACAGACCCCCATGAAATTGTTTTGAGGACCTCCTAAGGATCACCCTTTGAGGACCTCACTAGAGAGAAATGCATGCACCAGAATGCAAGTATAAAGATGTTTGTGGCAGCATGTTCATAACAGTAGTTATTCACAGAAACAACCTAAATGTCCATTTGGAGTGGAATAGATACATAAACTGTGGTATGTGAATTCATGCAATGGACTACTATACAGCAGTGGAAATGTACATAAACATATATTTACATATAGAATATATAAAGATGTGTGTGTATATGTATATATATAGTGAAGGAAAAAGTCTTGATGGTCTAAGAATGGACCTACTTGAAGGTAAAGGGATGTTTCAAATGATTACTGTGTCACACCCAAACTTAAGATTAAGACAATTCATATGTGAGTCAGTTTTCTTTTTTTTGCACAGTCACTGCTGTTTCTATTTTCCTTTGTCCTAGTTATCTTGATTAAAGTAACTAGTAAACAAATTTGGTGGTTTAAGAAAAGAAAAAAAAACCCTAATGCTGAAAAACTGTGCTCAAGTCTGCCATTCCCTCTGCACATTCACGTGGCTGAGGTCATCTGCAAATAATTAGAAAGCACAACCATCAGCAATATTGTATTTGTTTCTAGTCTCAGAAGTTAATAGCAACTTCCTTCGGCTTTGTTTAGGCAGAAAATTTTTCTAATGACAATACAATAATGATTTCTACCAGTATGGAAGATCATAAATATTAAATAGGGAACATATCAGCTTTTGGCTGCAAGCACCTGGGTATGTTCTGTGGGTGGTGTTCTGGAATACATGGCTCCTGAGTAGGCCACATGAGATTTTGTGCAACATACAAAGGAAGTGGGGAGGGACTCTTGAAAGGAAAGACTGCCAACAAGCATGATGATTAAACAACTTTGGAAATTTTTTTTTTTTTTTTTTAGCAATTTGGCCAAAATCATACTCTAGTCCAGCATTTCTTGTAAGCAGTTATGTGCTAGTCCTTTTTCCATTGGGCCATAAGCTCTCAGAGGCCAAGGACCATATCATATGCTTTTCTTGTACCTCCCCAGAAAACCCCAAACTCACTTATGCATTGCACCAAGTGTATATTTAATCACTATTGTTGATGGTCTGACAGGACCAAATCTCACAATCCAGAGGTATTATTAGGAATAAGATTGGCCAAATTTTTTAGTGTTTGAATGATATCTTGTTTTTTGTTTGAAGTGGAGGCCCAGGTACTTCTCCTTATTCCAAGTAGTCTGGTGTCTCTAAAAGAAATTCTGTGTAGGGAAGTATATATTTACAAAAGATCTTCTCAGCTGATTGTCTCTTGGCATATTGCAGGCTCTTGTGCACAAACTTCTTTTCCAAGCTCTTGAGAACTGTCCACACCAAATTGGAGCAATTCAGTCCATCGGTGTGATGCTAATTTATGCCAAGCCTGGACAAAATGAACCTTTGCTGCAGTTTCTGAAAAGTTCTAGAATGCAAAAAGCAGAATTCTTTAAAAATTTTTTAAATATTTTAATTACTTTTTTTAAATAATTTCAACTTTTATGTTAAACTCAAGGGTACATGTGCGGGTTTGTTACATGAGTATATTAGGTGACACTGAGGTTTCAAATATGAATGATCCTACCTCTTGGGTACTATGCATCACCTAGGTAGTGAGCATAGTACACAAGAGGTAGTTTTTCAGCTCTTGACTCCCTCCCCTTGACTTCCCTAGTAGCCACCAACGTCTGTTGTTCCCATCTTTATGTCTATATCTACCCAGTATTTAGCTCATACTTATAAGTGAAAACATGTTTGTGGTATTTGTTTGTCTGTTCTTGTGCTAATTCAGGCAGGATGATGGCCTCCAGTTGCATCCCTGTGTCTGCAAAGGCTATTATCTCATTCCTTTTTACGGCTGCATAGTACTCCATGGTGTATATGTACCACATTTTCTTTTTCCAATCCACTGCTGATGAGCACCTAGGTTGATTCTATGTCCTTGCTATTGTAAATAGTCCTATGATAAATACACAAGTGCATGTATCTTTTTTTTTTTTTTTGCAGAATGATTTATTTTCCTTTGGGTATATATCTAGTAATAAGATTGCCAGGTTGAATGGTAGTTCTGCTTTAAGTTCTTTTGAGAAATCTCCAAACTGCTTTTCACAGTGGCTGAACTAATTTAGACTTCCACTAAAACTGTGTAAGGATTCCCTTTTCTCTGCAGCCCTGCCTGCATCTGCGATTTTATTTTAATCTTTTTAGTAATACTTATGATTCTGACTGGTATGAGATGATATTTCACTGCAGTTTTGGTTTGCATTTCTCTGCTAATTTGTGATGTTGAGCATTTTTTTGTATGTTTGTTAGCTGCTTATATGTTTTCTTTGAGAATTATCTGTTAATATCTTTTGGCCACTTTTAAACAGGATTCTTTGTTTTCTTCTTGTTGAATTAAGTTCCTTATAGATTCTGGATATTAGACTTTTGTCAAATATATAGTTTGTAAATATTTCCTCCAATTCTATGAGTTTTCTGTTTATTTGATAGTTCCTTTTGCTGCACAAAAATTAGTTTAATTAGGTCCTACTTATCAAATTTTGTTTTTGTTTCAATTATTTTTGAGGACTTACTCATAAATTCTTTGCTAAGGCTGATGTCCACAATGGTATTTCCTAGATTTTCTTATAGGATTTTTATAGTTTGGGGTCTTACATTTAATCTTTAAGTATTAAACCTTTAATTAAAGATTTAAATGTAAGATTCCCAACTATAAAACTATATGGTGGAAGACAGGGATCCAGTTTCATTCTTCATATGGCTGGCCAGTTATCCCAGTGCCAATTATTGATTAGAGAGTCCTTTCTTCATTGCTTATTTTTATTGACTTTGTCAAAGATCAGATGGTTGCAAATGTGCAGCTTTACTTCCGGGTTCTCTAATCTGTTTCATTTATGTGTCTGTTTTTGTACTAGTACCATGTTGTTTTGATTACTGTTGCCTTATACTATAGTTTGAAGTCAGGAGACATGAGGCCTTTGGCTCTCTTTTTGCTTAGAATTGCTTTGACTATTTGGACTCTTTTTGGTTCCATAGAAATTTTGCAATAGTTTATTTCTAATTCTGTAAAAAATGACATTGGTAGTTTGATAGGAATAACACTGAATCAGTAGATTTCTTTAGGCAGTGTGGTGATTTTAATGATATTCATCCTTCCAATCCATGAACGTGGAATGTTTTTGCATTTATGTGTGTCTTCTCTGATTTTTTTCACAGTGTTTTGTAGTTCTCCTTGTAGAGATCTTTCACCTCCTTGGTTCAATGTATTCCTAGGTGTTTTATGTTTTTGTCCCCTCTGTGGCCATTATAAACAGGATTGTGTTCTTGATTTGATTCTCAGTTTGAACATTATTAATGTATAAGAATGCTGTTGATTTTGTATCCTGAAGCCTTACTGAAGGTGTTTATCAGTTTTAGAAGCCTTTTGGCAGTCTTCAGGATTTTCTAGGTGTAGAATCACATCAGCAAAGAAACAATTAGCCTTCTTTTTTTTCTATTAGTATGCCTTTTATTTTCCCCTTACCTGATTGCGCTGGCCAGAACTTCTAAGAACAGAATTTTAAAGTAGATTCTTCCTTTGTTCTTTCTTTTCTTGTTAAATGCATTGACTAGCACATGTATCAGTATGTTTAAATCATCTATCAGGATTTCTAATTTCTCTGTTGTTTATCATCTGTCCTCCCCCTAATGAGAGCCTCAATTAATGACTTATTGTCCATACTTTTTATCTGGAAATTCTATTTACATTGTAGTTAATGATCTACCAATAAATAATATTGAAATATCTATTGAATATTTATTTAAATATTATTATTGTAAAATTATTTATCTAATTCATTCATTGTTGAATGAAAACTAGATGAGCCACTTTAGATAGATGGCCAACCATTTGAGTGCCTACCATGAGTTGCATATGGTTGTTCTTAGTGTCTAAGAAGCCTGCCTAGAATAAAATAATCTGTAATTGTAAAGCTAGCCATTTCCTGGCTGGCTGGCTGCCTTAATGTACACTACATTTCCTATCCCCTTTCTTTCTTTTAATTTTTTAAGAAGAGAAATAGAGTGATGAGCCTAATAATGTTTGCTCTTTGTTTTATCTGCACTTAACAACATTTTCAGGTTGTGTTTGATTCTTCCATACCATATATTTTTAGTGATACCTTTCCCTCAAAGACTGAATTTTGTGTCATTTATCAAAGTATAAATCTCATATTAAATATACTTATCATATATTTCCTTTTTTTGTTACATTTTAAGTTCTGGGGTACATGTGCAGAATGTACAGGTTTGTTACATAGGTATACACATGCCATGGTGTTTGGCTGCATCCATCACCCGGTCATCTACATTAGGTATTTCTCCTAATGCTTTCCCTCCCCTAGCCCCTACCCACCAACAGGCCCTGGTGTGTGATGTTCTTCTCCCTGTGCCCGTGTTTTCTTATTGTTCAGCTTTCACTTATGAGTGAGAACATGCAGTGTCTGGTTTTCTGTTCTTATGTTAGTTTGCTGAGAATGATGGTTTCTAGCTTCATCCATGTCCCCACAAATACATTAACTCATCTTTTTTTATGGCTGCATAGTATTCCATGGTGTATATGTGCAACATTTTCTTTATCCAGCCTATCATTGATGGGCATTTGGGTTGGTTTAAAGTCTTTGCTATTGTTAACAGTGCCACAATAAACATACGTGTGTATATGTCTTTATAATAGAATGATTTATAATCCTTTGAGTGTATACCCAGAAATGGGATTGCTGGGTCAAATGGTATTTCTAGTTCTAAATCCTTGAGGAATTGCCACACTGTTTTCCCTAATGGTCAAACTAATTTACACTTTCAATCTAACAACTTTTAAAAATAAGTTTTAATGTAGCCTTTATAAATAAATATGAGAATAACTTCTGAGTGTAGAGACTGGCCAGGGCTCAACATTTTTTTTTGAGATGGAGTCTCATTTTGTCACCAGGCTGGAGTGAAGTGGCACGATCTCAGCTCACTGTAACCTCAGGCTCCCAGGTTCAAGTGATTCTCCTGCCTCAGCTTCCTAAGTAGCTGGGACTACAGGCACGCATCACCATACCCAGCTAATTTTTGTATTTTTAGTAGAGATGGGGTTTCACCATGTTGGCTAGGATGGTCTCGAACTCTTGACCTTGTGATCATCTGCCTGCCTTGGCCTTCCAAAGTGTTGGGATTACAGGTGTGAGCCACTGTGCCTGGCTGCATTATTTAACAATAATGATAGGATTACAATTATTCTGCCAGGAGGATGCCATGGCAAGTATGCCAGAGTCCCCAGTGCCCTGATGCAGGGCATGGTGATAGTTATCTGAGTAGTTATTATTTTATATAATATGACCACAGTTGAATGATAAATTAAGTACTCTTGCTTACTAGTGTCACAGCTATGCAGTTAAGAGAGGGAACGTTCTCTAGTTACATACTCTCAGAAGCAGACTGCATGTTATTGACCTGGTGGGAAATCACCAGAAAGATGCTTTCCAACTTCATGTTCCCTCCTCAGGACACATGGCTGGCCTGAGGACTGCATGCAGTGGCTTCTCTCTTCTCTGTTCCAGGAGAATTCTGCTCTCATAGTAAAACCAAATTTTCCCTTCCCCAACAGAAGAGCTGCCCTTCCTCAGAGTTCTTTCTAATTGCCTACATTTTCAAGTTTTTAAAAGCTGACTCTTACTTTCCTTCCAGGATATTTGGATGTTTGAAAGAAGTTTATTTCCAAAAGTCTTATGTTCAAAGCATACACTGTGCTAGTTTTAGGAGACTCTGTACTGGTCTGAACTGAGAAGGTGCATGTATGGAAGGATAAGTAACTTGTGTATGATACCTGGGTGGTCAGCAATAAAAAAATCTTTGTCTTTTTCAAACTTAATATGTTTTGTTAAATTTCTTTTTACTTCTGAGGAATGAAAAGTTTCATGTCCTCACATTTTAATGTAAAAATAGTTTTAAAGATGCTTTAAAATGTAACAAATGGAAAAAAATTAGTCTGCCTCAGTTAGTAGGGAATCTTAATTAGATCAATTCTAATTGATCAAGATGCTCACCTCTCTGTAGACACCTCCATATTAACTAGCATTTTCAAGACTGAGAATGTGTTCCTGTTAGAGGTAAAAGCAGACCCCAGAATATCCTGTATGAGACTCTCACAAACATACATATTTGCCATTCATCAGCCAAGTAGAACTCAACCCATCCTGGAGAAGCTAAGAAAATGAATTTCTTCTTGTAACCTACTCCCCTAAAATAATGCTGCTATCAGGCAACTTTGACCAATAGACCAGTGTTTTCCAAGACACATTTAAGATGCATGCTAAGCCAGAACGGATTTAATTTTAACTCCTTTAGATTTTAAAGGCTTTGAACAAGTCTTCACTGCAGAAAAACTGAACTAACACACACCAGCCAAACAAACAAACAAACAAAACACTCCTTGACATGGTTAAAAAAAGAACATTGAGATTTCATGCTTTAGAAAATTAAATGATATGTTTTTATTTAATTCAAAGTCACTTGAGAAAAAACATTTTCATTATGATGAGCTGGACTAAGGGACAAAGAAGAAAATTTCCAGGAAAGATAAAACACTTTTCCATGGTTATGAGTCAATATTTTATGCTTGATGATTTTCAATCAAGAGGATTTTGATATGAGAAGCATCAGAGGAAAAAAAGTCCTGAGAATGGACGGGAGCAAAGAGGTGTTGATAAAATCTCTTCTAGATTGTAAATAGCAACAGGGCTGAACTACCATTTAGTTGGTAAAAGCATGAGGCTAGGAATTTGACAGACCTGGGTTCAAACCCAGTCTTCCCTGGTTATTGTGAAAATGTGGACAGATTATTTAACTTCTCCAGTCTAACTTCCCCACCTCTAACATGCTCATAATAATATGAAACCTACATCACTTTTAGAACTCAATGAGATTATGACTAAAGCACTTAACACAGTGCTTGGCCCAGTATAAAGCTGCTCTAAGGGTATTGTTTTTCTCTTATGGCAATAGACTTTTGTCGCTGTTTCAACAGTTTAACCCCACATCTCTAACAAGTTGCCAAAAAACAATTTTCCATCCCTGCCTCTTTTAACCACAGCCTGCTTTAATCATGAACCAGATTTCAACACTGCCCCTGAAAGGTCACCATAGACCTCCAAGTAAAACTTTCTCTTTCTCTCTCCATCCACCCATCTATCCACCCTTCCATCTATCTTGAAAATAGTTCTAATAGTGGAATATTATAGGTCTAAATAATTATCTTCAAATTTAGCTGATGCGTTATATTATTTTTCTTTCAGAGTCAATTTTACTTGTGAAACACACCACACCCAGTTTAAAATGTAACCCCAAACACTAGGAACTCTAATTTTGGAATAAATTTTGTAGATTTAGTTATTCACTATCTTTATCAGCTCATTCTTCTGCAATGATGGAAAACCTAACTAAATTTGGGTTAAGCCAAAAACAAAAAAATAAACAAAATCCTCAAAAAACAAAATTGCCAGGGGTGGTAGTAAGTGGATTCATTGGCTCTCCTAACTAAAAAGGGTTGGACAAAACCATTTTCATACATATCTGTATCCAGACACTCAATGAATGCCTCTAGAACTAATTATTCTCATGTTTTAGTTCTGCTTCTTGAGCAGTGGCTTCATTTTTAGGTTTCTATGAAATGCCAAGGTGCTTGCTTGGAACTCTGGGCCCACTTGATCCCAGGTTTACATCCAGTGGAAAAGAAAGTTATTTTCTCCCCCTCGCTCTTTCTTTCAAGCCCTAACAAAAGAGTCACTGTGTGTCCAAATACTGTGTACAAAGAGATTTCGTGCAATTCCTATCAAGATACCAGTGACATTCTTTACAGAAATAAAAACACAATAATTCTATTATGAAATTTAGATGGAACCACAAAAGACCCAGAATACCAGAAGCTATCCTGAGCAAAAAGAACAAAACTGGAGGAATCACATTACCAGACTTCAAAGTATACTACAGAGCTGTTGTAACCATAATAGCATGGTACTGGCATAAAAACAGACACATAGACAAATGGAACAAACCAGATAACTCAGAAACAAATCCACATACCTACACACCTACAGTGAACTCATTTTTCACAAAGGTGCCAAGAACATATACTGGGGTAGAGACAGTGCTTGAAAAATGGATACCCTATTCTCCATGTTGTGCTTATTTCACGTTGCATACCTGTTTTAAAACATATCATGTACCCCATAAATATAGACTTAATGTGTACTCACAAAAATAAAAATAAAAAGGACACTATCAACAGGGTAAAAAGGCAACCCAGATTAGAAAAGGATATTTGCAAACAAATTGGGCTAGCATCTGAGCTCTTCAATAAATGGTGCTGGGAAAACTGTATATCCATATACAGAAGAATGAAACTAGACCCTTGTCAAATGTGAACAAATGTGATCACATCAAGTTAAAAAGCTTTTGCACAGTAAAGGATACAATGAACAAAGTGAAGAGATAATGCACAGAATGGGAGAAAATATTTGCAAGCTCCTCATCTGACAAGGGTTTAATATGCAGACTATATAAGGAGCTGAAACAACTCTGCAGGAAGAAATCTAATAATCTAATCAATGGGCAAACGATTTGAATAGACATTTTTTAAAAGAAGACATGCAAATGGCAGGCAGGCTTATGAAACAGTACTCAGCATCATTCATCATCAGAGAAAAGCAAATCAAAAACTACAATGCGATATCATCTCACCCCAGCTAAAGTGGCTTATATCCAAAATACAGGCAAGAACAAATGCTGGTGGGGATGTAGAGAAAAGGGAACCCTTGTACACTGTTGATGGGAATGTAAATTAGTACAGCCATTATGGAGAACAGTATGGAGGTTCCTCAAAAAATGCAAAAAAAAAAACAGAGAAGAAATTGAGCTACCATGTGATCCAGCAAACTCTCTGCTGGATATATAACCCCAAAGAAAGGAAATCAGTATATCACAGAGATACCTGCACTGCTATGTTTATTACAGCTCTGTTTATAATAGCTAAGATTTGGAAGCAACCTAAGGATCCATCAACAGATGAATGGATAAAGGAAGTGTAGTAAATATTCACATGGATTACTATTTAGACATAAAAAAGAACAAGATCCTGTCATTTGAAACAACATGGATGGAACTAGAGATCATTATATTAAGGGAAATAAGCCAGGTACAGAAAGACAAATGAGTTCTCTTTCATTTGTGGGATCTAAAACTCAAAACAATTGAACTCATGGACAGAGAGAGTAGAAAGATTACCATCAGCTGAGAAAGGTAGTGTGGATCATGGGGGAAGTTAGGGATGGTTAATGGATTACAAAAAAATAGAAGGAATAAGATCTACTATTTAATAACGCAACAGAGTGACTATAATCAATAATAATTGTACATTTTAAATTAACTTAAAGAGTGTAATTGGATTGTTTGTAACTCAAAGGATAAATGCTTGAGGGGATGGATAGTTCATTCTCCATAATGTGCTTGTTTCACATTGCATGACTGTATCCAAACATCTTATGGGCCCAATAAATATATACATTTACTGTGTACCCACAAAAAGTAAAAAAGACACTATCAACAGAGTAAAAAGGCAACCCAGAATAGAAAAATATTTGCAAAGTATACACCTGATAAGAGATTAATATCACAAATATATAGAGAACTCCTAAAAGTCAGCAACAAGAAGATAAGCAACTCAATTCAAAAATGGGCAAAGGATCAGAATATACATTTCTCCAAATAAGATATACAGTTGGCCAATAAGCACTTAAAAATGCTCAACATCTAATCATTAGGAAAGTGCACATCAAAACTGTAGTGAGATACCATTACACTCTTTAGGGCAGCTGCTGTAAACACGCGCACACACACACACACACACACACACACAGAGAAAATAAGCATTGGCAAGGTTGTGGAGAAATTGGAACCCTTGTGAACTGTTGGTGGGAATGTAAAATGGCACAGCTATTGTGAAAAACAGTAATATGGCCACTCCTCAAACAATTAAAAATAGAATTACCATATGATTGAGCAGTTTCACTTTTGGACATATGACACCTCCAAATTGAAAACAGAGTCTCAAAGAGATATTTTTACACTAACGTTCACAGCAGCAATATTTGCAATTGCTAAAATGTGGAAGCAACCCAGATGTCTATGGATGGATGAACAGATTAAAAAAATCATGCTACACACATACAATGAAATATTGTCAGCCTTAGAAAGGAAGGAAATTCTGACATATGTTATAACGTAGATGAAATTTGAAGTCATTATGCTAAGTAAAATAAGCCAGTCACAAAAGGAGAAACACTGTATGATTCCAATTATATGATAAAGTACTTAGAGTCACCAAAATTATGGAGACAAAGTAGATGGCTCTTGCCAGGGGCTCGGGAGAGGGGAAATGGAAAGTTATTGTTTAATGGGTATAAAGTTTCAGTTTTGCAAGATGATAAGAGTTTTGAAGATGGATAGTGATGATGGTTGTGCAACAATATGAATGTATTTAGTGTCACTAAACTGATGCTTAGAAATGGTTAAAATACACATACATTTTATGTTGTGTGTATTTTACCACAGTAAAAAAAAATTGGAAAATATCGGTACAAAACCCACATTATATTTTTCTTGTTCTCCAAAGTCTTGCTAGCAAGAATTTTTGGACTCAAGGAAATACAGAACTCCACAAATTAGATTTTTGATAGAAACTAAAATATTTCCATTTTCTAACCCTGCAATGATGAGATAGAGGATGTAGCCATAGAAACAGAAACAATATGTCATTTTTTAATCCTGGGCTTCAACAAAAAATGCATTGGCCATTTCAACTTACTTCTGCATGTGAGTAAGCATATCTTATAGTTATTAATCATTATCTATTCGACCTTAGTGGCAATGTAGTCACCTTTGTAGATAACTATAATGTATGTGTGATTTGAAAACCCTTCCTCTGTTTCCTTCTAATGAGTCATTCCTCAGGTAACAGAAAACCATTGTCTCCTGTGACCTAATTTATTATCTGCCTTATTTTCTTGGCACTCTGTAATGTCCTCAGTCCTCTGCTATCTATTATAGCGTATATGAAGTCTGATTTTCTAGACGCTTTCTCCTGAATAGCTACTCATCTCTGAAGGACACTAAGTAACTCTCAAGTTTTGGATGGACCATATACCTGATGGTTTATAGGTTATTAGGAAACCGGTCATCCTTTGGTGTGAGATTATGACAAAAATCCCTTCAGTTGGTGATGTTTTGCTTCTTCAAATAAAGATTGGAATAAGGTTTTTGTGGAGTGCAAAGAACATTCCCAAAGTAATCTACATTGGTCTCTCTCTAGACTGAATAAGAAAGACAAAAAGAATACCAAAGGTCATGTGTTACTGTTACTACAGAAAAATTTAGACTTAATAATTCAAGTGGATTAGTTGATATTTTTGTTTTATTTTAAACAAACATGAAAGCGAATCCAATTCTTAATTGTCCAAAAGGAAATTCCAACGTGTGAAGATTTTCCAAGAAATTTACTACTTTCTTTCTTTCTTCTGTTGGACACTTTTCAACTAAAAGAGAAAATATTTACATCATTTTCTTCTAAAATACTAGCTAGAGAATGGTAGGAATTTTACTGAATACAATAAAAAATTTTCATTCTCACTTAATCTAAATTATCCACACTTCTGATAGATTTAGCTATTACAAGTGATAAAGTTAAAATGTTCTATTACTTTCTCATGCGTTACTAGTTTTTATCCTCTTAATAGCTTAAAAATGCTTCCAAAAAATGTACAAGTTCTGGATCTCTCAAAAATCCACTGACTCTCAGCAGCCCGATTTTGAGTGGACCTATGTGAAGGTTGAATTCAAAAATAAAATGTGAAGGTATGTTTACAAGTACTGGCTTCCCCTTCAGCATTCCCAATTTAGCCTCACTTCTTACACATTTTACTGGCCTTCTGGCAAGCAGGTTGGCTATGCTAGGATCAGAGCAACTCCTCAAGTTACGTTCAATATAGAAACTCTCACAGTTATTCTGCTGGTTTCATTTGAAGGTTTTATTAAGTCTGTACCAAATAGCTTCTCATTATTGGATCAGCTAATGACAAAAGTTTTTTCCTCAAGGGAGAACTTTGCATTAAAGACATTGTAAGTATATGCGTGTGTGTGCGTGTGTGTGCATACGCACATGCGTGGTGTGTGGGGGTGTGTGTGGTAGAAAATAGAGATTTCTCCACTTTAGATACTGGGTATTTTATGCTGACACATCAAAAGAAAGCCCTGCTTCCTAACTTGTTCACATGTTTTCTGCTGTTTGGTTTGATATGGTTTGGATATTTGTTCCTGCCTAAATTTCCTGATGAATTGTAATATCCAGTGTTGGAAGTGGGGCCTGGTGGGAGGTGTTTGAATCATGGGGGCAGGTCTCTCATGAATGACTTGGGCCATCCCCTTGGTGATAACCAAGCTCTTACTCTGAGCTTACACGAGATCTGGTTATTTAAAAGGGTGTGGCGCACCCCCCTCCCGCGCCCGCTCTCATTCTTGCTTTCGCCATATGATGTGCCTGCTCCTTCATCTTATGCCATGATTATGATCTCCCTGAAGCTTTATCACAAGTCAACCAGATACCAGCACCAGGCTTCCTGCAAAGCTGCAGAACCATAAGCCAGTTAAACCTCTTTTCTTTATAAAGTACCCAAGTCTCCTGTATTTTTTTTATTGTAATTTAGGTTCTGGGGTACGTGTGCAGGCCATGCAGGATTGTTGCATAGGTACATACATGGCAAGGTGGTATGCTGCCTCCATCCCCCTGTCATCTATATCTGGCATTTCTCCCCATGTTATCTCTCTCCAACCTCCTCACTCCCCGTTGCCCCTCCCCTAAAGCCCTCCAACAGACCCCAGTGTGTGATGCTTCCCTCCCTGTGTCCATGTGTTCTCATTGTTCAACACCTGCCTATGAGTGAGAATATGCAGTGTTTGATTTTCTGTTCTGTGTCAGTTTGCTGACAATGATAGTTTCCAGATTTATCCAAGTCCCTACAAAGGACATGAACTCATCGTTTTTTATGGCTGCATAGTATCCCATAGTGTATATGTGCCACATTTTCCTTGTCCAGTCTATCATTGATGGGCATTTGGGTTGGTTCCAGGTCTTTGCTGTTGTAAACAGTGCTGCAATGAACATATGTGTGCATGTTCTTTATAATAGAATGATTTATAATCCTTTGGATATATACCCAGTAATAGGATTGCTGGATCAAATGAAATTTCTATTTCTAGGTCCTTGAAGAATCGCCACACTTGTCTTCCACAGTGGTTGAACTAATTTACACTCCCACCAACAGTGTAAAAGCGTTCCTATTTCTCCACATCCTCTCCAGCATCTGTTGCCTCCAGATTTTTAAAAGATTGCCATTCCAACTGGCATGAGATGGTATCTCAATGTGGCTTTGATTTGCATTTCTCTAATGACCAGTGATGATGAGCATTTTTTCGTATGTTTGTTGGTCTCATATATGTCTTCTTTTGAAAAGTGTCTGTTCATATCCTTCGCCCACTTTGAATGGGTTTTTTTTTTTTCTTGTAAATCTGTTTTAGTTCTTTGTAGATTCTGGATATTAGCCCTTTGTCAGATGGGTAGATTGTAAAAATTTTTTCCCATTCTGTTGGTCACTGGTTCACTTTAATCATTGTTTCTTTTGCTGTACAGAAGCTCTGGAGTTTAGTTAGATCCCATTTGTCTATTTTTGCTTTTGTTGCCAATGCTTTTGGTGTTTTAGTCATGANTTCATATCCTTCGCCCACTTTGAATGGGTTTTTTTTTTTTCTTGTAAATCTGTTTTAGTTCTTTGTAGATTCTGGATATTAGCCCTTTGTCAGATGGGTAGATTGTAAAAATTTTTTCCCATTCTGTTGATGGCCAATTCACCCTAGTGATTGTTTCTTTTGCTGTACAGAAGCTCTGGAGTTTAATTAGATCCCATTTGTCTATTTTGGCTTTTGTTGCCAATGTTTTTGGTGTTTTAGTCATGAATTCCTTGCCTATGCCTATGTCCTGAATGGTTTTGCCTAGATTTTCTTCTAGGGTTTTTATGGTGTTAGGTCTTATGTTTAAGTCTTGAATCCATCTGGAGTTAATTTTAGTGTAGGGTGTCAGGAAGGGGTCCAGTTTCTGTTGTCTGCACAGGGCTAGCCAATTTTCCCAACACCATTTATTAAACAGGGAATCCTTTCCCCATTGCAAAAACAAGCAATGGGGAAAGGATTCCCTGTTTAATAAATGGTTTGTTGAAGATTGGATGTAGATGTGTGGCATTGCCACACATAAATAAATGGTTTGTTAAAGATTGGATGTAGATGTGTGGCATTGCCTCCAAGGCCTCTGGTATGTTCCATTGGCCTATATCTCTGTTTTAGTACCAGTACCATGCTGTTTTGATAACTGTAGCCTTGTAATATAATTTGAAGTCAGGTAGCATGATGCCTCCAGCTTTGTTCTTTTTGCTTAGGATTGTCTTGGCTATGCAGGCTCTCTTTTGGTTCCATATGAAGTTTAAGGTGTTTTTTTCTAGTTCTGCGAAGAGGGTCATAGGTAGCTTGATGGGGATAGCGTTGAATCTATAAATTACTTTAGGCAGGTTGGCCATTTTTACAATATTGATTCTTCCTAACCATGAGCATGGAATGTTTTTCCATCTGTTTGTGTCCTCTCTTATTTCCTTGAGCAGTGGTTCGTATTTCTGTCACCTGGGCTAGAGTGCAGTGGCACTATCATAGCTTGCTGCAGCCTCCAACTCCTGAGCTCAAGCAATCCTCCCGCCTCAGCTGCCCTAGTAGCTGGGACTACAGGAGCATACAACCACCCCCGCTTAATTTTTTTTGTATTTTTTTTAGAGAGTGGGTTCTGTCATGTTGCTCAGCATAATCTCAAACTCCCTCAAGCAATCCACCTGCCTTGGTCTCCCAAAGTACTGGGATTATAGGCATGAGTCACTGTGCCTGGCCACACAACCATGATTAATGTGGTTTCATAGTAAACCTTGAAAATAGTACAATTTCTCTAACTTGGTTGTTACTTACATGTGTGTGTATTTATATATACACACATATATATGTACATTTTTATGCTATATTTAAGTTCTTGAATTTCCATATAAATTTCAGAATTAGCTTTTTACTTTCTATAAAAAATATTGCTGGTATTTTGATTAGATTTGCATTGAATCTATAGATTAGGAAGAATTACTATTGTAATAATATTCACTTTTCTGTTCTATTAAAATAATGTATCTCTTCATTTATTAGGTCTTTAAAAGTTTCTCTTTATAATATATTATAGTTGTCAATGTATAGGTCTTTCAAATATTTTGTTAAAGATATCCTAAGTATTTCAGTATTTTTTATTCCTTTGTAATGGTCATTTTAAATATTAGCTTTTCATTGTTTATTGTTAGATATAGAAATACTACTGATTTCTGCATTTTTTTTTGTATCTTTCAACTTTGCTAAATTCATGTATTAGCTCTTGTGCCTTTTCTTTGAGATTTCTTAGAATTTTCTTCATTGACAATAATGTATTGCAAATAGACAATTCTATTTCTCCCTCTCTGATTTGTTTGTTTTTTCCTTCTTTTATTTTCCTGTTTTTTCTCACTATTCACTCACTAGAACTCTGATTCTCAACTGGGAATCATTTTGTCCCTCCTCAAGAGTCATTTGGCAACATCTGGAAAAATTTTTGATTAACACAAGTACTACTGGAATCTAGTGCAGAGAAACCAGGGATACTGATAACATACAACAATGCACATGCCAACTCAAGAACAACAAAAATTTATCAGGCCCAAAATGTCAATATACTGATGTTGAGAAACTCTGGTCTAGAAACTCTACTACAGTGTTAAATAGAAATGATGAGAACAGACAGCTTTGTGCTATTTCTGACCTTAGGGAGAAAGACTTCAGGCTTTTACCATTAAGTATGATGTTAGCTGTGATTTTTCCATAGAGGTCCTTCATCATGTTAAGAACACTCTCTTCCACTACTAGTTTGCTGAGAATTTTTGTCAAGTAGGGTTTTGAATTTGAAAAAAAGCTTTTCTGCATCAAGGAAGATAATTTTATACATTTTTAGTTTGTTGAATCAGTAATTGGATTTATTGATTTTTGAATATGAAACCAACATTCAGTTCCTGAGAAGCACCTTGATAATTATATATTATTAATTTTATATATTGATGGATTCAGTTAGGTAAAATTTTGTCAAGGTCTTTTGCATCTATGTTCATGAGGGATATTGGGCTATAGTTTTCTTACACTGTAATATCTTTGTCTGGTTTTGATGTCAAGGCTGTGTTGACTCATAAAATGAATTGGAAAGTGTTCCTTCCTTTTTTTATTTTTTGGCAGAATTCTTGTAAAATTTAAAGGTTTTTCATAGATTCTTGGTAGAATTAAACAGTGAAGACATCTGGTCCTGGAGTTTTTAGGGTGCACACTTTTAGGTTCTAGTTCAATTGCTTTAATAATTAATGAGCTATTTATTTACATTATTTATTCTTGAATAAGTTTTATTAGTTTGTCTCTTTTAAGAAATTTGTCCATTTCCACATGTACTATCAAATGTATAGGCATAAAATTGTTCATAATATGCTTTTATTGTCCTTCTAATTTTTGTAGGTCGCATGATGTTTCTCTTTCAATTCTAATGTTTGTAATTTGTGTATCCTTTATTTCTTAATCAGTCTAATCAAGAAGTTTGTTAATTTTTTTGATCTATCTAAGTAAAAAAACCTTTGGTTTCATTGACTTTATTGATTTTATCTTTTAAATTGCATTAGTTTTGTTCTTATCTAATTTTTTTCTTTCTTCTGTTTGCTTTGTGTTTTATTTGATCATATGCATCTTCTTTTCTTCTCTATTTTCCTTCCTTCCTTCCGTCCTTCTTTTTTTTTTTTTTTTTTTTTTTTTTTTTTTTTTTTTTTTTTTTTTTTTTTTTTTTTTTTTTTTTTTGTTTTTTTTTTTTTTTTTTTTTTGAGACAGGGTATCACTATTTTGCCCAGGCACAGTTATGGCTCACTGCAGCCTCAAACTTCTGGATTCAAGCAATCCTCTTGCCTCAGCCTCCCAAGTAACTGGGACCATAGGTGTGAGCCACTACACCCAGCTAATTTAAAAGATTATTTTTGTAGAGACAGGGTCTTGCTCTGTTGCCTAAGCTGGTCTCAAACTCCTGGCCGCAAGCAATCCTCCAACCTCAGCTTCCCAAAGTGCTGGGATTACAGGTGTAAGCCACTGCACCAGACCTTCCTTCATTTCTAATATAAGTATTCAATAATATAATCTTTTCCCTAAGCATCACTTTAGTTGAGCTCCACATAATTTTTAACTGTTTTATTTTGATAGTTGACATACAATAAAAAGCATATGTTCCAAGCACATAATCTGAAAAATTTCTTTGTGTTTGTATATGTATGTGTGTATATATGTATATATATGGCTATATATACCATCGGTGCAGTTAAGATAATGAACATATTCATCAACTCATATGTTTTCTTATGTCCTCTTATAATCCGTCTCACCTACCCTTTCTCACGTGCCTCCATTCCCCTAGTCAATCATTGATTTGCTTTGTGTCACTAAATATTACTTTGCTTTTTCATACTTTTATACATATTAGTACATATTGTATAATTCCACCTGTACAAAAGCATAATTATTTTGAGGTTCATCCATGTTGTAGTATATATCAGTAGTTCATTCCTTTTTATTGCCTAATTATTACTTCATCGTATAAATATACTACAAATTTTATCCATTCACCATTTGTTTGACATTTGGTTTGACATTAGATTAGGCCATTGAATATAAACATGGTATGAGTATTTGTGTATTCACTTTTTCTGAATATATTCTTTTATTTCTCTTGGATAAATACCTACTAGGAGTGGAAAGGTTGAGTTATACTGTACATGTATAATTTTTTTTTTTTTTTTTTTTTTTTTTTTTTTTTTTTTTTTTTTTTTTTTTTTTTTTTTTTTTTTTTTGGAGTCTGGGTCTTGCTCTGTCACCCAGGTTGAAGTGCAGTGGCTCAATCTCAGCTCACTGCAACCTCCACCTCTCAGTTCAAGCGATTGTTCTGCCTCAGCCTCCTGAATAGCTGGGATTACAGGTGCATACCATCATACCTGGCTAATTTTTGTATTTTTAGTAGAGACGGAGTTTCACCATGTTATCAAGGCTTGTCTCGAACTGCTGACCTCAGGTGATCCACCCACTTTGGCCTCCCAAAGTGCTGAGATTACAGGCCTGAGCCACCACCCCCAGCCATAATTTTTTAAGATACTGAAAAATTATTATTCAAAGTAGTTATCCTTTTTATGTTCCCACCACCAGTATATGAACATTATATTTGCCATCTTACTGTATTTTTCCTAAAATGCATATTTGATTTAACAATGTTAATTGAAAAAGTCTCTTTCTTAAATATTTTAAAATACTTAAGATTTCCATGTTGACATTTCACTTGTGGACAAAAGGCCTTCAAGATGTAGTCACTCTTAGGGCTATGGAACATGGTGGTGCATTTTTAATACAATACAAAAAGTATTCTTTTGATTCTGCTCATTTTTGTGTCAAAGCTGAGATGTTAACTTGAATTCTGCTGGCAGCTATGTCTAAAGCTGGCCTGAGAAAATGGGACTGGCATGCAAAGAAAGGAAGAGTTAAAAAGAGACAAAGATAGAGGAGATGATAAAAAGTAGAGGGTTTAAAAGTTGTGTTTCTACAGCATAAAGCTTGTCCTTATCCTTTTATCATATTTCTGCTTGTAAACTATTGATAAGATTTCATAATTTTATGCTCCTTTGCTTACTTTAAAACTCCTTAATGGGCTTTGTTATCATCGATGAATTCTCACGTTTTGGAGTTTTTGAGTTGAAGGGTGTTATGTTGGGCATGTTCACAGGCCATTTTATATGTTTGGAAGTTGTTCACAGATAAAACATGAAAACTTGAAACCTTTCTCTTGTGAATAAACAAGCTGGTTCAAATGAATCCTTGGTCTACCTGAGGCAGTCCACTTATCCATGTAGGAACTTCCCATAATAATTGGTATGGTCAAGAATTCCTTCAAAGCATTGCCATGGTATGTACAAACATAGACTTGAAAACTATACATGGTTTTAAATCTGATTAACTCCAAAAATACCTCTGTTTATGCTTAAACAATAAAAAGATGCTGAAGTTACACCTGACATTTTGGCAACCAAGGACTAATACTTGTCTTTAAGGCTAGTCATCCTGATCAAACACAGTCAGAATTCTGTTAATGAAATTATGAAATGCTGACAAGATCTGAATTTTTGCAGTCTAGAAAACCACTCATAGAAGATAGTCCTTTGACTATCCCCCCACCACCTTCAGGAAAAAATTCAGTCAGACAAGTAACTATAAGTGTATCTCCAACATATTTGTGAATCCGAGAGCCCATTGGTGTAATTTAATTTAATAAATATTTCACACAAAATCCAAGTAGTGAAAAAACTGACTAACTGAGGCACTGTGATTGATGGAAAACTGGAGGGTAATTTTCAAGGTGATTGAACTTACAGAGTAGATCAACTTCAAGGTAGTAATATGGAAACCATGCCTAGAAGAGCAACACCTGGGTCTGCTTCTATCCAATCTGACCAAGGCAATCAAGTCAGAGCTTTACCAGATGCTCACAGAATCTGAATGAATTGGCAGCTACCCAATGCTTCAGAGAAGGAGAAGGAGAAGGAGACTAGGCCATTTTAAGCTGAGAGGTTTTATTTTTAGTAAGAATGAATGGTGGCTTTTCTCTGCTATCTTAGGTGATTTTTATAAGGTAAATTTATCCTGAGGAGCCAAACATAAAATCTACACTCATGCTACAGATGAAGCAATGTACATTTTTACCTTGAAATTAAAACACACCACCACTTTGGCTAACAATGGAATTCTTCAGCCTCCTATTTTTAAAAGGTTTCAGGCTTAAAAAATACAAAGAATTCTCTAAAATAGAAACTTTAAAGAGAAAGCCATCAATGATCCAGGTTATGTTAAAAACTCAAATTAGAGCTAATGGGCTTATGATGCTGATTTTTAAAATATGTCTAATAAATACTTGTTGAGTCTATTGTACGCACGAAGCACAGTTCTCAGTATAGGCACTATTTTTTTTTAATTTATACTTTAAGTTCAGGAGAACATGTGCAGACCATGCAGGTTTGTTACATAGGTATACACGTGCCACGGTGGTTGGCTGCATCCATCACCCTGTCATCTACATTAAGTATTTCTTCTACTGCTATCCCTCTGCTAGACCCCCGCCCCATGACAGACCCTGGGGTGTGATGTTCCCCTCCCTATGTCCATGTGTTCTCATTGTTCAACTCCCACTTATGAGTGAGAACATGTGGTGTTTGGTTTTCTGTTTTCATGTTGGTTTGCTGAGAATGAGATAGTTTCCAGCTTCATCCATGTCTATGCAAATGACATGAACTCATCCTTTTTTATGGTTGCATAGTATTCCATGGTGTCTATGTGCCATGTTTTCTTTATCCAGTCTATCATTGATGGGCATTTGGGTTTGTTCCAAGTCTTTACTGTTGTCAACAGTAGGCACTGTTTCTTTAAGAGAATTTTTGTCTAGGCGAAAACAAAGATGTATTTTAAAGGGCCAGTGAGCATGTCAGAAATGAGAGAGAGCACAACACATAATTGTAGGAATATTTCATGGAGAAAATTTCTGGATTTCCCATGCTTGGTCAATAAACTTTAGAAGAATGTGGGAAAGACAGTGACTTCTCAGAGGGCAGTCCAATACAAGGGTAAGGAGGGGATCCTGGCACTACAGAGGTCACTAATACCATGGCATAAAAGTGAAAAAGTAACTTGGATCCCAATTTACAAGTTTATTCAAAATTGCCCCAGAAGAGAAAGCCAGTATATGGATCAAAATAATGCACTTAGGGCTGAAGAGTGAAAAGGTCAGAAACACAACCGGGGAGTGATAGGTCCAAGGCTCAGGAAAGGGACCTTGAGGGACACTCCAATTCTAAATGGCAAGGGGAAATAAATGGCAATGGAATGTGATCCAAAGCCTTTGGAGCCTTAAGTTTTAAATAAAACATAAACCTTGAAGACAAAGTTCTGCTTGCAGAAATCTTATCTTGTGGAGAAGAATTCGGCTGGACCCACAAAGCTCTAACCAGTCACTGACATGCAAGGGAGACTATCTGGCAGGCTGTGACAGTTCAGAGTAGCACTGTAGGTCCTGGTGGATTTATATAGTCATGTCAAGTTTACCTGTGTCAGACATGACTTTGACAGGCCTAACAGAAGGAATTATACAGAGTCGCCAGTTATCCATGCTCCTGGAAACACTAGGCTAGCCAACCAAAGAAAAACACATGTGCCTGCCAGAAGTAACAAAGTAATGGACTTTCCATGAGCAGCTATCAGTTCTAGATGATTTGGTATTTTTAGAGAAAAGACATGTATAGAAGGTACTGCGATCATTAGACCAGAACTGATATGGTTCTTGGATTCAGGATAGGGGTGTGGAGATGCTAGTGAAGAAATGAAGCATCATGGCAGAGAATTTGTGTTTCAAGAAAAGCAGTAAGGTATAAATATCAGGGAAATATACAATAGCTCACACTTTAAAGTATGGAACATCAAAGTCTAAGGATTCTGTATGGCACTAACAACCTGGCATAAACACATAGTTTGTAATGAGAAAAAAACAAGGGTTTAGGAAATGCAAATATGCTTTACCTATAATTGACATCTATACAGTGTTCCTTAGAAAAGGAAAGATAAAATGTATGAAACTTTTTCACACATATTTTGTTAAAGACCCTCAGGGTCTTTAACAAAACAATTTTAAACTGGGATCTGTGAGTTCACTTTGGCCCCCTGTATTTCCAGAAATTTCTTTAGGGTCAATTTAACTCTTAGATTCTTGGGCATTTGTTTGTGTGTGTGTTTTTTTTTTTTTGAGACGAAGTCTCACACTGTCACCTAGCTGGAGTGCAGTGGCACGATCTCAGCTCACTGCAACCTCCACCTCCCAGGTTCAAGCAATTCTCCTACCTCAGCCTCCTGAGTAGCTGGGATTACAGGTGCCTGCCACTACACCCAGCTAATTTTTTGAATTTGTAGTAGAGACGGGGTTTCACTTCGTTGGCCAGGCTGGTCTCAAATGCCTGACCTCATGTTCCACCGTCCTCAGCCTCCCAAAGTTCTGGGAATACAAGTGTGAGCCACTGTGCCCAGCCTGATTTTAAGTATAAAATATTTTTTGCAGCATATCGAATAAGATCATGAAATTTCTCAGTAGACACATTTTGAATGATACCTATGGCTTTAAAAACAATCTCCTTAGAAACTAGCAAATATCAGGTACAAAGTTGTAAGTATGGAACTTTGTACTGTTTTTTCTAGACTTTAGCACATTATCTTGCACAAGGTTAGTACCTAGAAAAAACTTGTTGGACTGATAGGGAATAAGTTTTTCTCATTAATAAGTGAATCTTATATAAAAGTTAATATCCTTCATAGTAATCTATTTGATTTCTCTTAGAACTAGAAGCATCATTTAATCTAGGAGTGCCAGATGTCATCATTCAATAAAGTATTCAGCACTCTATCTATCTAAATATTCATGAACCCAGATGCCTAGGAAATGTCAGATTGCCAATACTTCTGTGAAATTATGTAGCGGAAACTGTTCATGTATGTTTTAGGGAAAACTAGTTCCAGGCTTGAATCTCTGATTTTACTAAGTATTTAGCTGACGGTCCATTGTCTTAACTCACAGTTAATAAGAAACTTAATACATAGTATTTTAATTAACACTACAGTTTGGGTTAAAATCCCAATTTGTTCCTTTCACGTGAATCTAGCAGCAGACAAAGAATGGTATCATCTGTCCCTTTCTTAGCAAGACATCCTTCATGGCGTTCCTGTCATGGATAACTGTCAAAGGTAAAAATCAATCTCCAGGTGCCATTCATTTGAATTAATGTCTATATTCTTGTATTAATGGTGAGAGAATGGTAAATTATAAGAAGTTATAAGGCTGGGTATGCCAAATGAGAGAACAATTGGTCCTTACTGTAAAGGGCTTGATGTAAAGAGCCATGAGTGAATAGTCTGTAATCCTATATTCTTAGCATTCATGATGCATTCACACAGATCCTTATCAATGTAGTACCATTTTGAATAATAAACACTCACTATAATTCTAAACAGCCTATTTGGGCAAAACATGATTCCACCCATAGGTGAGATGGCCCGTGACTAATTGGACAGAAACTAATATACAACACAAGCAAAGTAAAATCTGGAATGAGCATTAAGTGATTGTGGGAACTGTGCAAAGCAAAACAGAAAGGAACAATTCAGTACTGACCGAAGATTAGGATTCAATATCCTTAATGTAGCTGTCAGACTGTCAAATGCAAACTTATGAGAATGGACTACTGAACTGTAGTGAAGAGAGAAGTACGTGGTTTTTGTGACCACACTGTTCAGAAGCTTCTTAATTCCATTTAGAACAAAGTCTTAACTCTACCATGGTGTACAGATCTACATGATGTGGCTTTTGCTGGCTTCCCCAACCCTATCTAGTTCTCCTCTCTACCTTTTTCATGAGGCTCCAGCCACAGGGCCTCCTTTTGAACATACAGGTTTTCAAGGTCCTACTTTAATTCTGTCTTGTGTAATACTTCTTTTCCTTTCAAATACTCTCCATGATCTCTCCACACACCCACCCATGTCTTCCTGTACTATGTCTGGCTCCATTGCATCTTTAAAGTCTTAAATACATTTCCCTTTAATACAGGAGACTTCACTTGAACATCCAATTTACAGTGGCTTTCTAGCATCCCAGTACTCTCTAGCATCTCTCCCAGTTTGACTCCTTTACTTTTCTTCATAACACTTATTATGACCCAAAGTAACCTTGTTTAATTGTCAGTTTTCTGTTTTGTCCAACTGGAATAAAACCAAGTTGAAGGCAAAAAAAAAAAAAAAAAGCTTTTTTTCGTTGTTTTTCATTGTCTTTTTCATTGTTTCTTTCTGGCACTTGGTGCTTGGTACATGGAAGCTACTCAACAAATATCTGTAGACAAATAGAAATTCAAGTGGATCAAATAAAGCTCTGTTGCAGGTAACTGGATCCTACTATTGAGCCTAAGAAATAGAGCTTCTAAAATCCAAGCAAGGGCCTATATTCAGGCCACAGAGAGCACAGTGCCCAGCTTTAATGTCTACAAGTAACCTTCTGACAAGTTCATTTAACCCAACCACTCTTTGCTTCTCTCATCCCTGTTTATCACTCATACCAAGTCTTTCATCTAGCCTCTCCTATAATTCCTCTTGGATATTCTGTAAATGACACATGGAAACATGGACTCTGTCCATGGGAACCAACATACAATTAACCCCCCCTTCCACTAAAGCTCCATTTGGTCTCCAGTATGTTTGGACTGGCTGTTTGTCAGAGGCCAGGATGTTGGTCACTCTCAGAACAGGAGCTTGCATCCAATTGTTATAGCTTTCTGTGTCCTAATCAGTGGCTCTGTTTTAAGTGGTTAGAGCTACATAGTATTTGGTTTAAACCACAGGAATCCCTGGAAGGAAAATGGGAGCATGGGAGCTCAGTCAACTATTGTTTGAATCAAAATACCTAGGCCCAGTAGTGGCTGATCTAAAGGAGGCAGTGTATGCAGAACAGCTTAGGAATTGAAGAGGTGGGGTACTTCTGATGCTTTGGTGACAACCAAGGAAAGAAAAAGAAAAGTGTACAGAATGGATAGGGGGAATGAGGATCCACTGATTGAAAAGCACATAAATGCACATGACTTAATGAATGCATTACTCCAATTTGTTAACAAATATTTCAGGGTAGGCAAGGCTTGAAGGGAGAGTTGTTAATTTTTTAATTCTCCTCCATCAAAATGTTTTGACAATATACCCACGAAGGCTATGGAATTCATGAACCCAGCTGCTGCTTATCACCAGCTGTCAGAATCATAAAGATTACTCTTCACATTTCCACATATCTTTTAGAGTTAATATTTGTGTGCCACTTGGTGATTCAGCCACGAAGAAGCAATGGAAACCAAGAACAAAATCACATTGTTGGTCTTCCTTTCTGTCTGTCCTTCCTCCTCTTCCTCCTTTTCTCTTCCTCTTCTTCTTCTTTCTCTCCCCTCTCATCTTCATGAGAATCTGATTATTAGAGCCTTAAGTGTGCAGGTTCAATTATTGTAAAATGTTTACTTTTTTTCCTTAAGCAGAAGAGAGAGTGTTAAGTGCTAGACACACAAGATTTTTGTTTTCTGACACCCACGTGGACTTGCTGCATTCTCCTGTGTGCTGTGGTAATAGAAGATGAAAGCCATCTATCTGTTCCTCATCCAATACTCATGTCTTCTTGATGTGTCTCTTAAAATTACAGTTGTTAGAAGCCTCTGTCATTCATTTCCTGTTTGCCAAGACACCTGTCATATGAGCTATAATCAATAATTGCTACTCCGTGGAAACACACAGTTTTTCTGGACCATTCTTAAAGACAGTGGGGTTTCTTAAAGTCGAGGACTCAAAAGTGCTGAATCTTTTGGCTTATCTTGTCTCATCATGTCTTTGTCACTCATGTTCCATGATCTGTAAAATTATAATAATACAGTTACCTCATGGGGTTATTGTGTGGCTAGGTTAATGTGTATAAAGCACTTAGGAAATAAACAATTTTAATAAAAAAATATTAATATAAGCAGGAATTAAATAAAATGCTGAATGGTGAGTCCTATTGAAAGCCCCTGCCAGGATTTCCCAAAGGGCTTTTTATAGCCACATGTATGAATTAGAAGGCTTTCTTTTAAGTTAGTAAATTACTTACACACATTTTACATGGGCTATATAACCTATTCTTAGACCTAAAATTATATATTGATTTTGTAACATGTATGAACTATAGTTTATAATTCCAGGGTGCAATAAATGGCAAATACATTTATTTTTCAAAACCTAATTTAATTAGGATATTGGAATATAAAACCCCACACATTTTTTAACATTGGTAGAGGATATTCCTGGAGAATAGTGATATCTCACCTCTCTGGCATCATTCAAGAACTGTGAGAGTCTTAGGCAACCCAGAACAGTAAGAGAAACCTTTTTGTCTTTAGTCGACATTGGTCACCATTGATATGTTTATTGTCCAAGCAAACCTGTTCCCTTAAAGGTGGGCAGTCCTGCTACTTCCATATCAACATTGGGTTCTAGTGATTTTGCTGAAGCTAGGAACTTCCACATATCTCAAACCATTCCCTTAAATATACCAGGAAACCAATGTCCTTTAAGTTATTGCCACCTCCCCAGTTCACTGGAAAGGAAGATACCAGTGAAAGGGAACAGGCAGGCTTCTGTTTTCCCAAGCTCCCTAGACCAGTAGGACTCCCATTTTCTTTCTGAGAGACTGTCTGAGATACTCTCCCTAAATCTCTTTCCTACCCAGTTACTTCCAAATCCTCCCAGAACTCACTTCTACCCCTTTGAGACAATCTATTATTATGTCCCTCAATGAGCTCAGCTCCAAAACGCAGTCAACTCAGTGGTTGTCTTATGAGCATCTGCTGAGTTCTGCTTGCTTCCTTGAAATTCTAAAGCCCTCAATCAAGAAAATAAAATATCCTAGCTACCTTGAAATGGGAAGGGAAAACTACCGATAGCTGCAAAAACCTGGTAAAATTAATTTGTCTTTTTATTCTGCTCTATTGCCATCAAGGTGATCATGGTCTTTCTTTTTCTCCTTTCTATTTTAAGTTTATATGACAAGGCTTGTACTATGTTATATTATAGGAAATGTTGAAAAAGCCTAAGAAAACAGCTTGATTTAGGTAAGAAGAGTGGCAATTGTTGGGGCATAATGAAGAAAAATGGTCTCTTAAAAGCTGGTTATTGTTTGAAGGACATGACAGTGGCCTGAGAACCTTCTTTATTCCTAACTTGTGGGATGGCTGTTCATATGGGCTGCTGTTGGTAATTTCGTTTTAAGAAAGTATCACTCATAGGCAGGTGTTGAACAATTAGAACACAGGGACACAGGGAGGGGAGCATCACGCACTGCAGTCAGTTGGGGGGTACTAGGGGAGGGACAGCGGGGGGAGGGGAGGGTGGGGAGGGATAATGTGGGGAGAAATACTAGATATAGGTGATGAGGGGAGGAAGGTAGCAAACCACCTTGCCAGGTATGTACCTATGCAACAATCCTGAATGATCGGCACATGTACCCCAGAACCTAAAGTACAATTAAAAAGAAAGAAAGAAAGAAAGAATTCCTGTTTCTAAGAACCACAGACTTCATGTGGATGGCACTGATCACAAGAGAAGGACTAACATACAGGAGAATATGGAAAAACAAAAACCAGGGCTAGTAAACTTGTACTGGATAGGCCAGGCAGCTGCATTTAAACCTGTCCATCTTGTTCTAACACTGAGGACACTGAATAAATCTTTTGCTTATTCTTATATTAGGTTGATGACACCTGATCTACTAGGAAGAGAAATAGAGTATAAAATTGACTGGCTATTTTTGTCTCTATCTTTGTTATTTCTGATTGTACTGACAATTTTCTAAATTGAACCAGAGAAATGAAAATTTTGTATTTGAATATGAAGTTATCCTAATTCCTCCATTTCACAAATTTATTGAGCACTTTCCCAGGTGTTGTGAAGTTTACAAAAATAAAAGACAGATATCTGCTCTTAACAATCTAGCAAATATCAAATCTTTTTATGAAGTTCATCTAATTGGATTTTTTATTCAACATCATTCCTCTGTGGTAAAAGCATAAGCAATATTTTGGATAGTTGAACAAATTGATGCACACAATAAACAAACATTTATTGAGCACCTACCATATGAAGTTCTCTTTGCTGGGCAGTAGAAATACAAATTTAAATAACATCTAATCCCTGCCTCAAGGAGTTTGTCTTCTATTGCACTTAATAGGAGAAAGGACTTTACTCCATTTAAAGTCTTTCATTTGGAGGGAATAAAAGAAGGCTGTGAGACTAGGAATAGGGAGTGTCAAAAGGTGCAGAGAAAATGAGGCCAACTTACTTTCTGGGTTTTTCAGTCCTTCAGGATGAGCAGTGGGTTTGTGGCCTGGAATGGGATTCCACCTTACTCTTCTTGGATGTAGCTCAGGGAGCAGTACCTAAAGGGAACTCTTTTTTCCTGTGTTGTTTGTTCCCTGACATTTCCAATTTCCATCCGGGGAACTTTGCCAGTTGTGTGCTTTGCCTTTATTGTAAAATTAACTTCTCAAGAAGGTTGTAAGATGCAGTAGACATCTGGTGTGAATGCTGAGAGCTGTCCTTGCCAGCTGGGTACTCCTGATGTGATGGAATTGAGTGGTCCTGCTCTCTTTGCTTTGAGGAACAGGGAGGCCCAGGTCCCAGATGAAGAATTTGTCTATCCAGGTCCTCTTCTCCTCTCTAAATACATAAGCATTCATATTTTATTTGTCATTTTGACTTCAAGTAAAGCTAACCAGGCTTATGGCAGAAAAAAGAGACTGTGACTTATTAGGATTATTCTTTCTCTTTCCTCAAGAGGGTTCAGGCAGGAAGTAATAACAGGCCTCAAAAGGACTGGGCAGAGGAGACACAGAGACAGAAAATCAGCAGTCACCAGCTATTGCTCATTTCTAAAGCAGCGGCATTTTTACTTAAGAAATTTCAAAAAGTACTCCAAAATAAATGTGAACACATATACTTGAGCAACCAACAGCATTTTCTCAGACTACGTGTCTCCTGAGGAAAATTTGAAGTTTTTGCTTTTGGCTAGTCAGAACCTGTCCTCCTGCCCACCTTCCCTTGCCAAAGCTTTGATCCTAAAGAAACACTTCAGCATTTCAAACTCAAACCCACAATAGCAGACCTTGTGGTAGACGTGTTTCACATTTGTGATATGCCTAATTCACACCAACTCTCTCAAACCACATTCAGTATGAGGTACAAACCACGTGTCCATTCCCATTTTTCCAACCCTGAGTCCCAGCCCCCAACATCACAAAATGTTTTTTTTTTTCCTTAAACTTCCTACCTATTCATCATGTTTCAAGAGCTCCTAAAATTTCAGATCTCCTCCAAAGCATTTCTCACTTCAACTGGAACTGAGATGGAATTTTCTCCAGCTTTAGACTTCTAAGATAAAACTCACACCTTCAGCCACACGAAAAATTACAAAAACTACAATAATTTGGATGGAACTGTTGCCTTCTCAAGCACTCAAAGCGTTTAAAAAATCATTATATTTTGTTGGTGTATTCTACAAGATAAAAAATATTGCATTCTCACTTGACAAAGAACAAAACTGGAGTAGGCATTTAGTGGCATAGCTAAGATTCCTCAGCATCATCCAGCAGGCAGGGCAAGGAGAGAACCTGCTGACTCTCAAAAATAATGATCTATTTGTAGCAGACCCAAAGCTTTCCTGGGTTCTGCAGTATCTTAGTAATTACTGTATTTTATGACCATGGATTTTTCTTAGTTCTTATTCTCATATGGATGTTAAAATTATTTTAAAATGTTCTCTCCTTCTAAACATATACCCATTTCTCTCCCTCCAAACACATATATATTTCACCTACCACACTGCAAGGACTGTTCCTGAAATGCCAAACATGGGTGTTAGAGAAGGAGACCTCCTTCTTTCTCCTCCCCTGCCCTCATATTTATCTTCTGGGAATGAAGGATGATTGATATTTATCAATTGTCTAATGCGAGATGTTTTAAATTTAATTTTTTTTTGATATTTGTAACAACCTTACTTTGGGATTATTTCACCTCAGAAAGATTAAAGGCCTCATCTATTCTCACAGATTACGCGATGCAAGGATGAAAGAACACAGGGCTCAGAGCTTAGCAAGATTCAGGGCTGATCTAGGAGCACCCAAGGTCTCACCAATTCCAAAACCTGTATATTGTTTCTGTTGTTTTTCTTTCAAGTTTGTTTATTTTAAACACATTTTGAGCATTCTAATCTCCTTCGGATAGGTGCTGAAAAATAAGATCAGTGAGTATCTTAATGCTTGGACACTGAAGTTTTAAAATTTTGTTCTCTTTTTCTTTTTTTGATTTTCCTAAACATTAAATAGGCTGAGTTAACATTCTTATTCCAAAGGCTGGAAGTAAGATGAAAGCCAAGAGTCTGACTTATTTCTTCATCAATTCATTCAAATCCTACAAAGCTATTCATTGACTTGGCCTTTGTCTCCCAAAGACCTTAATTTACAGTGGTTTGATTTTATTACTAGCGATTGGGAGAGTTTATTGCATAGAAACAAACCTTATGGTCCCTTGGAGGAATATGAAAGTCATCATGGCTGAGATGACCCATGAGTAAAATGGGTGAAAAGCACTCTAGAAAGGAAGAATTTGTAAGAGAAGTTATTTTTAGAGGAAAAAAAAGATGGTTAGTGCTAATGATATAACTTGGGCTAGATATGTCATTTAATCTCCTTAGATACCTTGTGCAGGATGGAGCTTAAAATAAATTTTCCTTTTTTTTCCTGAATCTAACACACATAATCATTACAGAAAAAAAAAAGGTTTAGGCTGAAAAACCAACAAAATAAACACACGTAATTCAATCCACCCAGATATAATGGCATAAACATTTGATATGCAGACTTTCAGCTTTTCGTTTTTGGGTTTTCTGTTTTTTTTTTCTTTTTTTCTTATTTTTTTTTTTTTTACGCAGTGAAATGTTAGGGCAATAATCTGATTTAAATTTTAATGCCTTGTTATCTCCCAGTTTAACTAATAATAAACACTGCACTTAGGTGACCTACAAATTTTTTTTACGCAGTCTTGCTGTGTCACTCAGGCTGGAGTGCAGTGGCGCGATCTCAGCTCACTGCAACCCCTGCATCCCGGGTTCAAGTGATTCTCCTGCCTCAGCCTCTTGAGTACCTGGGATTATAGGTGTCCACAACTATGCCTGGCTATTTTTTTGTATTTTTAGTAATGACGGAATTTGACCATGTTAGCCAGGCTGGTCTCAATCTCTGGACCTCCCAAAGTGCTGGGATTACAGATGTGACCCACTGAGCCCAGCCCCCAGCTTTTTAATCTGTGTACATAATTTAACAGAAATAGAACCTTAGCATAATACATCTTTGAAGCTTGCTTTTAAATTTAATATTATGAATACAAATTAATAACAATAAGGGAAGATCAATAGTATAATAATTACACAGCTCACGCTACAATATCATGCGCTGCATCATAATTTACTAATCTGTTCTTTAGGATTAGACAATGAGAATTGTTTACAATTTTTCAATTGCAAATACAATGAATGCCCACAAAATTGTTGGTGTAAGGGAAACAATGAGAGATAACAACAGGTCTGGAAATGAAACTATTTATTGCACTAAAGGTATAAACATTTTAAAGGCTTTTGATAGATGATCCCAAATTATTTTTCTGAAAATTGTGCCAGCATACATAGCAGTGTATGACTGCATCCATTTCCCTAAACCAGCAGACTGATAGGAATAAATGTCATTTCATTGTATTTTGTTGCAATAATGTTGAATAATTTTTACTACATACATTGGCTGCTTGCATTTCTTCTTTTATACATGGCTTATTATCTTTTTTTGCCCACTAATTTTTAGCTGAGTATTAGTCTTTCACTTACTGATTTATAAAATCTCTCATTTTAAATATAGTAATGTTTTATAATAAATGTTGCAATTTTTTTTCCAATTTGTCTTTTTTTCCTTTTAATTTTGATTATAATGTTTTATGCAACAAACTGGTTTTACATTGTATGTATCCAAATCCATCAGCATTTCCTTATTTGCATTTTCCCTTTGGTTTTGGCTTAGATAATTCCAAGAACTTTAAAGCAACTTTTAAAAAGTCAAACTTGTGATACATAAGCTCTCTACAAGCTTATTCAAAATTTTCATGTTGTCTGTACTCATGATACTTGTTATCAAACTATGCCTTCTACGGAAGACCATTTTCCCATAATTTTAGTCAGGGTACTGTGCCATATGAATAATAGCAGTCTTTTTAATTTTTCAGAAAAATAAATTAAATAAAATATGTTTCAGATCTAAGGTTTCCTACCACATTTTTTCTTAAATATTTGGTGCTGCTACCCATTGCCTTTATTAATATCTAATAAAACCTGGTGTCATATTATATATTCTGTTATTTTAAATTTAATATGTCAATATTAAATGGTGTTGTGCAAAGATTGCTATTACTTCCAGATGTTCTGCTAACTGACAAGTTCAAGGATCTCTAGTGTATGGTATATATTTGCTACAGTTAAAAACTAAAAGGGAGGTAATGTTCACCACACAGAAAAATGAGAAAACTGAAGACTAAGAGTTCTGTTGTAACTACTAACTACTTCTTACCGTCTTTAAGATCCCATGTCTTGAGTACAAATATCATTGACAAACGTATTCAAAGAATCTAATTGACACACTTGTGAAATTATAATTATCTGATGGGCTCAAATAACTTTTCCAAAGGTAAGATCTTTTTAACCACAAAATTATTATTTTTGTATTAGAAGCATAAGTGGGACATGGAAATTTATTCTTTGCTTTTTAATGCTTCCAAAGGCAGTCTTTATTGCTATACTGGGTCTGCGAAGAACACATACAAAGGCACTTCTCAACTGGTACTCACAAATAGAAGCTTTGAAAATATGCACCTATAAAACGCATGCATTTCCTGAACTGGTAGCTGCTTTATTCAACAGACCATTAAAAGCCCACTTAGAGGACGTCTCACAAGCTCATGTGCACTGCAGGTCCTTAAAGCTGGTGAACTCAGTGTAGCAAGAAACAAAACAAAACAAAAAAGTGGACCAACATCTACTAAAATTTACACAGAGAAAACAACCTCTCTCCCTAGACCCAAATTTCCTCCAACACTAACACTCTTCTAAGGAACAGGTAATGTGACAAAATTGCCCCACTTCCAATCCCCCAGCCCAAATCCAGCATCCCCCCTGCCCTCCAAGTATCAATCATCAGCCCGGGCAAGGCAAATGAACTTTTAATCAATAACAGCTACTGTTTCTTGTACCAGGACTGTTTATGATTTAAAAGAGAAAAAATTAAATAAATCCTGATGTGAATGTTTTCTCTATTGAAGAGAAAAAAGCAACACCCTGTGTTAAAGAAAGGGGGTAGTTTCACATATTTTAAAAATACATTACAAAAATAAATTTAAAATTGTTTGTGTGTGCATTGGCTATGGACAAAAAAAGTAATTTTTATGAGATGCTATAGATTGTAGCCAAGTGCCTTTAATCTGTCTTCACACCATTGTATTTCCTGTTTACATTCATACATTGGCATAGATTAATAGAACTAGAAGAGAATTCAGGAAATTTCAGTCCAAAGACAGCTGCCTTGGGAGAACTACTACTGAAGGTGTTCAGGCATAGGTACAAGGGTCTATCACTTAGGAAGTTATAGATAAAATCTGGACAACAGAAAGTTTTATAGACTATATTCGTGGATGAGATTGATTGTATATGGAGATCTGGTATGTAGAACCTACAAAAGTAAGTCTACTCTTGTTGAAGATTCTTGCCCCTTTCTCTATTCATATCTAAAGGGCAGCCCTAGTCTGGAATTTACAGGGTTCTGCTTAAGAGGCTTTTAAACCCCAGCACCAGAGACCTTTAAGCACCCCATGTATTCTGATTCTCACCTCAATGTTCCTTCCATTACTCTAGGCTACTTCCAGGTAGGTCTGACTGAACACCATAAATCCTAATAATACTACATCTCAAGTATCTCTTTGGCCAGAGAGAAATCAAACTGGACTCTTTATGAAGCCTGCTGCATTATTTTGGCATGTTTACACAAAACCAGAAATAACTTTCCTAAAGATTACTGAAACGAAGTCATCTTTCACCCAACTGAGAAAGGCTACACAGGCTTACGACCAATTTGAAAGAGTAGTGTGGGCCGGGCGCGGTGGCTCACGCCTGTAATCCCAGCACTTTGGGAGGCCGAGGCGGGTGGATCACGAGGTCAAGAGATAGAGACCATCCTGGTCAACATGGTGAAACCCCGTCTCTACTAAAAATACAAAAATTCAGCTGGGCATGGTGGCGTGTGCCTGTAATCCCAGCTACTCGGGAGGCTGAGGCAGGAGAATTGCCTGAACCCAGGAGGCGGAGGTAGCAGTGAGCCGAGATCACGCCATTGCACTCCAGCCTGGGTAACAAGAGCGAAACTCCGTCTCAAAAAAAAAAAAAGAGTAGTGTGATGGTGGGGAAGGATGACGGGAGTGATTTCTTGACTGTTTTCTTTTACACTTTGCTAAAATGGAACAAATCAATCCTGTCTTGATTATTTATAAAACCTTAACACCAACAAGGCGGGGTAAACTAATGAAACCAGGCGCAAGGAATGTGGAAACTTTCGTTTCTAAACTGCTGGCACACAGACATGTATTAGTGTCTTGTAGCTTTTAAAGGGCTTGAAGAAATGAGTTTTCTGCCTCCAACAAGTGTTGGTAGAAAACAAGCACTTGTACCCGATTATTTACCACTGTAACTGGCAACCAGGGGAAGGATCCAGCAAAGAAGCCTATGTTTTTGAAGAACAAGGACAATATAACCTCATGTATACTTGGAAGAACACAATAACTGTAGGCCCTTAGAAAATAGTGACCACATAACTAGTAACACAAAAAATTTTGTAACAGACTTACAGGGCATATTTAATCCTTGTACTACCTCTATGAATTTAATATTTTCTACATGTTACAGATGAGGAAACTAAGTCTCTAAAGGATCAAGTGGCTTGTTGAAAGACTATTAATTATTGTGCAGGAGGTGGGTTTTAATTTTTTTTTAATAAAGACAATTAATAATCTAAAAAGCCAGAATTTGAATTCAGGTCTATGGCTAAATCCTAAGTTCTTTACATTTTTCTAAGAAATATTTTTCCGGGAAGTGGAAGAAGAAAATTGACCTCTATTAAGTATTATGTCAGTTTGGAGTATGAATAAAAGATTTGATATCTGTCAGCCACAGTTCAATGCCACACCTGCTCTATTCTCCCTCTCTGATGCCCATTTATGAAAAGCTGATATTAATATATCCTCAGGACTCTTGAAAACCTGACAATTGTCATCTCTGCCATTGTTCCCATTATGAGCACACTGGTACTTGAGCTGAGAGTACCGTCTCCTGGTACCTCCTAAGTCACCAAGCTTCCAGATGCAACTGTAGGTCAGGGGTCCACTCTGTGAAAAGCACCACAAAAAGGAAAACAGTGACATTTTGATGTAGTTATACCACATCTCGTCTGTGCTCTAAAGCTACACTGAGTTGCCTTATGCCGCTGAATGTCTAAGAAGAGAGGCTCCTTCAGCTTTTGCTAGCGGTCTTTCTTTTCACAGGGCTCATACTTTAGTGTTTGTGTCTGGAACAAAGGATGCACTAGACCTCATCTCCTTTCAGTGTCCCACTTTCATCCTCTGGGGCTCCAGCTGCCAGAACTTCTGCCTATGATCTTTAGCACTTGGCTGAAAGTTATGTGCTGTCCAGGTAGTAATAGCTCAGTGATCCTGATTTGGTGGAAGGCTCTTGGTTTACAAGAAGAAATCCATGTGGCTCATCAGCATCATGACCTCACAGTTAAGTGGTCAAGGAATAAAATATGTATATATGTATATATATAGGTATATATGTATATATATATATATATATATATATGAGTCATATGGTCTGAATATAGGAGCAAGAGCTTTTATCCATGTTCCCTTATCTGTGTGGAGTTTTGGAATGTAAATTTAAATGTGTATGTGCTCATACTGCTGTCATTAATGATAAGCTGTCTGGAAATTTAGTGATGGCATGTCAGACTCTAGGGACGGAAGTGGAATTTTCCATTACCAAGGTCATTACTTGCTATATTTAGTGCCTTGGACACTGTGGGTATTTATGTGACAAAGTGAGTGAGGGAAGGGCATTTGAAAAAAGGAAGAGAAAGAGAAACATCTACCTTTAGTACTGCCATTAGGCCTCAGTGAAAAGAACTCCTGCCCCGAGTCCCATACCTTATGGGGACTGTGCTTTGGAGGATCTTCCTCAAAATTTTCTAGTCCCCTTCCAGTGCCTGAGACAGGTGGGGCCCACAATGTCATCCAGGCAGAGCTTTCCATGCCAAGACAGGGACCCTCGTGGATCTCGGTCAAACCTCTATCTTATGTGTGGAACCAATTAGATGCCCTGAGGAGCTCTAAGATTCCCATCTGTGGGGTTATTCCAGGGGTTCAGGGTGCTGGCCTGGCAAACTGATTACTCCCACTGGCTGGTGTGGAATGTCTTTTGAAGGACTGCATGAGGTTGGGCCTCCAGAATTGACTGAAACAGTGATTAAAGGTGACTGAAATTGTTTATAGACAAGGACTCCATGTATTTTTCCAGAGCTTCACGTATTCTAGGGTAGTCCAGCCTTCAGGAGAAGGTCACCCATAAAAGTAGATTTCTGATAGGGAGGATCTAAACCTGATAACTTGCAGTCCAACATAACATTATTTTAAGCTGCTTAAGAATAGAAATCATCCTTATCATCATAGCTTTCCAAAGGCTGGCACAGTGCTAAGCATATGACAGACAGGAAAAAACATACTTAACTGATATTAAGATCTCTTTCTTCTGTTCATCCACCCCTTTAATAATTATTTCTTCTAACACAATATTTCCTGCTTGCAGACCACATGTGGATTCTCAGTTTCCAAAGCACACTGGGCTGGAGCTCATGATGTTAGTAAAATGCCACCTCTCAGAAATGCATTGGGAAGAATATAGCACTAATAAATAAAGGAAACTGCATTGGAAGAGGTGTGATCAATGAATTTCTACAAGATTAAGACTCACATTTAGGGGGAAAGTCTTATATAAGCTTCAAATAAAACAATATTGTTATTTGCTCAGAATTCTAAAAATAGAGAAGCAGAGCAGACAGCTTTAATCTGAGAAAAGCACATGCTGCTCAACAGAATTCCAAGAATATAAAATATGCCTAATTATCTTTGTATAATTCAGAAAGCATAAAAAGTTATTACCCTGCTACAGCTTTATTTGAAAATAAAATTTAGCATTATTTCCTGATTATAATAGATAAGGCTGGTATTGTGCTTTTGTAGTTGTTTATAAGAAACAGATGAGAAGAGGGGTAGTTATTGCAAGGTATATATCTACTTTAATTGGCACTAGGAAATTATTAAAATAGAGGCAGCTTTGGGGACCAACCATCTTACCCTCCTTCCCTCCCTTTATCCTCTCTTTCCCTCTCTCATAGCCCGTGAAGGTGGTGCATCGCAAGATTCATCAGCCACCCTAAGGGGTGAGGTCATGTGGGGCCAGGCAACTCTCCCAAGACCAATCAGAGAAGCACCCATGCCCAAAGAGCAGCTGTTGCTGGACAAGGCTGTGAGTGTGGCTATTTAATTTTGAAGGGAAGTTTGGATAATGCACCAGATATGTCAACCATAAATATAAATACTTTGAAAATATATGTATNGTTTCAGTGGAATTGCTTTTACTTTGTTTTTTTCTGCTTAATAATGGTTGAGCTTGGAGCAGGATTAAGCTTCTCTGCCCAGTACCCACTACATGAGGAAAGTAATTTTAAAATTCCTGTAATTTCACCACCTAAAGATAACTGCCATTAATAACTGAATACATTTCATTCCAATTTCAACATAGGCATAAATACTCTGAATATTTTTCACTAATTTTGTATAACACTAATTCCATATATGTTTCCACATCACTAGATATTTTCTAAAATACTGTTATTTATTGGCTATAAAATAGTTATCAAATGAATGCATCATCATTTATTTAATCTCCTTTTAAAATTTTTTCATTTTTAAACCAATGTATACTGACCATCTTTGTAGCTAAGTGTTTTTACACATACCTTATTTCTTTAGGATACATTTCTCCAGCTGGAATTTGCTGGGTCAAAGAGGATGAACTTTTTTAAAAGTTACAAATACTACAGTTTTATAGAAATAGTTATGCCAATTTAAACTCCTACATCCAGTGTACAAAGTATCTCTTTCTTCATACCCTGTGAACACCAGGTATTATGCTTCTCTCTTTTTCATTTCCAGTGTTACACTGTTATTATATTTCATTAATTATTCATCTGCAATTTATAAGGGAAGATTGCTGCCATCAGTTTCAGTGACCCGCCCACCCCCATGGATAAATATAATTTAGCCTATTTTAAAGTTTCACGGAGAATACAGAGATAAGTCTCATGGAGTTCTGTAAAAGAGAATCTTCTATGCTAGTTTTGAAGCCTCAATATGTGTGTGGATCCGAACATTGACTATTTCTGGTCTAGCTAAAGATTAAGAGTTTGCTAAGTGAATAGATCTTCTTTGTTACGAACAATTATTCTGTGTAATAACATGCACTTAAATTATATTTTACTCTAAAGAAAAGTGTGTAGAGGGTAGTTTTGGTTGGTTTGGTTGGTTGGTTGGTCAGAGAAGAATATTCATAATTTCTCTAGAACATTCTTTTATCCAAACCGCTGGAGTGCTGATGACTGACTAATGCATGAATAAAGTCAGCACTCTATGTTGAAAGTCTTCTTGAGACATAAAACTGCTTTTCTGGTAAGAGGGAAGGCTGAGAGTTTCTTCTCTTTTCCTTAATTTCTTTGTTGTTGTAATTCATTATTTTTCTTGGATCATATCTCTTAGGAAAGATGTGTCTGTTTAAGTAATTGCTTACTCCTGCTCACTCCTCCAGGTTCAAGGGCAGAACAATTCAATTGCACACTGTTTAATCCTTTGCTTCCAAATAAGCAATGTTCCCATCAGTATCCTCCTTTCTGCTGGTCTTTGCCACAAGGAGTTTTCCACACCAGAATCAGTCTCTGGATTCTTCTCTATCCAATCTAATTTGGTTTTTATTAAAACCAGAAATCTTTTGAAAATATTTGAATACCTTTGATCCTTTCATATTTTTCAAGGATTTCTTAGTTTCTTCCCAACACTCAGCTGCCAGATTTCTGGGTGCAGCCAGCCTTACACAAAGACATATAAAGCTGATGGTATCATCTGAATACCCAGGGAAAGGCCTTTTTGGGGACCCTCAGGAGCATGGATGGCTGGGAGCCACATTGGCCCTGTCCTTCATTTCTTTGGAGATGAGTCAAGGAAGGCAGGACTTTCAGACACATGCTCCTTTCATCCGGCAGATAAAGTGTTCTCACAGAAACAATGAGACTTAATAAAAATACAAGCAACTTCAGGATACCTGTTTTCCCTCAGTCCATGCTCTCCCAAGATCTTTCTTTCTTACTAGGCCAACTCTTCTTAATGTAATTGTAATTTTCTGACTGAACACCCTGAGGCTATAAGGCCTTTCTACCTGTACAGAAGCATTATCAAGCTTTCTGAGTGTAAGAGTGAAGATTTAGATCTATACTAACATGCATGTGAGATTTATTTTTTCTGATTCTCATTCCAAGGAGTTTAATCTTTTTATTATTATTATTATTATTATTATACTTTAAGTTCTTTTGTACATGTGCAGAATGTGCAGGATTGTTACATAGGTATACACATGCCATGGTGGTTGCTGCATCCATCACCCTGTCATCTACATTAGATATTTCTTCTAATGCTCTCCCTCCCCTAGCCCCCCACCTCCCCACAGGCCCGGGTACCTGTTGTTCCCCTCCCTGTGTCCATATGTTCTCGTTGTTCAACACCCACTTATGAGTGAGAACATGTGGTGTCTGGTTTTCTGTTCTTGTGTCGGTTTGCTGAGAATGATGGTTTCCAGCTTTATCCATGTCCCTGCAAAAACATGAACTCATCCTTTTTATGGCTGCATAGTATTCCATGGTGTCTATGTGCCACGTTTTCTTTAGCCAGTCTATCATTGATGGGCATTTGGGTAGGTTCTAAATCTTTGCTATTGTGAACAGTGCCACAGTAAACATATGTATGCATGTGTCTTTATAATAGAATGATTTATAATCCTTTGGGTATATACCCAGTAATGGGATTGCTGGGTTAAATGGTATTTCTATTTCTAGATCCTTGAGGAATTACCATACTGTCTATAAATGGTTGAACTAATTTATACTCCCACCAACAGTGTAAAAGCATTCCTATTTCTCCACATCCTCTTCAGCATCTGTTATTTAAAATCTTATCTGAGGTATGGCCATGCATTAGGGGAGGGAGCTAAGCCTCAGGGCTTCTAGGACCAGCTTTGCTTTCACTTGCATTGTATCTTTGAAGTACAATTAAATACACTTTGGAATTTTAGTTTCCTCATTTATAAAATGAAGGAGTTAAAGTTATTGGAAAGTTTCATCTCTCTTCAAGGGTGAATTGTGACTTTACTCAGAAGGGGCTAGTACCTTTAATTTGGAGGAAAAAGTCTAATGCAAAATTAAGCTTGGTAACATTGTTTTGGTGGCAAGGCATAGGTTTTCAAGGTTGAGCAGTTACAGGAGAGAGAGCCGTATTGCGGTAAGCGTCATGACCACCAGCACACCTTGGCTCTCCCTCCTGCTCAGTGATCTTGGTAAGCCACCTCACTGTTTTCAGCTACAGATTGTTAATATAAACAAACAAACTAAACTAAAAAACAAAAATACAGGGATAAAAAGCAAAACAAAAAAATTACAGGCATAATAACCATGTCTCCTTTATTGTTGAGAACATTAAAGAGAAGTCATGAAGTACTTTGTCTACTTAGTAGCCGGCACAAAGCTAATCCTTTCAGATTACTGTTAATATTACTAGGGCCCGGCTAGAGCTAAAAGTTTATCAAGTATGTCATTTGAACTCTCATTATTTAATTTGATCACTTTCTTAACTGCTTTTGTAGGGATACATTTCAATGTCTTTCTCTTTGCAAGTTTGTTTTTAATATATTGTGTGTGTATGTGTACATCGAGATATACAAATAGATATTCAATATAGTTCAGTAGATGTGGTATCTATAAACTTCAAAAGCTAAAGTACTTTTCTATTTTATTTATCAAATATTTTTACTAAGTATTTCCAATGGAGTTTTTTAAGAATTCAAATCAGTTGAGAGAAACTTCTTACAAAAATGTTTGTTTTTGTTGTAGGACACTTGGGTTGCTTTACAAAGTAGCTCTTCAAAAGCACAAAAATTTTAAAAGCTGATTTCAAATAGCAAACAGAAAATGTACATACTGCATGCTGAAGTAATATCTAAAAATTTAACATCAGCTTTGTCATAAAATTTTGGAGTTTAATTACTCTGTGTATTAGTAAATGTAGTTGTACAAGTTGACCACTATAGTTTCCATATGTATTGGTTGACTATCACAGCTTATTTGGACATAATTATGAAGTATATATGACCATATCCAATTCCAAGTTCATCTCTGCTCTATAAACTTCTGATTGTATTAAGAGCTTTGTTTCACCAAAATTTGTGCTGTTTTATCATTGCAAAAACATATAATTTTATCTTTAATGTTAAATGTTTTAACTGAATTTACTATGGCATTCATAATAATGTCAGATGTTTTGCACTGTAAGGAGAATGAATTTCCAAAACACTGACTTTAATTCCATGAATTTGATGAAAAAATTGCATAGATTGGAGTGAACAGATTTTTCACTTGAGGTATTTTGATGGCACTGACATAACTGTCAAGCCAGGAGCAGTGGCACATGCCTGTGGTATCAGCTACTTCAGTGGCTAAGGCAGGAGGATCTCTTGAGCCCAGTAATTGGAATCCAGCCTGGGCAACATAGAGAAAAACTGTCTCTAAAAAAAGAAACACAAAAACAAAACTGTCATTATTTAACTTTTAATTTCTTCTGCTCATTGAGCCATTTACTAACAGCTATTGCTTTACTTTTAATTCATTTACAAAAAAAAAAAAAAAAAAAAAAAAAAAAAAAAAAAAAACCCAGGGAGTGAAAAATGACTGAAATTAATTTAAAATAGAGATTTGATCTAAATTAAAAGTCATATCTCACAGAAGGCTATGAAGGGTACCTTCTATGGTTACAAATGGGACACGGTCTTTACAAACTAGTTACTTTTGCAGTAGTGTCTGGTCTTTCTCCAACAGATTTGTATCTTCTGGTTTTTATGTGGTCAGTATATCACTATAACCCATGATGAATGGTAAATTCCAACAAATATTTTATATACATTACATGCTTATTATTAACTTTCTTGAGAAAACAAAATTTGCTGCTTCTTTTTCAACTCAATACACTGTATTAGGCCATTCTTCCATTGCTATTATATAGTATAAATAAATATCTGAGACTGAGCAATTTATAAGAAAAGGAGTTTAATTGACTCATAGTTCTGCAGGCTGTACAGGAAGCATGACACCAGCATCTACTTTTGGGGAGGCCTCAGGTAGCATTTACTTATGGTGGAAGGTGAAAGGGAGTAGGGACTTCATCTGGCAAAAGCAGGAGCAAGAAAGAGAGACGAGAGGTATCACACAGTTAAATAACCAGATCTCCTGAGAACTCAGAAAACTCACTTATCACCAACAGGATGGACTAAACCACCTATGATGAATATGTACCCATGATCCAAACACCTCCCACCAGGGGATTACAATTCAACATGAGATTTGGATGGGGACATATTAAGTTGGTGCAAAAGTGATTGCAGTCTTTGCCATTACTTTCCAGGGCAAAAATCGCAATTACTTTTTCATCAACCTAAATGTAGTCAAACCATATTACAGACATCTACTTTTTTTCTTTTACCTTATTGTTGCTAGAGGTATGCATGGAAAAATAAAAAATCTTTGTCAAAAAGTAAGTACATAAATGACAAAACAATACAAAAACTTTTTAAACTGTTCTCTTTTTGCCCCACAGGTAGGATGACTCTGTCTTTATCTCACATGTACCTGAACTGTAATTTATTATATTTGTTATTCATAGTCTCCTGGTTGACTGCAAGTTGGCAACTTCATGTATCTTGCAGGCCTTGCCACTGATCACAGTATAACTGATTGGTATACCAAGTGGCCAGCCGTGATAAATTATCAAATACATCTCCCAGAACTACCCGAAACTGGAAAGAGTTCGCTGTCCTTACCAACTTATATCCGAGAACATTTTATCAGCAAGCTCTTTTTGAAGAAGAAATATTAATGATTAAGAAACGGGCAGGGAAAGAGGGATGAATTATCACTGGTGATCTTTTAGATTCGACCATTTATGAGGTTAAGAACACTGTGAACTGCATACATGTCGCACATGCTACTTGATGAGACCACAGCAGAAGTGGAAGAGGAAAGGGGAGGCCTACCCAACTATTTGACAGTTTATTCTAAAACAACAATTACACTAAAATTTCACCATACATCAAAAATCTGAGATAGATACTAAAATAGACAGAAAACCAGGGCAGCACTCATAAACTAGTATTGTCAGGGACTTATGATCACACCACATAGAGTCCTTTAAAAACTATCCGGATTTGTTCTCTATGGTTCAAGAAGAGTTATGACTTATAGAAATGGTCACTGAGAGATGAATTTTAAATAACTATCATGAAAGGGCTCTGAAAATGGCACAGCAGTGGAAATATCACCACTGGAAATATTAAATCTGAACATGGTTATTATGGAGAGAATGACAAGGACATTTCTAAAGGTTTCATGATTTTAGATCAATGTATCGTTATAAGCAGATCTTAAAGATGTCAAATCATAGCCCTGAGAATGTTGGAATGATTTCAGCAAACGTAAAAAAGAAAACAGGAAAAGTCTCTTACTGGGTTTATACATTCTTCCAAAGACTTTTAATGGATTTATAGTTATTTAAAGAATTTGATAATCCTTAGAGTAACCACAGAAAAGAATAGACCATTGACTGAAAGGATCTTAAGATGTCACCAAATCCAGGGTTTATTGTCAGATGCAATGCTTGGCATATAACTGATGCAAAAGAATCTTTTGGAACAATTAAGGTTTCTGAATCTCATCTATATAATGGGAATTGTAATACTTGCTGAATTCTAGACAGACCAACAATGTCCAACTAATGGAGAGAAAAGAAAGGCAGCTGCTTATCTTCGTATGAGATAATATAGAAGCTGTGTAATTAGGTGAAAGGTGAGTAGCTGTAAAATAAGAGCCATTTTGTATACTATGTTTAGAGATTTCTGATACTGTTGTTTGTATTCAACTTGTGATATATTACTTCGATTAATCTGTTTATTTGAAAGATAAACATTGTAACATGGTCCTCCCAGCGTATGACTACATTCATATTTCTTGGCAGAGAACCTTTTATGTAAACCTTATAGGGTGATGGGTAAATGGCAGATGGTTTTAACCTGAATACTCCAATCCTTATTTTCTTTCACAACTCTTTTTGTCTACCTATAAAGATCTAGGCAATGAGTAGTAGGATAGAATTATTTCTTTTTCAAACTGAAATTACCTGTTCAGTTAAAACTGCAGCTGGTGAAATATACGGCATTACTGCTACCAATAAATTAAGCCATAGTCCATAGGAAGAACAGGTTCTAAGTTTCAATCACAGCTCTGCATTTACTAGCTTTGCGACTTTAGACAATTTATGTAAATTCTTTCAGACCTGTTTCTCCATTTATAACATGGGAAAAATAATGATTTGCAGGGTTGTTAAGGATTAAGTGAGATAAATTATATAAAGTGTTTAGCAAGTCTGAAAATATTCCATACTACTGTTTCCCCCCAACTACAAGTTCTAAAAGGGCTGAGGAAATGTGCTCTGCAGAGAAGAATTCAATTTCATCAATATGTTTAGAGTCTGTTCTATGCCCCAAGCACTGCTATAGACATGGTGAGAAAGAAAATAAAATCTTAAATATAAATGGATTCTTGCCCTCCAGATAAAGAACAGTGGTTTCTAGGTACATACATGTGGAAATAGATGGGACTAGAGTGTCCCGAGTAGGAGGCCGTGGAGCTGAGACTTTTTCCTGTACACAGGGGATAGGAGTAAATGTCAGCAATGCCATCTCTGAAAAAAAAAAAAAAAAAAAAAAAAAATGGTAAAAGAACAGCCAGTTAGTCTTCAGGTAACACTCTTACAGGGCAAAATTACAGGTTGAGAGTTAAAATCACTTGTTTCAATTCCAGAAGTCATGTCCCAGAATGATTTGCAGACTTCCACCACAGAGCCACCAAAGTGCAGGGTGTAGCTAACAAGTAGTGAAGGGAGAACATCGTACAGCAGGTAACTGAGCAAGAACAAGGCAGCCCAGTGGGCCAAACACAGGATTAGCTTCACACTCCTGAGCTATCGTGGCTTGGCTGTTGTATTGCTTGGGGACATGCAGGAAGCTGCTTCATTTCCACATTTCACCATCTGTTTGATGGGGTTGTAATTTTACTGAACACACAGGGAGCTCAGGGGCTTACCACACTGCTTTTAAGTTAAAGTTTTGGAGAAAATTTGCTATTTTCAGAAGCAAGAGAACAAAATGTATTTGTATTTTTAATGTATACTTGATTCTGACTATTGGCAGATTCTGTGCTTGTGTATTTACGTATTCACTAAAACTTATTTGTAACTGCCAAATCAATATCTGTGGCTCTTTTGTGGTCATTCTCAGACACACACAGGCAAATGTTTGGGTCTCCTGACTCACAGGTTCCCACCTGAAGTGGAACAAGTTGATGTTCTGTGTATTCTTTCCATGGTCTATTTAATGCCTTTTTTTTTTTTTTTTTTTGCATTTTTGTGCTTTGCTGGTGATTTTGCTATTTGGAATGGCCTCCAATAATAGTGCTAATGTACTATGTAGTGATCCAAAGCACAATGCACCTTGCAGAGAAAGTGTCCCTGTTATATGAGCTCCATCCAGTCATGAGTTACAGTGCTTTTGGATATGATTTCAATGTTAATGAACCAACAACATATATTACGGTATTTTAAAATAAAAACATACGTTAAAAAAAAAGATTATTTATTGATTGATGAAAAATGTGCTCAAAGGCTTGCAGGAACCAAACTCTGTATTTCCCCTAGGAGCAATGGTTCAATATTTGCTACTAATTTAGTGTTTGAGGCTTTTAGTTACCTAGTTTGGCCTAAGTGTTAACCAAATCCCTTTTGCCTTAGTTTAAGGTAATTGACTTCTACTTTGTCCTTAGAATATGGAGAAAAATATAACAAAGAACAAAGCTTTGTTCTTCCTGCCAATAATGAGAGTCAGCTGTAGTTATTATTGATTATCTTAAATGTTTTCTTTAGACAAATTACCTTTAGGGATGAAGGAGAGTTTATCAGTTGTTTCATCCCACCCCATAATTTTACATTAGAGAAAATGAGGTGTCAAGATGTGACTAGATATCAGGCCTTAAGAATCAGGCAGAGCCCTCAAGTCTGTCTTTATATGATTAGGCTACACTGGCTTTCCTGGGTAGACATGGGGAAAGTGACTGCTTTAGAAGGTGTGGTTTCATGGGATTAGATAAAAGAGTGATTTCCTACTCGGCTCATGCTTCACACTTCATGTCCAGCAGTGCCTGTTTTTCTGGTGATTTTTACATGCTGGAATGCATATCTCATATACCTGTGTTTGAAGAAACAAATGCCCTTGCTCCATGTTTGTGTGTGACATTGTATTATAGCAAAAGACCCATATCAGGGAAATAGAATCAACATTTATAGAAAACTTTGTTTTTTCCTTTTAAATCACTACTATTGGTCTAGATGTGTTATTTATGCAATTAAGTCAACAAAGCTTCATTCTTTGTTATGTTTTTCTTCATATTCTAAGGACAAAGTAGAAGTCAATCACCTTAAACTAAGACAAAAGAGATTTGGTTAACACTTAGGCCAAACTAGGTAAGAGAAAGATGAGTCATGGGGAGAAAATGATTATACCTAGAGATGTTGAGGAAGCATAAAGGTGACTGTGTGCCCTGAATGATGTCATTAAATTCAGCAGGCATCTGTGGATCTAAGTGCAAAGCATTTTGCTTTGTATTCTAGTATTAATCTTTTTAGGTCTATATTATGGTAATACTATTATAATCAAATTCATTCTTATTGCCAATCAATTTGGGTATGATAAGATAATAAATAGGCATTATTTATCCAAAATCATAGTCTATGTATTGTCTCTAATCTTTTTCTTGATACCATCCTTTTTTTCCCCAATATATGCTTGGAAACATCATTCCTGGAAATACAAAAAGCCAATAAACCAAATGAAGTAGCTTCTAGTATAGAAAGTCGGTGTCTGAGAATCTAGAGTGCAGGTCTTTGGGTGAGATCTAGAAGCCAGATCAACTTGATCTGTTCCTTGACATGTGAGCATTTCTTTCGATAGCCCCAGGATAATCATTAGGTAGAGTAGTTGTAAGTGGAAGACAAAAAATAGCCCAATTTTTAGGTACACTGAAAAAGTTTAGGGTAAATTTAGAGCTGAGGCCTGCATTGTTTTATCACTGAGTTTTCTTCTATAATTTGTATAAATTATTCAGGTATAATTTGTCAAACAACACTAACAATCAATTGCCATCGGTACTTCTTTGTCAACAGATTTTAATCTGAGAAAAAAAAAGGAGGGAATGAATTAACATTGACCACTTACCATGTACCTTACACTGCTCTGGATTGTTCTATATGTTACATTATTTAATTATCATAGCAAACAGTTGAGATGGGTGCTTTTATCCCAATTTTATAAGTAAAGAAACAGAAGCAAAGAGATTATGTCACTTTCCTAAGATCACTAAGTAATGGAGACAACTTTCATATTCAAGGATACCTTGATCCAAAAGCCATCCCTCTTTACTGATTCACACAGCCTCCCTCTTGTTCATATGCTTTCTGTATAATAGTTGGAAAGTCCAGGCATTGTTTCTCATTGTGTGATCCGCAGACCTTATGTGTCAGCATCATCTGGGATACTTATTAATGATGCAAATTCCTGGACTCCATCCCTGAAATAGGAGTCAGAATTTCAATGGGTAAGATTCCAGAATCTGCTTTGTTAACAGGCTTCCCAAGTGCTCCCTATGCACTCTGAAGTTTGAGAGACAATGATCTGAATACTCATACACTTCAAAGAGGGTAGAATAATAGAGAATATCGCAAAGCCAGCATCAAAGATATTGATGTTTGTAGCAGGTGCTATCGGTGCCCTGTGAATATCCCTAGGCCTTAACCATGTCATTCAGGCAGCCAGCTTCAGCTATCAGTATCTTATGCCTTCTCCTTGGGCTTTTCTTCGAGGCCTTGGATAAAGCTCTTTTTGTATACATGGTAGACAAGCAGAATCAGAGAAATAACTACTGTACCCTCTGCAGGTGGTAGAGGGTACAGTAACCAATGGCTGGTAGGAGCTGGTGTATAAATCCTCTAGCTTTCTGATTACTTGGGTGGAGGAGTCTGAGCCTTGTTTTTTACAATGTTTTCCAAAGATTTGCCTGTGAGATTAAGATTCTGTTACCCACAGTGGTCACTATCTTAATATCTCACCTTGCATTTGCTGCCTTCTCTTCTCTGTCTCACTCCTATACTTTCCTGTCAATTTTTCCAGTTTGACCCTTATATACTGCTTGCATTTGAATCTTTGTCTGTCAGTCTGCTTCTGGAGAAACCCCAAACAAGAAAATAATTAGCTAAAAACTCTCCACTTGTAGCATCTTCTGCTGTGTGTTGGGTGCCATGTTTCTTTCCTTCACTGAGACAGCTGCCAACTTCTGGACTAATTTCAATCATCTATGCAGGGGTTGGTTTAGAAAACACATGCCAAATGCTATGTTTTCTAAATCAGCACCTATGTTTTCTAAATCAGCTCTCTGACCTCTTCTCAGCCCATCACATGTATCCATCCTTCATAATAAAATGCAGAGTCTAAGATTATGAAATCAGTTGACATTGAGTTCAAATACTGACCTTTCTTTTTACTAGCTTTGTGACCTTCACAAGTTTCTAAGCATCTCTGGGCTTCCATGTTCTCATATATAAAATAAGAATACAATCTACCTCAGATACTCATTGAAAGGATTAAGTAAAAGAACATATATGAGGCGCCTAACCCCTAACAGTTTATCAGTCAAGGTGTGTTTGTTTGCTCCCTTCCTTCTTCTGGTCTCATAAATTTTCTGAAGACTCTGTGACCACTTTATTTCCTGGTGATCTATTTCTCCTTTATCTGAACTTGATGGCTTTTATTGATCATGCCATTCATGTGGATCTTCATGAAAAATTGACTAACAATACCTACCAATAGCTAATATCTAATGTCCTCCCTAAAACTAGATTGTAGGTCCCTGGAATGCAACTGTGTCTTAAATTTATTTATATTCCTTTGGCCTTATATATAAAGGATATTTGATAAATTATTTTGTTGATTTGTTGATGTATCAGTGATTATTAGCAACGTCTAACTTAATTATCTATATTTGATCTCTACACACTTCAATCTTAATAGCTGGCACCAGCTACAGGCAGTTATAAACTCCTGTGGGCCTGGCAGGGGGAACGTAAAACATCTCATTCTCCCAGTGAGGGCTGAAATTTCCAGAAAGTTCAGGACATGAGTGGTGTGCAGGTTGGCAAGACATGTTTTTGCAGAACTTCTTGTCAGACATGAAAGCCATGAAAGAACTGAGTTCTGGCTGGAACCCTTCTTCAAATGGATATAGTGTTTTGAAGGAGGCAAGGAGTTAGAGAATGTGGTATTCTCTGTACAAAAATTGTAACTTGGCTTCTCTCTACTCACCCCTACACTAGAATCTGGTCCAGTGAATAATTAATTATTATTTACCTGCTTCCACTCATCATACCCAATCCCTACATTATATTACTGATATTTATTACTATATTCTGGAAGGCATCCTTAAAGCTCCCTTTTATGTTGTTTTGTAAAAAACATGTGACACCTTATTCTTTTATGGTTACAGTTCTTTCTGCTTCCCCTAATAAATTATATTTGAAAAATAATTTCCATGACTTCTATTTAAATTTCAAATGCTATTTCTTTCTTTTACAAAGTCTGGTCCACGTGCAACTTTCCAACTTTGTTTTATATTCCATAATTTCTGGAGACATAACCAAACCACAAGTCTCCTTTGAATACAGTGGAGAAAATCAAGTATTTAAATTATCATCAGTAATAATTATTACCAGTATTATGAAAAGATCTCTTTGATCCTGCCTCCTTTAGTGTCTCCACTTAAAACTCAAGAGACTTTTTAAAATGGTACCTCTTTTCCCCATTGTTCCCTTCTTCAGGCCTTAAACATTTTTTCTTCTTGGAACTGTGATCCTATTGCATGACATTCAAGTTAAACTTGGAGGAAAGATCATAATGTATAGAGGAAAAAAGCTTAATGATCCATATACCCTTAACCACATTCATTTCCTTTCAAAACTTATACTGAGATAGGTAAAAGTATCCCTCAGTAATAAGGACAACATATATTCCTGGTCCCCAGCATCAGAATCTTCGTGTCACAGAGCCACTACATGTGCTGTATCTGATGGCTTCTGAAATAGGTCAAACAAGGCAAAGTAAGTGGACTTCTCAAGGGTTCAACAAAATTTTCCATAGGCCACTCAGAAATAACAAAGGATATCATCCTGCTTAAACAAAATCCAGGGAGCTTTTAGTGGGGGTGGAGGGACTGTAGATTTAACACTGAGCACCACCACAGAGGTTGAGTAATACGAATAGTAGAGTTCTGAAGGAGTTAAGCCTGGTTTCAATATCACACTCTGGTCTTACAGTCCAGCAAAGCACAATAAGTTGAGGTTCAGGAAAATGAACTACAATCTGGGGAACATATGAAGAACGATCAGGGAGTGATTTATAATACTCTTCTGGCAATGAGGAAAGTGTTGGGTGAAGAGCAATATACAGGGGGAATCTATCTTGTCCTATTGTGGTATTTTTTTTTTTAACCTTTCAGCATTTAGCCAAACCCAGGTGTAAAGTACAGTGACACTGAGGCCTATTTTCGGGTGGAAGGTGGGAGGAGGATGAGAATTGAAAAACTACCTATCAGGTATTATGTGGATTACCTAGGTGACAAAATTATCTGTACACTAAACCCTGGCAACACTGAATTTACCCATCTAATAAACCTGCACATGTACCACTTGAACCTAAAAGTAGCAAAGAAAGCAAAAACAAAACTTTTGTTTATAAATATTGCTGATTACTTTACCTAGAATAAACCCGTTGAAGTGGCATTTGGGGTTAAAGGGTATGACATACTTTCAAGTAGGTAAACTTATATGAACATATGTGTATATGTGTTTTTTATCACTAAAAGATCCTTTAAAAATGTTGTACCAGTTCATATTCCTACTTGCAGCATATGAAAATGCTCACTTTCCAAGAGGAGAACATTTAAAAACCAAATAAACAATAAATAGAAAGAATTCAATGCAGACAATATAAAAGTTTTAAAGGTAGTCAGATAGTTTTCATATCACACATTTGAATGCATGGTGAAAACGCTGAAGGAAGGAAGGCTAAACAGACATCTTTTACACATATCAAATTTTGGACAAATTCTTGAGGGGAAAAAAATAAACAGCATGTTGGAGAAAGCTGGTAAGATGTAATGGCACAAGAGATGATATGTGATTCTATGCATGCCATCACGTAGCCCTCTTCCCCGCTTTACCCACTGAAAATGACAGAACTTGGACTGCTTACAAGTCTGGATATATGGGAATGATGTTCCCCACATGGCCAAAGGGAAATGGCTCAGACGTGTGCATTCCTGAGGCCAGCTGAGTAGTGTGGTCTTGGTGAATTCCTGTATGTTTGAATCAAGGTAGTCATAGGGTTGGTGCTGCATAAGGTTAATTTGGAATTGTTTTTCTTCAGGTTTAATATGCACAGTAGCTTTTAGTAGGGAAAGAAAATGGTTTCCAGGCACATTGGCCATCTTTCTGTGCTTATTATATAATCTTTATTCAAATAATATTTCTTCATATTATTGAAAGCTAGTTGTATTTTTCAGTATTTTTTTTAAATTTAAACATAAAGAATAAAAAAATCTCTCACAAATTCATCACCTAATGATAGGGTATCATTGTTTATGGCATTTACCTCCAGTTTTTTTTTTCTTTTATGTTCTTGTGTTTCTTTTGCAAAAAATCAAACTGCATACATGTTTTATGCCTTGCTTTTTTCCTGAATACAATATTGTAAACATTTTCATGTCATAAAACAGTCTTTAAATATGTATTTAATGGCTAATATTTACTTGTATTAATATGTGCTAAATTATTTGGAATGCTCTCACTGTTGAACGTTAAATCTGCTTCCATTATTTTATTAATCTGAGTAACACAGTGATGAACATCTAGCAGAAATCTTTGACATGTTTCTGATGTTTTCCCTAAGGTGTATATTTCTAGACATATGTATTTTTCATTTCTGAGAATAACAAATGATAACTAACACTGGTACCAAAAAGCTTATTTTTCTCTTATTTCATTTGCTTTCTGCTTGCAAGTTTTGGACTATCTGTTCTTGACAGATTCTATTTTCTTTACAGTTTTGTTTATCCATTTGTTTTAAAATAATAGGCTCGATGTCAGTGACCTTTCAGCTTCTATTATAGCAGACTGTTCTACCGTACTGCTCTTATCTTGACTGGTCATCATCTCAAACTCTGACACACATTTTCCATATATAAAACTTCCCCATGGATGGGAGCTCCTTTCAGGAGAGCCATCTCTATGATCCTCAAGTTTCACCCAACTACCTTGCAGCATCCTGCTTGGCAGGTGAGGCTGCTTCCTGGAATGCAGGCCTTTCTCTCTCAGATCTTGTATTTGATCCCAGCTTGGTGCACCTGCTTGTAATGGAAAACCAAAGGTGTGGGTCCCGAGAGCCCCCATGAGTGCACTGCCTTCTAATCCTGCCCAGCATGAGACTCACACCTGCATCACATTTTCTTAGAAGCTGCAAAGAAAAACACCGTAAACCATATCCAGTGATAGGACAAACCATGGAATTGGTTTAAATTTATGAGTTATTACTCTTGAACATGAAACCAAAGGAAATCAGGGCTACTGTACACTCTAAGCCCATGTGAAAGCAGTGAGTTTTACATAAGTTAAGTTGAAATTTGGTGTTAAGAGATGGAGTTTCTATTTCAATTGAGTGACTCTATGAAAGCAGTTTTATCTTCTTGAACCTCTTTCTGTCCAATGGAAAACAGAAACTAATATTACCCACTCCCTCACCATTACAATGTAACTTGTGAAAACATACAAATTCATATTTAGTGTTTTGTGTATCTCAGAGGCAAGGGAGTTAACAGATGACCATTATCCCTAGAAATTACAACTCAGATAATCTGGGTTGCATTTGGCACTATTTCCTAAATATATGATGAATTATTGTTGGCATAGAAACTTCTTGATGACATGAGTCCTGTTTAAAAGTACCATCTCCTTTACAGCTCGCTATGTCCAACTAAAATATATCAAACACTTCCTGCTGTTCAGTGTTCAGATAATTGGACTTACTTCCATGTTCTTCTTCAGTTTCCATGTGAGCTTTAGTTCCCCTGCTAGGACTACACATCGTATCTCATTATTATTATTAGGTTCATAAACAAAGATTATTCATTCCAGTACAGATGGACGTCTTTGTTTCCAAGCTAAATCTTGTATGATTATCGTTAGAGAAATGCAAATCAAAACTACATTGAGATACCATCTCATGCCAGTTAGAATGGTGATCATTAAAAAATCTGGAGACAACAGATGCTGGAGAGGATATGGAGAAAAAGGAACACTTTTACACTGTTGGTGGGAGTGTAAATTAGTTCAACCATTGTGGAAGACAGTGTGGCGATTCCTCAAGGACCTAGAAATAGAAATTCCATTTGACCCAGCAATCCCATTACTGGGTGTATATCCAAAGGATTATAAATCGTTCTACTATAAGGACACATGCACACGAATGTTCATTGCAGCACAGTTTACAATAGCAAAGACCTGGAACCAACCCAAATGCCCATCGATGATAGACTGGACAGGGAAAATGTGGTGTATATACACCATGGAATATTATGCAGCCATCAAAAACGATGAGTTTGTGTCCTTTGTAGGAACATGGATGAACCTGGAAACCATCATTCTCAGCAAACTGACACAAGAGCAGGAAATCAAACACCACATGTTCTCACTCATAGGCGGGTGTTGAACAATGAGAACACATGGACACAGGGAAGGGAGCACTACACACTGGGGTCTGTTGGAGGGAAATAGGGGAGGGACAGCAGGGGGTGGGGAGTTGGGGAGAGATAGCATGGGGAGAAATGTCAGATATAAGTGAAGAGGAGGAAGGCAGCAAGTCACACTGCCATGTGTGTACCTATGCAACAATCTTGCATGTTCTTCACATATACCCCAAAACCTAAAATGCAATAAAAAATAAAATAAATATAAAACTAGTTTTGATTAAGGTCTTATGATATACAATGAATTGTGTTAAGAGCTCTATGGGCATTATAATATAGAATCCTCACAACCACATAATAGGCACAATTCTTTTTCTAACTTTGCAGATGAAGAAATTAAAGCATGAAGAGGTGAGAAACTTGCTAGAGCTGATACCATGCAAATGCTATAGAACTTTAGGGTGAGCTTTTTAGCATATGACAATTACTACCTTCTGGAAGAAGTCATTTTAGTGTGTAGTTTTTTTACTATCCAACTCAACTAAAAACTTAATATATAGGCATCATTAATAAAAAAACAGTGTTCAATTCTAGGTTGTTACTGTCTTCCTTTTTGTGGGGGAAATTAAACTAGCTTGGGCTTTGTTGGGCTTGACAGCTTTTGTTTGACTTGTAAAATGTTGCATATTTGGTATAGAAATTACCCAGGGAGTATGACTCTTAACCTGGAATGCTGTTTGTGCTGGAGTCAGGGTTTTGAGACTGTAACCTCTCCTTTCATGTTTTGCAACTGGTCTCTTTTTCTGTGGATTTTTTTTTCATTCACTAGAAATGTGTTCTTTTACATTCCTCAGACCTGAAGAATGAACTCTGCCAGGTGAATCTAATTTATTACTCTGCTGACCACATCACTATCCTGTCTTTCCTCTCTTTTATTTTTAAAGGAGTAGTGTTCTACTGAAATGTTGGCATGACATGTCTTTATAGAACAATAATCTTTTACTTTAGTGATGCTTTAAAAAGTATCCTTTAAAAACATCTAGTTGGTATAAAAAGAAATCCAGAATACCTATGTATATAATTGATATGCTTCATGTGACTCAAGTTTTTGTTCTTCCCTTGGCTAAAATGTTCAGGTCAAAAAGACCTAAATGCCAATGAAAATTATTATTATAGTATTTTGAAAGTTTTGAGGTATTTGTTTTCTTATATCCTTCATCAATATAACTTGTCTTAATAGAACTTCAGGATGATACTCAGAGGCCAAAACCCCGAGTGTGCATAAGTCTATGCACATCTTGTCAATGAATCAGCTGGGGTATAAAAACTCCCAGGAAATTTTTAGAGCCTAAGGAAGACCTGTACCTAAATAGAAAGCTATCCCATCTATCCAAGGAAATGGGCTAAAGGAAGATTTGGGACAAGGAAAAGCCAAATGAGCAACTGAAGTAAAAAATTCTATGTCAGGAGCAAAACCAGTAACCAATAACTAAAGTTATTAGCAGTAGCTTAATCATATGCCCATTTGCTTATTTCATTCACAAATATTTGGTGCTCCTAGTAAAATGGTCTTCACACTTCAGTGTCCATGAGACTCACCTGAAGAGATTGTTAAAATACAAAATTTTGGATCACTGCCTGAGATCATGACTCATTTGCTTTGGGGAGATACACAAGACACTTCCTTTTAACAAGCTTTTGGGACATTCTGATGCAGATGTCCCTTTGGATGCACTTTGAGAAATAATTTCATAGCATCCAAGGCATAGGATGAAGTCCCAAACAGGATTACAAACATGGAACAGACTTATCTTATTGTTCAGAAAACTTTGAACAAAAAGTGACATGTATTTTAACTTTAATGATAAATAATAGCAGTAATAATAGCTACTGTATCCCAGGCATTATTTTAGACTATATTCATATATTATTTCAATGAATCCTTAGAGTAACAGTCTTATTCCCATCTTACAGTGAAAGAGACTGAGGTGCATAAAGATGAAGTAACATGTCCAAGGGCAGGAGCCCAGGCCTCTAACCATCATCTCCTGTCCTGTATACTCTAATCAGTATGGAACTGTACTGTATATCACTATATAAGACAATATATGGTAAGTGTTGAAAATAACATATACAAATTGGTTTAGTGGGTATGATGGAGAAGGAGCTTAAATTTATTGAGTGCTTACCTTATGATAGGATACATGGATTTTTAAGCACCCAATGAGGTATAAATTATCATCCCATTTACCCTCAGCTTCTTCATATATAAAGAAGGGATAATAAAATACCTCATCTCACAGGGTTGTAAAAGATGATTGATTAAAACAGACAATGTAATGTATCTAGCACAGTGCCTGGCTTAAGCCCTTGATAAATGTTAGGTACTATTATTTTCACTGTCATTATTTTTAAATTGTTTTTAATGGACAAAATTTGTATCTATTTATGGTGCACAACATAATGTTGTGATGTATATACACATTGTAGATGGTTAGATCAAGCTAATTAACATATCCATGAACTCACATACTTATTTTAGGGGGTGAGAGCATTTAAAATTACAGTCTTAGCATTTTCAAGTATGCAGTATATTGTCACTGTCATTGCTTAAAGCTGAGAAATCGGAGGCTCAGGGAAGTTTGAGAACTGTTGAGGTTACCTGCTAACAGGACCTGGGATCTGATCAGCCTGGCTCTTTTTCCATTCTGTGCTGCCACCCAGCCACTGGGAGAGTAGGATGCCCTTCCTTATGGTGACCTGGGAAGGCTTCGTGGATGAAGACAGTTCTAGAGTCAGGTTTGAAGAATGGGTAGAGTTTCAAGCACAGAAATAACAGAGAGGGTACTCCAATTTTTGCCTGAGCTATTTACTTCACTGAACTTATGTCTATAATTTAACAGAGCCCAAATCTCTCAAGACTTCAGCCTTCAGAACCCCTGCCAAAACAAATCTCAGGCAGGTTAAAGAAAAATGTTCCTGGATTCCTTCAAGACACTCCTGTGAAAGGTGCAGGGAAAGCTTGTGTATTTAGGGAAGCAACGGAGGTTGGACAGCAAGATTGCAGCAGCAGAAGAGATGCCGTGTCCTAAAGAGGCAGGCCATGGGTAGCCCTGTGGGCCTGTAGTGTCAGCATAAGCCTGCAGAAGGCCACAGCCTAGGGGATGTGACCCCACTTAATGGGGTGGAAAGAAAGAATTTTACAGCCATGAGCCTTTCTGGAGGAAATTCAAAGGCTAAAAATGTAGCCCCTAAGCATTGGAGTTACACTCATGGAGGATAAATCTCTTATCAGTGAATCGTTCCTTCATGGCCAATACACCATGGAAGGAAGTAGAAGCGAGCCTACAGAATCCTATTTCTCCAACAGTAAAATCAGGGGCCATATGAGTGGGAAGGGTAGAGGCAAGGCTGCAGTCTGCTCTCCTGGCGCCCTAGCCAGTGTTCTTTCCCAGCAACAGCTAAACTATGTCAGCTCCAGGGTTTCTTACAGAGGGTGGCTGGCAGACAGCCCCGACCACAGTCCTCGCCCCAGGGAACTCTGGAAGGAAGAGGGAGTTAGAAAATTTCCTTTTCTGTCTCCTTAGAAATCCCACTTACATTAGATCCCTCTATGGAAAAATTTGTCATCAGTCTGATGGCTTTTTAATTTAACCAGTAAATTAATTTATTCATCCATTCAACAAGTATCTATGAAGCACTTCTCATGTGCCAGGCACTGCTCTAGTTTCTTTGGAGACAATGATGAAGAAAGGACAGAGTGATCTCTACCTGCATTGGACTTCTATTTTAGGAGGTGGGAAGAGATGATCTGTAAATAAGACAAATGTCTGAAATATATGGTACACTGGAGGCAATAAGTGCAAAGAAAAAAATAAAGAGGAACAGACATAGAAAGTTGGTGGATAGAGGAAGCTTAAATAAGGGATGGGTAGCCAGTGAAGTCCTCCCTGAAAAGGTCACCTAGGAGAAGCCCACACAGATACCCTGGGAGAGTATTCCAGTCAAAGCGGCAGAGCAAAGGCCTAAGGAGAGTACTTGGAACAGTGGAGAAACAAAGGCTGCAGTGGCCAAAAGGAAGCGCATTGGGAGGAGGTGGGAGATGAGGTCCAGAAGGGAGCAAGGGGGGTGCAGATTGTGGCTTATCAGGCATGTCTTTGGGGAGTTTTGAGCAGAAGAGAAATTTGATGTGCCTTGACTTTTATCACAATCATATTGATTATTGTGCAGAAAAGGAAACAATGGTCAGAGCAGGAGGCCAGCTAGAAGATGTGATTCCCCAGAATTATTGAATTGACTATGTCTAGCCAGTAATTGATATTTCCTGTCATTTTTTGAGGTCTTCTAAATGCCTCTCTTTCCTGGACTCTGTAACTTTTTCTCCCTCAGCATAACATGCATGAAACAAACCTCACTATTTATTCCCACTGCTGGATATCCCTGCTGATTCGGAACAACAGCCCTGACACAAAGAACTGCAGGTGACACTGAGTTGAGAGAGTGGCAAATGCCTCATACTGGTTCTCTCAACACCTGCTCCAGTCCCCTTTGCTTGTGTCTTTCTGTACTTCAGAGACTGGAAAAGTAGAAAGGAGAATGATACTTTCCAGATCTCCTGGTAGCTCCAGGTTCTAAGGGGATTTGATTTCCTCCATGCACACACACTGCTGCAAGTCTTGGAGGCAGAAGGAGTTTGGGAGGTGGTGGGCAAGTAGAGAAAGGCGAGATCCTCTGGAAAGGATGGTGTCGAGGAGGAGGAGCCTGGGTTCTTTAAGATGAGTTGAAATTCTCCTGTCATAAATACCAAGTGGTGAGCAATAAGGCCATGGCAGAGGGATGTGCCTCAGAACATCATCTCCCTTGCATGCAGTCCTTGGCCAGTACTCCCCAGCTTGGTAAGCTTCACAGCCCATTTAAAACTTCTGTATATTTCCAACAGCCTGTAATAAACCCTTTTTGACTCAATGAGTCTAAGACGACTGCAAAGGATTTGGCCATCTAACCTTAGTTTTAGACTTCAGGAAGGACGGGGAAGCAAAGTTTCATCAATGTTCTGTCCACCTTCTAAGGAGATTTCCTGGGAGACCTTCGCAAGAATTTCACTTACATCTCACTAGCCATAAAAACTCAGTTACACAGCCATACTTAGGTGCAAGGAGGCTGGGAAATGTAGAAGTTTAGCTGGACACCTTTCCCTCTCAATCATGAAGGATTTCTGTAGTAGAGAAGTACTTCTTTCTCTTAGTAAAGAAGAGGGAAATAGATATTGAGTAGGCAGTTTGCAGTCTCTGCCAAAAAGCGTATACATTATTTTAGGGTCGTGATACATATTGCTAAATTTCTTTTTAGAAATGTTTACACTTTCATCATCATCAAAAATGAAAACTAAAATGTGGGGAAAAATTAAGTATATATATCCAGATTTTTATTATAGCCATAAAAGTGTCTTTTGGTATCAACAAAATAAATATTCAAGTGCCTAAAATATGCTAGGTTTAGTCCTAGGAAGTGGGAAAAAAGCATGAAATAAAACAGACAAAGAGCCCTGTTCTAAAGAGAATCTGGTTGCAAAATTTGCCATGTAAGAAGTGTGTTTTCACAAACCCCATCACCAGATTGGCCGATTAAATATTGATTGTTAGCAAAAATTGTGATTTGGGTTTTGTAACAGTTATCTAAAGCCTTCCTTTTAGCATAGATTGTCTGAATATAGAATCCATAGTATGTTGAGGACACTGAGAATTTGTGGCAATGAAGTTTAGTAGTAAAGTTCCAAAATATTCATCTTACTATTCTCTAAGGTGTGCAATGGTGAAACTGTGTCATCTAAGAAAGTGATCCTGTACCAGAGGTTCAAAGTTGAGGGGGAGGGTGCAAGTAGGGTACAAGGGCCAGCATGTCTAAAAGCACAGAAAATGAGAGTGTGTGAAGGGAGCTGTGAGTAGTGCCTGATCATGCAGGTGCCAAGTGAAAGGGTGACAGTGGCAGGAGGTGAATCATGGTCAGGAGTGGGCCAGATCATTACACTCTATTAAAGAATGCAATTTTATTCTTCTTTGAAGGAAATCATTAAAAACTGTAGAGCAGCATGTGCTATTATCAAAGTAAATAAAAGGATAGAGGTAAAGTTATTAGCACAGTGCCCAGCACCTAGTGAGCCCATATTAAATGTTAGCTATAATGATAATTACTATTCCTTGATTATAAGCATCTCTCTGGAGGATGGGTGAGGATGCTGAGATTAAGAGGATTTGGACAATTGACAGTGGTTGTGAAGAGAAGAAGATAGAGAACAGAGATATTTAGGAGAAAAACAACAGGACTTAACTGGGAGATAAGGTTGAAAAAGAATGTAGGGTTCCAATGTGGATGTCTCGGTATGTGATGGAATCATTCACTGATAAAAGACATGTGGTCAAGGTAATATTTTTGCAAGGAAATGATGAGGTGCCTTTAGCACATCCAGATAATCATGTCCTCTTGCCATCCAAATTTTCTGTTCCAATCTAAAACATTGACATTATGCCATTTCAAGGGACCTGCTGCTTCCATTCAAAGGATGACGAAGATTTCCAATGTCTTGGCTGGATTCAGGATCTCTGTTGGAACCCAATGAGGAACAAATTCACCTGTCACCCTACTCTTTTCATGCAACCTGGGAATTATTTCTTACTGGCTTTGAAGGTTGTTAGCTCATGTGCAGGAGGAAGCAGAACATTTGTTCAGGCTCCTTTCAAGGCTGGTTGCCACATGAAGACACTCACAAAAACCAAATTTATGGTTTTATGTTTTCCTCTTCTATTGTCAGGAGTGAGAGCAGGGAGAGGGGAACTTCAGTAAAGGCTGTTCTCTTGCCTCAGTGGCAGAGAGCAAGGAGGGCCTTAAGGAGCTCTGCTCACCCACCTGGACCATTTAAATTAAGAGATGAGCAAGGTGCCAAGTGCACAAGGGCAAATTGCCTGTGCAATGAGCTCACAGAAAAGTTGTCTGGCAGGGGCAGCTTCATTGAGGAATAAAATCCTTGTAATTCACTTCCCTTCACTAAAACACAGAATTTCTACATGTAAGAGCTTGGTATCTTTGTAAAAGCAGGGGGAATTTATAAATTAGACAAAAATTAAATTCTGTTTTACTTGCAGCTCATTTATTTTTAGGCCTAGCATAATTGCTTTCAGACCTTGAGCTTGCTGAAATGGCGATTTTGTCCGGCTCTGCCAGGTGACCTGGAGACTCAACTCCAGACACAGGGATAACAGTCCCCTGCTTCCTGTGCTCTAGAGGGTCAAAAGCAAAGCCCAGACCAAAGACAAGGGAGATGAGTTTTTGGTTCTACCCCTTAATCACGCAAGCTACTTGATTATGTTAAACCAAATTCAGTTCCCTTTCTCTGCCCTAATACTCAGATAACAGCTTTTAGTGTCCTTCTTTAGAAATATCAGTGTGTTAGATAGCATAATGGAGTCAGATCTAGATTGGGATCTCATTTCTACTCCTTGGGAGCTTCAAGTTAACTTGGTGCACGTTAACTTAATCCTTCTGAGCCTTCAATTTCCTTACATGTAAAATGGGGTTACTAGTAGGACTGATCTTGTGGGGTTGTTGTAAGACTGGCTAATATAACACAATGCATATGAAGATCTCAGCACACTGTTTGGTATTCTATACATGGTAGAGATGGTTAGATAGACGGATAGATCGAAAGTGCATGTTCAGTATGGTCAGTGCCTGCAGACCAAGCTATATAAGCTTCCAGTAACAAATAACTGAGTCCTGTCTAAAGACTTTTAATCGGAGCCAATATTCGAGATGAAGCAATGACTTTTGAATACTGACAGTCTTTCTGTGGAGAGAAACAAGATTTAATATTTTTAGAGCAGATCCAACTAGTTATTTTTAAATTATATAAAATCTGCTGGGTTTAATCAATCAAATGAATCCTTTTATTCTGGGGTCTTTTCTCCATCAATGACAATTAAAATTTTGTAAACAAACAAAAAACCCAACACTGACAACTGCTTCTTTTCTTCCAGAGCCCTTCCTGTTCATGGGTTAATTCCTCTTTATTCCCTGAAGAGGTAAAAACTTTAGAACCTAACACAAGGGATTCCATTACCATGTTTTATTAGTCACTTATCTACTGTTCCCAGGTTACTATACTAGAAGAACTGTAACCACCCAAACACCATCTAAAAACACGTAAACATAATTTGCAAGAAAATTTCTGACAGGTCCCCTTGGGCCTATTTGATATAAGCTTAGTAACAGAATACATTTTAAGTCAGTACATTTTTCTGGCTAAAATTTCCCATTTGCTTTGTGTTTATGTAAGAATGTGTTCAAGCTCTCACGGGGCTGGACTTCATCCTCCATACTCCCCCTGGGGTGTAGCTCTATAATGGACCAGTGGTTTTGATGACTTCCCGAAGTTCTCTCTCCTGGAACACATGATCTGGAAAGACTAAAACAGAGGTCAAAAGAGTGCCTTGAGAACACTATTAATTTATATGCTACATCTTTAAGGAGCTGGAAGCAGCAGTACCAAGAGAGTTTAGCAGACCTGGGAACAAATAGAAGTTATTTGTTCAAATATAAGTGTGCAAATGATGTTCTTCAGACTTACAGAGCCTGTCACATACAGTAAGCCTCCAGCCTTTCACCTTTCCTGATCTTCTGATCGTCTTTCACTCCAAAACTAAATGCGCCCTTCTAAAACACAGTTATCATTGAATCAGAGCTCTACATTAAACTCTTTAGACTTTGTAATGAAGGCACTAGCCTGGCACATATGCCCTTTCTAGCTTTATCTATCACTGTTGCTGTCATATTCTCTACTCAACCACACAAAATTCATCCTTCACCAAATTCACCATGATTCGCTCTCTCCTATGTCTTTTTGTTGGCTGCTTCTTTTGCCTGGTGAAATCCCACCAATTTGTGAAAGCCCAGCTTAAATATAGTCCCCTAAAGGAAGGGTTCCCAGTGCCTAAAGCTGACATAGTCACTTTCTTCCCTGTGATCCTGGCACATTGTAACAGGCCTCTATTGTAGCACTGTACACACTGGTTTGTAATTAATTTTTATTTGCCCCCTTCCCCTATTATATAGTGATATCTTATGAATTTTATGTACCCCAGTGTTTCAGAAGTAGTGAGCAAATTAAAGAATGAATGAATGAACCAACCCAGCACATGGGTTGGTTCCAATAATACATTGGAAAGAAGATGAGATATTAAGCAAGGACACACCCTTTGCTTCCACATTGTCTGGACTAACCTACTGATTCTGTAGAGCATTTTCTAGGAGATGATTTAAACAGACCCCCTGGAAAGACCCCCTCTTTACAGAAAAGCAAGTAGGCTTTCATGGGATGAAAGAGCTTCTTAAGTTTTCTGTCATTAAAATTTACCAAAGAGAGGACAGCGTCACAAAGTATTATCAATAAGAATAGAGGGGAACCATGCAAGAGAAAACTGGGTACAAAGATTCCTTTGCAGCAAAAGTGTAGCTCTGTGGGCCAGGAAATTCTTCCACTTAAGAGTCATATGCTCTGGAATGTGCAAAGGGAAACAGTCTCAGTAGGGTCTTGACTCAGCAAGGCCTGGAGTTGATGCTTGGGCTGTTCTGCAAGGTCCTAGGGCATTTAGATTCACAGTGGCCTGAGCCCAGTTGCACATGCCGGCATGTTATCAGTACAAGCCTTAAATCAGAACCACCCGTTACGCCTCCTCCCCTCTTTCTGGCTCTGAGCCCTACCCTCAAACCCCCCTCCCTCCCTTCACTGCAGGCTCATTAAGGCTTTTCCCAGTACAGAGACACTGCATTTGGGGGACTGTTGGAGTGTTTGATATTTTCCACTCTGCGTGTCAAGGGCATTTACAGTCGGCGTCAGAATGTTATGTCGGTCTGAGGAGGCACTTTGAAGTGTTTGTGGTAGAGGCCACATGTGCAGGCAAGATGTGCCTCCTCCCAATCCCTGGATCCCTGAGGTTCCTGCTCAGCTCTTTCCCAGCATCATGTGACAATGAACAACACCACTTAACCCTTTGCTTCTTGGTCTAGTAGCTGGTTATTATGACCATTATTATTATTATTCATTATTTTGGAAAAGCACTTCATCCTCTTCCTTCATCTTGGCTTTGGAGACAGTTTGGAGACCTTGCCTTCTGATCACTACTTCTTGGAACCTTTTTGTGGCTGTTACTGCTAACACTCTACATAAATGTATATGTAGAAATGTATTTCCAAATAATACACACAAAGCGAATGCATATGTCTTAATACCATACAGATGGCGAAAGCAATGGAGTTCTTGACACTTTCCTACCATTTCATAGTTAATTCCAAGAGCCAGCAGGCTGGCCAGTCATCCCCTTCACCAATCCCACAGTCTCTGATGCTCAGCCATCATCAACACAGGAAGCCCCCAAATGGCATCATTGTTTTTCCCATTTACTAAACGATCATCCACAGGCAGCCTCTCCAATGTCTCTTACTTGCTACATGGTTCGGCTCATGCAATGGAGTAGACCTGAAGTTGATAACCTTCAAAGCTCCTTTCAGCTCTGAGGTTCGCTAATGCTTGGCTCTCAAATAGTCTGGAAAGTCTTGGACATGGTAAAGTGGTCTCGGATGGGGGCACTGGGCTTCTCTCAGAATTTAAGAGAGTGGGCATCAGTCTCTCTGGGGATCAGTTTATATTCACAAAGCACCAGGCAATACAGTGGGAACAAGACAGTTTTGGGTTGTGGTGGGGTTGTTTTTTTTGAGATGGAGTTTTGCTCTTGTTGCCCAGGCTGGAGTGCAGTGGCACTATCTCAGCTCATGCAACCTCTGCCTACTGGGCTCAGGTGATTCTCCTGCCTCACCCTCCTGAGTAGCTGGGATTACAGGCACATATCACCACATTCTGCTATTTTCTGTATTTTCAGTAGAGATGGGGTTTCACCATGTTGACCAGGCTGGTCTCGAACTCCTGACCTCAGGTGATCCATCTGCCTCAGTCTCCCAAAGTGCTGGGATTACAGGCATGAGCCACCACACCTGGCCAATAAGACAGTTTTTTTTTTAATGAACGTAAGTCACTATCGGACATTCAAAGATCAAGATCTTTTGGCAAAGTTGCCTTGGGCTCAACTTCTTCCCTTAGAATGATCCCCAGAGATATTTACTAAATATGAGATTATCCCTTGCAATAACAGTTATACTTCTTTATTTTAATTTAGGGGTCTGAAGAAAGAGATGTGCTTTAACATTAGACTATTAAAATACTAATAATAGTTACTATGAGACAGGCAATAATGGGCTAGGTAAAGCATTATCTTATTTAAGGCTCATAATAACCCTGTGAGGTGAGCACTGTTCTCTGTCTGAACTTCATGGAAGTTAATGGCACTCCCAAGGAGGTATTAGAAAATGGAAGGTCTAGGACACGGACCCAAAACTTTCTGAGGGTTAGTGCTCCTTTGCCTGCTAGTTTGTATTATGTCCTAAAATATTTAAACTTTTCTTTACTGTTATATTGTCCTAACACTGACTCTAATTTATTCTTCTAACATTGGCTCTAATACCTGGGTTACTCACATCCATGACCTTTTCATCTCCTAAGACAAATCCTAGCATACTGCCTTCCCAGGCCTCATGTGTTCCCCAGCTCTGAGTCAGGGGTGTTTCATCAATATCTACTGAATGAAGGAATGAGTGAATGGCATGTAACAAGCCTGAGAAAGGTGCTGGAGTGTTTATGGCAACAACATCTCTCAATTTCTGTAATGGAAGTCTGCCCTGCGACTCCCCCAACACAAACAGGAGACTTTCCCAAAGCAGGCAGGGGATTCAAATCCTTTAGAGCTAGAAATCCAGAAATCCTTTCCTGACAGCATAAACTTGCAGGCTTCTTGCACCTCTTTCTTTCTGTGCCACAGGCTGTGAGCTTTATTGGTCTGCCAACAATTAGGCGTGTGCGCGCGTGCACGCACACACACACACACACACACACACAAAATGGATCAAAGAGAAGGACACTCACTGGCTTACATAGTTTGTTAGAATAACTTTGCTGTTTGTATTTGCTATGCACAGTGTTAAAGTCTCTTCTACAAAATAGGTATTTGCACCCTCTAAAGAGCCTCACTGAGAAGAGCAACAAAAGGAGAGAGTTAATAGTGCTTTGTTGCAAAGCTGTCATATCTTGTAAGTTGTTCCCAGAAGGGTTGCTAGCATGGGATCAGAGGGGTATACCATGTGTTTTTTTGTTTTTTGTTTTTTGGTTTTTTTTTTAATCATTGGTTGGAATGAGAAACCTTTCCAGTCACTGCGTTCTGGAAATAAAATAGTTGATACGGAATAGTGTCCAACACATGTGATCCCTAAAAAGCCCACTTGGACCAATGCTTGAATCATGTTTTCAATCAAGAATTGCTACCTTCAGTTCCCCCTAGTTTTCAACAGTGGAGACCCTGACCCAATCATTTCCTAAAAAGGCTTCTCCCTTTATATGGGTCTCCTTAGCAGAGCTTATTTATTTTATTTCCAATGTACCAGAAAAGAGACATGTTTTTCTGTTGTTGAATGAATTAATCCAAGTATTTTTATTTGTCTTAGACCAGAGTTGGCAGCTGGTTCTCACAGGAGAGGGGATTGGCAGCTAAATCAATTTTAAATTAGGCATTTGTCATGATTTAGCCTACTCACAAACCTTTAAAAAAATCTCAAAACTTAAAGGTCAAAACTAACAGAACTAAGCTCTGCCTGTTTTTTTGAATTAATAAAAAAAGTTGGTGGTCCTATGCCTGCTAATCTGTATTACTACCCAAACTGGTTAACCTTTTCTTTATTATTTTATTGTCCTAATTTTCCTCTATACTTTTAAATTTTATTTATGTCTTCTCTTTCTTCTCTTGTCTCATATTTTCCCTTGCTTACTGACTCATATCTTTCACTTTTTACATCCTCTGTTTTTGTTCCCTCAATACTGTGTGTTCCAGATTAGCAGTAGGGTGGGAAGCCAGTAGAAGATAATGCACTTTGGAAAGGAGAATGTTCATTTCCAATCTCTATCTGTAGCATTGTTCACTTCTGTCTTAGTCTGTTTTGTTTTGCTATAACAGAATATCTGAGATTGGATAATTTGTAAGGAAGAGAGATCTATTTAGCTCCCTGTTCTGCAGGCTGGCAAGTCCAAGATTGAGCAGCTATGTGTGGCGGCTTCTGATGAGAGCCTCATGCTGCATAATAGCATGGTGGAGAAGTGAAATGGGAAACAAGCATGTGCAAAGAGAGCAAACAGGAGAGGCAGCCTGGCCATAGAAAAGCCTATTATCAAGGGAGCTACTCCTTTCCCATGAAAACTAACCCAATCCCAAAATAAAGACATTAATCCAACATAAGGCTCTAATTACCTCTAAAAGGCATCACCTCCCAACACCAAGTCATTGAGGGCCAAGCTTCAACATGACATTTGGTGAGGATAAATCCTATTCACACTGTAGCAACGTCCACTTAAGAAATTCCTCAGCAGCTTCCACCTGAGCACTAGCCTTTCTGTTGCTATTGCTTTCCTTCGTCATCTTCATTGTTTTCCTCTTTTTTTCTCTCCAGTTTACTTCCATTCCAGAGGAAATAAAAATAACTATTATTTATTGAGTACTGAACATTGGGTAACTATAATATTGCACACTTTAAAATTATGTCACTTAATCATAGCTAGAATCCTAAAAGTTAAGTGATTTTCTTTTTTTCATATATATTATACTTTAAGTTCTGGGGTACATGTGCAGAATGTGCAGGTTTGTTACATAGGTATACATGTGCCCTGGTGGTTTGCTGCATCCATCACCCCCTCATCTACCGAAGAATTTTCTTAACATTTTATTGATCATTCAATGCCTTGCCTAAGCCAGTGAGAAAATGAAATAAGGACCACACTCCTTTAGGTATGTTTTCAGCAAGGATGCCCCAAGGCTATGGGACATGGGAGTGTATGGGGAAGAAGGAGCCCTTTGTTTTTCTTTTATCAATTGTTATTCATTTAGATAATGTTTGTTTTTTAAGTAGAAGAAATAAGAGCTAGTGTTTGGTAGCTCAATAAGGTGACTAGTTAAAAACAAATTTTTTGTGTGTTTCAAAATAACTAGAAAAGTGGACTTGAAACGGTCCTAACCCCCCAAAAAAGATAAATGCTTGAGGAAATGGATCAGTTACCCTGATTTGATTATTACATATGGTATGCTTGTATCAATGATTCATATGTACCCCATAAATATGTACAACTATTATGTACATACAGATGTACAACTATTATATACATAAAAATAAAAAAATTTAGAAAGAGGCAAAGAATGAAGTTTGCATCTGTCACATTTTCATTTTACATTAGGATGTAACTCACTAAAAATGAAAATAAAAATACTTTTCAGTAGGGAAACACATTAATTTAAAAAAATAGCTTGCTATAAAACACAAGCATTGTGATTATCATTGAAAACCATTTGATTGCCACAAATTCAAATTAAGTAGTGAATAAAAGCCAAGTAACATTTTATGCCTTAAGTAAATGAAAATAGGACCATTTTGAGTTTAAAGGCAATAGGTCAAATATTGTAGAAGATGACAAGAGTTAAATCTTAGGTCCAGAAAATGGTTCAAGAACCTCTCTTCTTTTCACTATGAGGGCTTCAGAGAGAGACAAAGACATCTAAACAAAAAATATCTACTCAACCTCCTTTTAGAAAAGTTGCATTGATGATAACTTTACTTGTAAAGGTTTTGTGATGACTTTGCCTATTATAATATGATATACTGCAAAAATCAAATGGTAGTTGAGTTGTCTTCCTAGCTTGAAACAAGTTATGTTCTTGATTTCAGTATTGATAAGGAGACTTAAATAGGAAAATGAATATCCCAGTGATCTAATTGAATCTCAGACATTATTTATTTTTTTCTTTTATTACTTTGGTGGGTCAACTGAATGTGAGTAAAATAATGATAAATTTATTTTATAAACAAGGAAATATTCATTTATTTATCTTAACTTGGCTCTGAACCTTTCTGCTACTTCCACCAAAGTCAGCTAAATCAAGGATGGTTCATTTGAAGAGGTTCCATTTGATGCAATATATATTTATTTGTGACCCATATCTCATCCTGTGAGAATTCCCTCATTTAGGGGAAAGGCATACTTCCTGCTCCTGGTGTTTCCTCTTATGTACAGGGTGTGCATTAATGCAACACTTGTGTCCTCTCTCCATCCTTTTGCTCACTCCTGGAAGGGCAGTGGTAGAAGGGGCAGGAAGTAGTAATTCAGCTGATTGGTGATCTTGAGGAGAATTGAAGATGCTTAGCCCTATATTTTCCTTTCTCCGTCTTAGAAAAGCAATGTTCACAGCGTACATGTTCCTGCCAAAGAAGAAAACGGGTCCCACTCCAGTGCTGCAAATGAATACATTTGTACAATTTTAAGGGGAAGACCAACTATCTAATTTTTAGGACCCAGTGAAAGGTGAAAATGTGACTCTCTTTGTTTAAAGAACAGGAAAAATATGTCATTAAAGGAACACATAAAGCGTTTCCTTTTTTCCACTTTCACTCTCAACTTATCATGGTGCTCTTTGTTTGCTATTCATTGTTGTTCTAAGTAAACTAAAAATTTTAAATAATTATTACTACGATTTTTTCATTAATCTTCGTATTCTGCAATAATAATTTTAAATAGAAATATCAGAGCATTTAACTCCTATGCAAAACCACCAAGATTCTCAATTTGTATTTGTTGGCTTATTCTTGGGGGAGGTGCCTCAAGCTGGCCATATGAGATAAACATTCCAACAACTAACAATAGAGAATGGTAGCAAACTAGAAATAAAGGACATTTTCTCAACCTGATTAAAGGTCATCTATTAAAAAACCAATAACGCAACTAACATCATTCTCATTGGTGAAAGACTGAAAGTTTTGCGTTTAGGATCAGAAATAAGCAAAGAATGCTTTCTCTCACCACTCCTTTCAACATTGTAATGGGGGTTTTAGCCAAGGGAATTTGGTGATAAAACAAAATAAAAGCCAACCAGCCTGGAAAGAAAGAAGTAAAAAAAAAAAAAAAAAAAATCTCTATTTGCAGATTATATGGTCTTATATGTAGACAATCCTAAGTACGTCACCAAAAAACAACTAGAAGTAATAAATGAGTTCAGCAAGTTTTCAGAATATAAGAGCAATATACAAAATAATTATATTTCTATACAGTAGCAATGAACAACTGAAATGAAATCACAAAAACATATTTTCAGTAGGATTGAAAAGAATAAAATATTAAAGAATAATTTTAACAACAAAGTACAAGTCTTGTACACTGTACATTGAAAACTACAAAACATGGTTGAAAAAACTTGGAGATATACTAAGTAGAGAAACAGCAACAGCTTAGGTCAAATGTCTCCCCTTCTCACCAGCCACTGGATTGAAACACAAGGCCTTAGACGGGGTGGGGTCTGAGAAAATTGATGAAAAACCTCCCTTTCTACAAACCCACAGCCCTATCTCACAGCAGATGGGTTACTCCCAAAAATTTTTAAACCTCTGCACTGGGTAATGCTCAGTGTTTTGATTGGAGCGGGGAAATGGTGGAGATTTGAGAGGTTTACCACTCCAGAGATGTGGCTTTCTGCTGGTCACCCACCATGCACACCAAGCTGCTGCTAGCTCACAGTGGGAACAGCCACTGCTAAGCCTGTCCAAAAGATGCCATGGATATATGCACTCACTCTTGATTCTTCCCAAGCTCCCATCTAGGCCCCTGCCTGGGTAGGGGGTGGCAATGATTATAGAGTGAGGAAGGAGAAGACAGGTGGGCTGGGGCTTGGGAGCAGTCAGGTGAGGACTCACTCTGGCAAGAAGGCAGGAGTGAAGACTGGGTGTGAGACAAGACTCCAAACCCCAGAGCACAGTTCTTTGTCACATTGAACTTCACTTGCAAAACACAAATTCAAAGATAAAATTGTTAAGAATTTTAGTGAACTCCCATTCACAATTGCTACAAAGAGAATAAAATTCCTAGGAATACAACTAACAAGGGATGTGAAGGACCTCTTCAAGGAGAACTACAAACCACTGCCCAAGGAAATAAGAGAGGACACAAATAGATGGAAAAACCTTCCATGCTCATGGTTAGGAAGAATCAATATCATGAAAATGGCCATACTGCCCAAAGTAATTTATAGAGTCAATGCTATGTCCATCAAGCTACCAATGACTTTTTCACAGAATTGGAAAAAAACACCTTTAACTTCATATGGAACCAAAGAAGAGCCCGCATAGCCAAGACAATCCTAAGTAAAAAAAAAAAAAAAAAAAAAAAAAAAAA
>NW_016107399.1:6301499-6365830 GCF_001604975.1 Cebus imitator | reverse complement strand
GAGCCTGCATAGCCAAGAAAATCCTAAGCCAAAAAAACAAAGCTGGAGGCATCGCGCTACCTGACTTCAAACTATATTACAAGGCTACTGTAATGAAAACAGCATGATACTGGTACCAAAACAGAGATACAGACCAATGAAACAGAACAGAGACCTCAGAAAGAACACCACACAACTACAACCATCTGATCTTTGACAAACCTGACAAAAACAAGCAATGGGGAAAGGATTCCCTATTTAATAAATGTTGTTGGTAAAACTGGGTAGCCATATGTAGAAAGCTGAAACTGGATCGTTCCTTACACCTTATACAAAAATCAACGCAAGATGAATTAAAGATTTAAACATGAGACTTAACACCATAAAAACTCTAGAAGAAAACCTAGGCAGTACCATCCAGGACATAGGCATGGGCAAGGACTTCATGAAGAGTACACCAAAAGCAATGGCAACAAAAGCCAAAATAGACAAGTGGGATCTAATTAAACTTGAGAGCTTCTGCACAGCAAAAGAAACAATCATTAGAGTAAACTGGCAATCAACAGAATGGAAAAAAAATTTTTGCAATCTACCCATCTGACAAAGGGCTAATATCCAGAATCTACAAAGAACTTAAGCAAATTTACAAGAAAAAAACAAACAACCCCATCAAAAAGTGGGCAAAGGATATGAACAGACACTTCTCTAAGACATTAATGCATCCAGCAAACATATGAAATAAATGTTCATCATCACTGATTATTAGAGAAATGCAAATTGAAACTGCAATGAGATACCACCTCATGCCAGTGAGAATGGCGATCATTAAAAAATCTGGAGATAACAGATGCTGGAGAGGATGTGGAGAAATAGGAACACTTTTACACTATTGGTGGGAGTGTAAATTAATTCAACCATTGTGGAAGACAGTGTGGCAATTCCTCAAGGATCTAGAAATAGAAATACCATTTGACTCAGCAATCTTATTACTGGGTATATACCCAAAGGATTATAAATCATTCTATTATAAAGATACATGCACACGTATGTTTATTGTGGCACTGTTCACAATAGCAAAGACTTGGAACCAACCCAAATGCCCATCAATGACAGACTGGATAAAGAAAATGTGGCACATATACACCATGGAATACTACACAGCCATAAAAAGGATGAGTTCATGTCCTTTGCTGGCACGTGGATGAAACCGGAAACCATTATTCTCAGCAAACTGACGCAAGAACAGAAAACCAAACCCCGCTTGTTCTCACTCATAAGTGGGTGTTGAACAATGAGAACACACAGACACAAGGAGGGGAACATCACACAATGGGGCTAGGGGAGGAATAGCAAGGGTTAAGGCAATTAGGGAGGGATAGCATTAGGAGAATTACCTAATATAGATAATGGGGCAATGAATGCAGCAAAGCACCATCATGGCATGTGTATGCCTGTGTAACAAACCTGCACAATCTGCACATGTACCCCAGAACTTAAAGTATAATAAATAAATTTTAAAATAATAATAAAGAAAGAAAGAATTTTAACAATGTAACCATGGAACATTTAATCCCAACTGTGGGACTCTTAGCATGAGGCCCCATTCCACCAGATTGCATGTCTGCAAAGCCAACCCTGTATAGGATTCAATACTGGGAAGTTCACTTGCCCATGAATTTAAGTTACTACTTTAATATTGGCTTTACATTAATGCAGGTGACAGTTTGCCCCTATTTGACCTGCCATTTTGTCTTATTTCTCAATTGGTTCAGATTTTTGGCAGAGATGGAGACTCCTCTAAGATTCTAACTTCACCTACCTAATTTTTGCTTTTTGAAAGAAATACAGAGAAAGCAACAATTAGGTCATACATACCTTGAGGTCATGTTATGTGCTTACAAAAGGTAGTATTAACCAGTAGTTAAAAACATGGGCTTTGGCATCAAAACAAATTTGGTCTCAACTTCAAGTTCTGTCAATTTTAGTTGATGCTTCCTAGCAAATTATCTCCCTTCCTTTGCCGCATTTATAAAATGACTTGACAGTAGTACTTACTTCTAAGTATTGTGAAGATGAATGAGATAATGTAAGTAAAGCATTTGGCATACACAAGCAATCAACAGTGCTTGTTTTATTATTTAAACAACTTAATATAAACTATTCTAGCCAGATTAAAGATCTTCTAAGACATACTGTTTACTAAAAACCACAGAAGGGTAATATTAACATGTAAGGGACAGAGTTCCAAAACATTTAATGACACTGAATAATCAATACTTTGGATGTTCCCCTCCAAGTCCCTGGCCAGCTCTCTAAATATTCATAATGAAGTACCACGATGCAGAAAGCGCCTACCTTTACCTATAAGTGTAACTACATTCATTCATCAAAGACAATTTAAAGGTGTTCAAATCTATTGTCTGCTTATGTTTAAAATTCTATCTAATGCTATGAAGTAGATTAATATTTTAAAAGTTTAAATTACAATGATTTTTGCTAATAAGTTTATTTTCTTTCTTGTGTTTCTTTGTTTATGCTGTCATCTAGAAGTCCCAACTATTCCCAAAGAATTGTTTCCTCTGGTTCTTCCCAGGAAGCTAAGAAACATATATTTTAAGGTAAGAATTATTATGTAGTGATATTGTAGTATAGTGGCCTCTGAGGGAAAGGTAATCTAATAACAAGCCCAGCACTACTTCCTAGTTTTTCTGTGATATTAAGCAAGTTCTTCAACTTTTCTGAACACTTTCCTCATTTATAAAATGAAAATTATACCAATACCTCACAGAGTTGTTAAGAAGAGTAAATATAATTATATATGTATATATATCATTATGTTTAGTATTATAAATATTTATATACCTGTAGTTTCATACATACACATATATGCTATTATTACTATTCCACTGCTTGTTTTCACTAATGTCTCAAGGTTTCTATGTGCTTTAAGGATACAAGAACAGAAAAACAAACACTGCATATTTTCACTCATAGGCAGGTGATGAACAATGAGAATACTTGGGCACAGGGAAGAGAGCAACACTCACTGGGCTAGGGGCAGAGAGGGGATAGGAGGGACAGTGGGGCGGGGGGGCAGATGGGAAAGGATAATACTGGGATAACACAACACCGGGAGAAATCCCTAATGTAGGCGAGGGGTGGGGAGTTGGAGACAGCAAACCACCCCATACATGCTATGGATATAACATGTATGTACCTATGCAACAATCCTGCAGGATGCAGGATGTATACATGTACCCTGGAGTCCAAAGTACAATTAAAAAAAAAAAAGAAATTGATTTTTACTAACACAAATTTTTGCCTAAAATATGTACATTATTGGAACAAAAATATTTGAAAAGTTGCTATCAAACTACTCAGGGATTTGTCATTCAACGAGAACTTATAATGGAGGAGCCAGGGTATCAAATCTTTGCACTGATTCTCTTGCGCATTAACAGTGCCTTTTATGGTCAGGGAGATAAGATTTAAATGTGGTCATTTTCCTATTATTCTTAAAATTATAATTTAAAAAAAAATTTTACCAAGCTAAAATGTAGCTACTACCACAAGAAATAATGAAAATAGCTAACATATGTTGTACAATTTTAACGTCTGACACCATATTTTGCTCTATACACATTTAAAATGACCCTATAAGTAAATGTTACAATTTCCACCAAGAAGGTGATAAAACAAAGTTTTATTTGGGTTACAGAAATTGATGAAGATTTCATGGCTGACACGTGGTAGAATTCAGATTTGAACATAGTTGTGTCTGCTTCCAAAGCATGCTGTATGCCCAAGCAATAATTCTGTAAGTAAATTTTTTTCAGTTGTGATTTCTGGCTTCCAGAATTTTCTGTTGTTAAATCAGAATTCTTCTTAGTATTTGAGGTGTGTAAAATAAGTCAATGATCAGAGGTCAGCAAAGCTTATATTTGAAAAACTTTGGCTTGGCGCAGTGGCTCTCACCTGTAATCACAACACTTTGGGAGGCTGAGGCAGGTGGATCATTTGGTATCAGGAGATCAAGACCAGCCTGGCCAATGCGGTGAAACCCCATCTCTACTAGAAATACAAAAACTAGCCAGGAGGTAGTGGCACGCACCTGTAATACCAGCTACTCAGGAGGCTGAGGCAGGAAAATCACTGGAGCCTGGGAAATGGAGGTTACGGTGAGCTGATATCATGCCACTGCACTCCAGCCTGGGTGACAGAATGAGATGCTGTCTCAAAACAAAAATGAAAACAAAAAACTTTAAGAACCCCTATATTATGAACATATATTTGAGCACCTGTGTGAAAAAGGGGAAACTTGTTACTTCCTGAGGCAACAGTATAAATATTGCTGGTATTTATCCTGATGAAAATGTATATTTCTATTAATTAAAAGCTTTAAAATATTTATAAATTAATTATGATTCTGGAATTCCACTTGAGAGTCTCTTTCTTAAGGATATAGTCCACAATACCAAAAATATTATATGCACAAGGGTGTTTATACAGTGTTATTTAAATTTTTAAAGTACATATACATACTAGGCATGCAAGGTTAGCTTAATAGCTGAAAATTAATCAGTATAATATACCATAGTAACAAAGAACAAACACTTCATGTTCATTTCAGTAGACTCAGAAAAAGTAGTTGGCAAAATTCAAGAAAACATTATGATAAATTCACTCAACAAACTAGGAATAGAAGGTAATTTTTTTAACTGGATAAAAGGTATTTATAAAGAACTTATAGCTCTTCTCATACTTAATGATGAGAAACTGAATGCTTTCCTCCTAAAATCAGGAATAAGAAGAGGGTCACTATTTTCACTCAACATTCTCTTGGAGGTTCTAGCCAGAACAATTATGCAAGAAAAGACATGAAAGGCAATCAGATTAGGAAGAAAGAAGTAAAAACTACCTTTATTTGCAGGTGACATACCTTGTATATAGAAGATCATAAGGAATCCACAAAAAAAATTATTTGAACAAATAAGTAAGTTCAGCAATGTGGCAGGATACAAGATATTAAAAATTCAATTTTATTTCTGTACACTACCAATGAACACTCTGAAAATAAAATTAAGAAAGCAATGTAATATATAATAGCTGCAAAAGAATAAAATAAAAAAAATTAACAAAAAAGTACAAGACATGTACACTGTGCACTGAAAACATAGTTGAAATAAATAAATAAATAAGCAAATGGAAAGGTAGCTCATGTTCATGGATTGGAAGACTTAATAGCAATAAGATGGCAATTGTTCCCAAAGTTGATCTGCAGTTTCAGTGCCATCCTACCAAATTTCAGCTGCTTCTTTTTTTTTTTTTTTGTAAAAATGGAAAACTAGTCATAAAATTCATGTGTTCTTGTGTAAGGAATGCAGAATAGCCAAAACAATCTTTAAAAAAGAATTTAAAAATTGGGATACTCATACTTCATGATTTCAAAATCTACAGTCATTAAAAGAGGATATTACTGGCATAAAGATAGATATAGAGATCAATGAAGTACAATTGAGAAGTTAGCAATAAATATTCACATGTGGTCAAGTGATTCTTGACAAGGGTGACAAAAAATTCAGTAGGCAAAANAAAAAAAAAAAAAAAATAGCTGTTTCAACAAATGGTGCCAGGATAAGTTGATGTCCACATGCAAAAGAATGAAATCAAATTTCTATCACATACAAACATTAACTCAAAATGGATCATACACTTAAATAAAAATGTTAAAACTATAAAACATCTCAAAGAATGCAAGTTTGGTTCAATAGCTGGTTGATTAAATGCCTAATAAACAACAAGGCTTATTTAATAGCAGTAAATCTTTTGTGGCCTTTGGCTAGGCAATGGTTTCTTAGGTACCGAAAACAGAAGCAACAAAAGAAAATAATAGATTACTTGAAGTTTATCAAAATTAAAAACATTTTTGCATCAAAGGATACCACCAAGAAAATGCAAAAACAATTCATGAAATGGGAGAAAATATTTGAAAATCATATCTTATTTAAAAATTGTACCCATAATATATAAAGAACTCCTATGGCTCAACAATAAAAATACAAAAACCGTAATTATAAAATAGGCAAGTGATTCAAACAGAAATTTCCTCAACATACATATTGAGAATATGTAATGGCCAATAAGCACATGAAAAGTTCAGTATCCGTAGTCTTTAGAGAAGTGCAAATCAAAACCACAATGAAATACTACTTCAAACCCACTAGGATGACTAAGATTAAAAAGTCATGCTGCAACGATTTTTGGTGAGGATGTAAAGAAATTAGAAGTCTCATGTAGTGCTGATGGAAATGTAAAATGTGGCAACTATTTTGGAAAACAGTTTGCAGCTCCTCAAAATGCTAAACAGAAAGGGAAAAAAACTAAAGAGATTTACTATTTGACTCAGAAGTTTTATTCTTAGATGTATACACAAGATAAATGAAAATTTATGTACAAAAACTTGTACATGAATGTCAAAAGCAGCATGACTCATGATAGACAAAAGGTGGAAACAACCAACATGTCTATCATTTGATTACTGGAAAAACAAAATGTGATATATGTGTACAATGGAATGTTATACAGCAATTAAAAAACCAATGAAGTACTAAGACATGCTACAACATTGATGACCCTTGAAACCATGCATCTTAAAAGCATCCAATCATCAAAGACCCCACATTGTTTGGATACATTGATGATAAATGCTTAGAACAGGCAAATCCACAGAGACTGAAGGTAGCTTAGTGTTTGCTTGGGGCTAGGGTGGGAAAGGGGAGCAGAAGTGGGAAATTTCTGTTGATGCATATGGAATTTCTTTTGGAGGTGTTGGAATGTTGCCAATTAGACTGTGGTGATGATTAACACAGCTTTGCGAATATACTCAAAATGATGGGATTGAAAAAAATGTACTGAGGGAGCATTATTCTGAGCAAGTTCATAGTGTTGGGGTTGCAAAAAATAAATATGATACAGTCTCTGCGCCAGATGGAAAATATATATATATATATATATATATATATATATATATATATATATATATTTCATACATTTTTTTTAAAAAAAAAGCTCATGCACTAATTTAAATAAATGAACAGATAAGTCAGAAGACAGGAAACATATATATGAGAAATCTTCACTGCCACCATTAATCAAAGTGATGTAACTTTAAGCAGTAATAAAATACTTTTCTCTTTTAAATAATCAACTAGTACATTTAAATTCTGACACCTTGTTCTGACAATAATGTGATGAAACTGCCAACCTCAGGGGCAACTGATGGCAGTTAAATCAGCATTTTGTTAAAAAGCAATTTGGAAACGTACATCAAGGGCTATAAGTTTTTACACTAATTGAACTAATAATTCCACTTGTTGTACTCTATCTTAAAGAAGTAATTTGAAGAATGGAGGAAGCTATTTCAGAAAGTAGACCAAAGGAACACTTATATGTATATTATCACATTTAATTCTCTCAATAAACTCATTAGTTATATATTCTTTGCTTCATTTACAAAGAAACTAAAGCACTTCAAAGTTAGAGCCTCTGTCCAAGGTCACACAGCTGGTAAGAGACACAGCTGGGCTTTGATCTCAGATGAGCCAGTACCAAAGCCAATGGGCTGTCAACTGCCATGGCAGCTTTCTTTGGGGAAAAACCCTGCTCATAGAAGCGGAGGATCTCACTAAGCCTACCCCACTCTCAGAACAGTTTATCCATCTGTCAGATGTAGGGAAGGGATGCACTAAATGGTATCTAGCATTTCTCTTAGTCCTGGGCTTTTTTTTTTTTTTTTTTTTTGTTGTGAATAAACCTGAAGGAAAAAAATACAAAAATAAGAATTGTGCAGGAAATATTAGACTTTCATTATTTCTTCCTTTATCTTTAGGACTTTCAACCAGGCTTACTCTTTGTTTTGGATTTTTATCTTCAGTGTACTGATGTTTTTTTAATCAAGATTGGCTACTTACCATGCTTGTGCTTATGCACTGAATAAATATGTGGTAGTGATTAAATGTATAGGATATATACATATATAGAGAGATCTCAAACTTTCTTGTACTATTTTTGAAATTTCTATTCTTGTTTAAAGTAAGTCACATTTAAAGATCAATGTACAGAAAGGCAATTTGACAGATTATAAATGTTTAAAAAATTATATTTATAAGACTAGCATAACAGGAAAATGATTGTTATATTAGTTTAAAAAAGTAGTATACAAATTTTAATATGCAATGTTACTATAATTACATACAAAAATGCAAAAACCAATTATAAATTTTTAAAGTGAAAGGAAATAAAATGTGAACATGTCCAGATGTTATGACTAATAGATAACTTATTTTATTCTATTTTTCTCTGATGTTAAAGTTTTATGCAATAAGCATGCATTTCCTTTTTTCCCTTTTGGATTCACTTTTTCTTTTACTGAAGTTTACCCTTTGATGGTGTGAAGTTTTACTACAATATGTTTAGAATGTGAATTTACTTCTAGTTCTTTTGCATGGCTTTGGTATTTATTTTAAATATGAGGACTCTTCTTTAAGGCTAAAAAGTTTTCTATGCATATCAATTCATTTAAATATTGTTTTTCCATGTTTCCTTTATTCTCTACCTTTAGAAGCTTTAATAATTAAGCATCTAACTTTATCCTTTGTTTATTCCTGTGTCACTTGGAGAAAATTTCCTAAGTAGTATCACCCATTTCACTAATTTTTTCTCGTACCCTTATATGAGATATTTACTCATCTTTTTGATATTTTTGGTCTAATTATTATATTTTCAATTTCAATAATTCAATTTTCTTCATTTTTTCTACCCATCTGTCTTTGAGTCATGTCTCTTGGTCTTTATTTCATGATTAGTTTTTCTACTTTATAAGGTTATTATGTCTTTTGATATATGAGAATCTTAAACATTATTTTTAAAAATCATTTTTAGATTGCTCTATTATATTCATTTACAGACGTTTCTTGGCTTATGATGGGGTTATGTCCCAAATAAACTTATCATAAATTAAAAATATCCTAAGTCAAAAATACATTTAATACACCTAACCTATTGAACACCATAGCTCAGTCTAGCCTATCTTAAACGTGCTCAGAACACTTACATTAGCCTATAGTTGGGCAACATCATATAATACAAAGTCTATTTTATAATAAAATGTTGAATACTGTACATAGATGGACATTTTGTAGACACAGTGGGATGCAAAAATACAAAACACAATATCAAAACATGCTGCCAACACAGTACACTGTAGAGTATTGGTTGTTTATGCGTGTGATGATGTGGCTGCCTGGAAGCTGTGACTCACTGTCACTGCCCAGTATCACAAGAGAGTACTGTACTGCATATTGCTAGCCCAGGGAAAGATCAAAATTCAGAATTCAAAGTATGATTTCTACTGAATATGTGTTGCTTTCATACCATCATACAGTCAAAAAATTGCAAGTCAAACCATCATAAGTCAGAGACTGTCTGTAGTTAAGAAGGAAGGCATCACTTGATTACTGAATATGTTGGCTCCAAATATTAGTTTTTTCATGTGCTTTAAAATTTTAGTTTGTGAGTTAATCTTAAATAAAAGTTTGAATTTGTTTTGTTTCTGTGAGGGCATTTTGGTTTGTTTTTTAGTCTGCCACAAGATTTGTGCAGCCTCCTATTTCTCACAGTAAGCCTGGCTCTCATGCTTTGCCATGTGTGGAACTTGTTATGTTCCCCATTACCTCATAGGAGTCCAATTTCTTTCAGACTGTTTCTAGTTCCAAGGCCTGCCAGGCCCTTGTCTTCTTCTCTAGCTTATTGCTTTGCTCTTTATTCCCTATCAGATCAGCAAATATATTTAACATTGTTTAATTTTTCAACCATGTTTTATGCCTTTTAAATATACCCAAATACAAATCTTTCACTGCTAAGCCTTTGGACTAGAGAAGAAATTTAAAGTGTGACTTCAAAGCTCCATCCTGATTTTAAGTGCATTTATTATTTTTTCTTTTGTTTTTAGTTTGTAATCATGAAATTTTAGAAATATATGAAGGTTCAGAAAATACTATATTCTCTATAAACCCTTCACCTAGTTTATTTATTTATTTATTATTATATTTTGTTTGCAACTTTTCCATAAATCTGAAATTATTTCAAAATAAAATCCTGATTTAAAAAACAAATAAAAAAGAAAATACTGTATTCCCCAGTATACCACCACCAATATAAAACAGACGTTAACTTTTGGCCATATTTGCTTTAGATCTTTCTTTTATTTTTTGAAAAGTAAACTATTTCAAATGATTCTGAAATTCATTTGTTCTTTTCCTCTCTTCTCCCAAAGGTAATTGTTATTTTATACTTGACATTTGTAATTCTCGTGTACTTAATATACATGTGTGAAACATACATTCCTATATGTACACATGCATGTTTCTGTGTCTTTAACAAAGATGTAGCGGTATTTTCTCATGTTTGAAAAGTTTGCAATAAAAAATATTTGATATAAATATAAAAATCTATGTTATTGTGACTTAAGTTTTCAGTATCATATGTCAGGTTCATTTATGTTGACATTTACCTAATTAGATAGTTTAAATTACTGCAATACATTACTCAATTGTATACATGGTTCACATTTCCCTAATGCAGAATAGTTAGGTTGTTTTTGCTTTGTTGATGTTGTTAATTGAGCTAAAAACCATCATTCTAGAGCTTGTCTCCTTGCACATATGTGAGAGAGCTTCTCTAGGAGAGACATAAGAAGTAGTCTTTCTGAATATTGATGTGTTCAACTTAAGTGAATGTTGCAGTTTCTTCTAAAGGTCATTGTATCAATGTAGACGTCTACAGTTATGTACTGGAGTTTCCATTTCTCTACATCTTCACCATCATTTGGTGTTATCAGACATTAATTTAGTCATTATGATGGTCATTTAATATTATCTACTTATTTGTAATTGTAATTTCCCTGATTTGTAATCAGGTTGAACTTTTTAAAATATGTTTAATGGCCATTTTGGTTTCCTGCTTCTGTGAATTGTTTTTTCAAACCCTTCACTTATTTTTCTCTTAAATTTTAATTTTTTCTTTTTAATCTGTATTAGCTAATTATATATTTTGAATACAAATATTTTGTCAGTGTGACAGTCAGTAGTGCTACTCACTGATACCCAGTTTTCCTTTTTGGCACATGAAAGATTTAATTTCCTGGTTCCCTTAGGAATACATGGATCCTTCTGACTAGTTTCGCCAAATGAATTATGAATAGAAGTGACATAGGTAAATTCTAGGTTACAACATTTAACTGCCAGTGTGAATCCTTGAAAATTTTATTTCCCTCTTTTTTGCTTTTACCAATGACCAAGATGTAGGTGCTCCATCAGCCTGGGTCTCTGCGTAAATTAAAATGCCCACTGCTGATTCAGTGAGATATAGCATGACCAAGATAAAAACTTTTATTGTTTCAAGCCACTGAAATTTTGGTGTCATGTCATAACTTAGCCTATCCTGATGAATACAATTGGTTATATGTCTTGCAAATAACTTCTGTTCATTGGTTTTACATTTTTGTCTTTTATTTTAATGTAATTACATTTATCAATCATTTATAATTTTTGCCTTTCATGTCTTATTTTGTAAATTCTGTTAAAAGACATATTTTAACCTAATATTTTTAAAGTTTTCATGTTTTGAAATATATTTTTGTGTGTAATACAAAGTAAGACACTAATTTTATTTTATTTTTATACATAGGTGCATAACTTTGTAAGCACTATTTGTGAAACAGTAAAGTTTTCTTCCCACCGCTTTGTCTATTTGTCAATCCTGCACCTTTACTTCACTCTTAGATTTTTTTTTTAGTGAAAGTCTCTGAATGATAAATTCTGTTTTTGACTGGAAATATTTTTACTTTGCTTTCACTCTTAAATGGATAATTTAGCTAGTATATAGAATTTTAGATAGACAGTTATTTCCCATCAGTGTTTTAAAAATATTATTACATTGTCTTCTGACCTCTATTGTTGTTATTAAATAGCCTGTTCTCATTTCTGTGGCTGTTACTTTATAGGTAATCTATCTTTTCAATCTGGTTGCTTCAAAGGTTTGGTCTTTAGTGTTCAGCAAATTCACTACAACATTCACAAGTGTATATTTATTTTTCTTCCCCTGTTAAAATTTTTGTGAATCTTAAATAGGAGAATTCATTTGTAAATTAATTTTAGAAACTTTAAAAACACTATCCCTTTTATATTTTCTCTTCATCATTTCCTTACTCTGTACTACTAGATTCCAATCAAGTAAATGTTGGGTCTTCTTGACTTCTTTATTATACATAATTTTTGTCTCATTATTTTTCATTCAGTGTTAATTTTTTTGAAATTTTCTTATTTCTAATGTTTACTAATTTCTCTTCAGAGACTTCTGATCTGTTTAAACTATTTACTAATATTTAATTTTAATAAATTAAAAATTGTTGAATTAAATCATTTTTAAAATATTTCAGTTTCTTTTTATGTCTTATTCACTTATTTGACTTCATTTTATTTGCTTTTAGCAAATCACTTTAAATTCATATTGTTAATAAATTATCTCAGATTCTTGGAGATTCCCACCTGGCATTTTTGTCATATTTGCTAACTATCATTCATGGCATATTCTTTCTCTCAATGTTCTGTAATTTTTAATAGAAATTTTCCTTTAAATTGGGTAGGTTTTTTTCTCTGTCAATCTTTTTTACCTATGGGTGAAATTCCAAATTAGTTTTATGTTTGCATCTGCCAATGACCCAGGAGTATCACCAGACATAGGCCAATTTTGCTGTTATTTTGTAAGCTTAGGGTTTCCTAGATCAAGTAGGCCATGCAACTTTAAATCTTAGACACCTGCCAAAGAGAGTACCATGTTTATAAATTATCAGGAGACATCCTTTTCATTCTCCTCTAAAAACCCAAATAGTGGTATATAAACTTCCTTGCCATGTCTATATATCATTGTTATGTACGTTTTTAAATTTTGTTTTGTTTTTTCCATTCTACACTTTAATTAAAGATACAACGTTTTCAGATGCTGGATCTGTGTAGATGGTCTTTGTTCTAACTCTCTACTTTCCATGCTCTCAAGGCATCACCATCTGTGTCTGTAGGTCAATAGAAACTGTCCCCTAGTTTAATGACAGACATACCTCATAAACACGCATTCTACCATTTTTTTCTTCTCCATTTGTTTTCACTCTGCTCTTTGAGTCTGGAACCCGAGACTTGCCCATTCTGAGCTATAACTAAAAAAGAATGTTTGCTATATTTTATCCAACACTTCTAGATTTTTGTCTTACAAAGGTATGCAGACTATACAGTATATCAGTTTACTAGAACTGTAAATATATTATCCAGCTATTTAAAAATATATATTTTAAGTTGAGAAAAAGGAGAAACATGCATGAATTTCATTTTGTGTTTATTCTAAAAATAAAACAAAAGGGTAAAGCTTTCCTGGCCTGCTTATTTCTGACCATATTTATCTTTCATAAAATTTACACAGACATAGCTAAGCTATTTCATTTCCTACTGTTAAAAGAATTTCCAAAGCTTTGAATTTACCAGTGTAAAGACAATTTATAGAATACAATCACTGAATCTTACTCTATGTTGATACCCTAAGGGTGCCTGTTAAGATCTCCCTGTTACCAGTTATGTAATCTTAAACTAGTAATTTAATATAGGAATAAATATCATATCTACCCCAAATAGTTGTTGAAAGGGATAAATGAAATAAGAAAGTAGTATACTTATTTCAGCGCCAGGTCATAAGTAAGCACTATGCTGAGTTATATTATAAATAAAAGATGACAATAATAATAATAACATTAAATTGGTATTTGGTCACCAAATTCCAGATGACCCTGAAACACCAAACACATTTGATTCAAAACAGATCTTTTGTGGCATCTAATTATCTACACATTTTAATAAAAACCTCAGCTTGGCTGTCATTGTGAGGTATAAGAAGATCAAACTCGGGGCTTTGGCATGCTTTCTAAGGTTAGGCTGAAACGGTAAATTATATCATTATGTATGTAACTCTGGAATTTTTTTAAGTGTTTAAATTAATTAATATAACGGTAAACACTGAGCGTGGCACCTGGTGCTTTGTGGGCCCATGTCAGTTTTCTTTCTATCATTATTATTTCAAGTCTTTCCACAAATCTAGAAGAAAAGAATGGAATGCCAAGCCTTGGAAAGTGTCTGCCACATAAGTGTCAAGATTGCTGGATGAGTGCTCGCTTCGGCAGCACATATACTAAATTTGGAACGATACAGAGAAGATTAGCATGGCCGCTGCGCAAGAATGACACGCAAATTCATGAAGCGTTCCATATTTTTCCATGACCAAGTAGGATTCATCTGGGGGATGCAAGGCTGTTTCAACATACGCAAGTCTGTAAACATAATTCACCACATAAACGGAACCAAAGAAAAAAACCACATGATTATCTCAATTGATGCAGAGAAGGCCTTTGACAAAATTCAACAGCCCTTTATGCTAAAAACCCTCAATAAACTAGGTATTGGCAGAACGTATCTCAAAATAATAAAAAAGCTATTTACGACAAACCAACAGCCAATATCATACTGAATGGGCAAAAACTGGAAGCATTCCCTTTGAAATCTGGCACTAGATAAGGATGCCTTCTCTTACCACTCCTACTCAATATAGTACTGGAAGTTCTAGCCAGAGCAATCAGGCAAGAAAAAGAAATAAAGGGTATTCAAATAGGAAAGGAGGAAGTCAAATTGTCTTTATTTGCAGATGACATGATTGTATATCTAGAAGACCCCATCATCTCAGCCCAAATCTGAAACTGATAAGCAACTTCAGCAAAGTCTCAGGATACAAAATCGATGTGCAAAAACCACAAACATTCCTATACACCAATAACAGACTTAAAGAGAGCCAAATCAAGAATGAACTGCCATTCACAATTGCTACCAAGAGAATAAAATACCTAGGAGTACAACTAACAAGGAATGTAAAGGACCTCTTCAAAGAGAACTACAAACCACTGCTTAACGAAATAAGAGAGGACACAAATAGATGGAAAAACAGTCCATGTTCATGGTTAGGAAGAATCAATATTGTGAAAATGGACATACTACCCAAAGTAATTTACAGATTGAACGCTATCCCTATCAAGCTACCAATGACCTTCTTCACAGAACTGGAAAAAACCACCTTAAACTTCATGTGGAACCAAAAGAGAGCCCGCATAGCCAAGTCAATTCTAAGCAAAAAGAACAAAGCGGGAGGCATCACACTACCAGACTTCAAACTATACTACAAGGCTACAGTAATCAAAACAGCATGGTACTGGTACCAAAACAGAGATATAGACCAATGGAACAGAACAGAGGCCTCCGAGGCAATGCCGCACATCTACAACCATCCGATCTTTGACGAACCTGACAAAAACAAGCAAGGGGGAAAGGATTCCCTGTTTAATAAATTGTGTTGGGAAAACTGGCTAGCCATGTGCAGAAAGCAGAAACTGGACCCCTTTCTGACACCTTACACTAACATTAACTCCAGATGGATTAAAGACTTAAACATAAGACCTAACACCATAAAAACCCTAGAAGAAAATCTAGGCAAAACCATTCAGGACATAGACATAGGCAAGGACTTCATGACCAAAACACCAAAAGCATTGGCAACAAAAGCCAAAATAGACAAATGGGACCTAATCAAACTCCACAGCTTCTGCACAGCAAAAGAAACAGTCATTAGAGTGAATCGGCAACCAACAGAATGGGAAAAAATTTTTGCAATCTACCCATCTGACAAAGGGCTGATATCCAGAATCTACAAAGAACTAAAACAGATTTACAAGAAAAAAACGAACAAGCCAATTCAAAAGTGGGCAAAAGATATGAACAGACACTTTTCAAAAGAAGACATTTATGAGGCCAACAAACATATGAAAAAATGCTCATCATCACTGGTCATTAGAGAAATGCCAATCCAAACCACATTGAGATACCATCTCAATGCCAGTTAGAATGGCGATCATTAAAAAATCTGGAGACAACAGATGCTGGAGAGGATGTGGAGAAATAGGAACACTTTTGCACTGTTGGTGGGAGTGTAAATTAGTTCAACCACCGTGGAAGACAATGTGATGATTCCTCAAGGACCTAGAAATAGAAATTCCATTTGACCCAGCAATCCCATTACTGGGTGTATATCCAAAGGATTATAAATCGTTCTACTATAAGGACACATGCACACGAATGTTCATTGCAGCACTGTTTACAATAGCAAAGACGTGGAACCAACCCAAATGCCCATCGATGACAGACTGGACAGGGACAATGTGGCACATATACACCATGGAATATTATGCCGCCATCAAAAACGATGAGTTCGTGTCCTTTGTAGGGACATGGATGAACCTGGAAACCATCATTCTCAGCAAACTGATACAGAACAGAAAATCAAACACCACATGTTCTCAATCATAGGCGGGTGTTGAACAATGAGAACACATGGACACAGGGAGGGAAGCATCACACACTGGGGTCTGTCAGAGGGAAATAGGGGAGGGACAGCAGCGGGGTGGGGAGTTGGGGAGACATAGCATGGGGAGAAATGCCAGATATAGGTGATGGGGAGTAAGGCAGCAAATCACACTGCCATGTGTGTACCTATGCAACAATCTTGCATGTTCTTCACATGTACCCCAAAACCTAAAATGCAATTAAAAAAAAAGATTGCTGGATGACTGTTTATTGAATTTGTAAATGAAAACTTCCTTAAACACCCCACCCCCACTTCCCTTCTAATTAATCACGTCTCAGCATTTGTAAGTAGAGTTCCTACACTGGTCTGTGTCTTAAGGAAGTTTATAAATAATTCAAGCTACACAGAAGAAATTACTATGAGTTATTTGATCATATAAAGAAATTATGCTGATTTTACAGAAAGTGATCACCAACACTTGGAGACTGTTCACATGAAAGCCTTGGCTAGTAGCTTTTTTTCATTGGCCTGGAACTGATTTTGAAGAACAGGAAGAATTATAAACCAGGATTGTCCAGCAAGGCTACTCAGCATAACGAAGCAAGTGTACCTACTTTTCTAGAAGACAAGGCCAAAAATCTTAGCCAATAATCTATGTTGATTTTACGTTTTATCTCATAGATGATATTGATTTCAGTACGTTTTATCTCAAAATACTTTGTAAAGTTTCTGTTTATGTATCTAGTAAAACTAGAATGTCTCTCTGCCAATTTTTTGCAATAGCAATCTCTAGGTACATTTGTGAAGGGAATAATGACAACTTACATAAGTGTCATGTCCAAAATTAAATCTCATCACTTTTGAAAAAATATATTGGGATAAAGGAATGCTGTATAGAGTATGGAATCCAGATCCAACCACAAAATGTTTTGGAATCCTTCTTGCGTAGATTCTGGATAAATCTGTTATCTAAAAGATTTAAGTATTTTTCTGCCTCCTGGGAAGCAGAGGTTTGACATAATGTCTGAGGCAATGCATCACTTTAAGCTGGAATAACCTTCCCAATGAGGATTTCCTTAAGCAAATGAATAGAGAGGTTTGAGTCACTGTAACTGGAAGGAATTAAGCTGCTCTTCACATTAATGTAAAAGATTGGAATTAAGAGATGACAGTGTATTTCAGGAATTGTTTCTTTTAGAGGAAGATTTCTTTCCTAGATATATGTTTAGATTACACTGCCCAGTCTTAGGCTCATGAATATCTGTTTGTAATGTTAAATTGTCTCTCTCACATTGCTGGCCATGAGCAATCAGGCCTAGAGAAAGTTAATAAAGGTTGAGTTTGCACTTTATTACCAGTAAGCTGTCTTGCTTTCCATAGGAACTTAGTATGAACAGCCACTCCAGCTACATCAACTATTATAGAATAATCTCTAATATATATGACCCTATATTAAAATATTTACATAATTTATTCTACCCTTCTCTTTCTTAACACTTCCATTGATTCTTCCTCTCTTCTGGTGCTAACCCCAAAAGTGATAGAAATATACTACATAAAGTCTGCAATAAGTTTTCCTAATCACTGGCTAGTTCTCCATATTGTGATTTAAGGACCCAAGATGGCTTTGTCTTGTGGTTCTGTCATTCTCAACGTGTGGCTCCAAGTTACCACGTTCACTTGCATCAAACTGTGCAAGGAAAAAATCATGGAGTTTGAAGCACAGGAAATTTTTATAGAGCAGATATTTCAGTAGTACATATTGCTTCTGCTCAGATTACACTGGTTAAAGCTAGTCACATGGCATGGATTTAATAGAGGCTGGAAAATGTATTCTAACTACACGCCTAGGAAGGAATGTAAATGGGTTTGGCAAAGAGCTGGCCAGTAATAAATCACACTCTCTTTGTTTCTTCATCAGTCTAATTAATTTTTTTAGTTGAAAGGTTACAGTTGTCCTTGGGAAGCTATAGTTCTACTAATTTCTTACTAATTGCAACCTGAGGAAAGTGAGAGATTTTTTGTATTCTAAAAGTCAGAGGAGTTAATTTGCATTCAGTAGTTCTTAATCTCCATATGTGTTCTAGCCTTTATAGTCACTTTCTGTGGATCAGGAGGAGCCAAGACCAAAAAATATAAAGAGAGACACGGAAGCACAATCTTCACCATATGCTAGTGGAGGAATAAAGAAGGGACACAGATTAGGATTGCTAAAGTCCAACATGGACTTAACTTTTGATCTTCCACACATGGGTATGATAAATAGATTCAAAAATAGTTCCATTTGAATCAGTACAAACAAACTTCAATTATCTCCATGTAGACTTAGATGAAAACTTCTAATATTTACAAATTAGCAGAAACTTATTCTGGATCTCTGTAAATATCTACTATAGGATAATTATTTTTCTGCAAAAGTCAGTTTTCAGAGGGTATGGAGCTGGATCAATATGACTTCCTATTTATATAATCCAGGCTTATATAAATTCAGAGTACAAATAGGTTGGTATGGCATTGCAGTATTGAAGATTCAAAAGCCCACTCTAATTGAGGACTCATTGACTATAGAGACTAGAGGTGTATCTAGTTGGTGCTATCTGACGTTTCTTCAGCTGTACCACCTGACACCTCTCCAGAACTACAAAAATAAGGGTGCAATATATGCTCACTTTCCTGACACACATCAATTATATATAGAGACAGATAGTAAACATTTTTAAAATTACTGAGAGAGGTTAATTTATATATTTGGGCTGGGGCTTAATGTTTAGCTTCTTAATTCAACAAAATACTTTTCCAGGCTCTTTGGAAATGTGAAGAAGAAATGACAATAAATGACTTAGCCTAGATCATTTTAGTAATGTTGTAAGAGGAGATAAGCAATACATGTGTTTAACTATAATATATGGAATAATAGTAGTGCTGAAGCAGAAATATAAACAAGATATAATGGCAATACAGAAGATAAATGGATTAATTCTATATAGGCAGTATCTTAAAGGGCTCATAGGAAAGATATTTAAGTTGCATCTTGGAGGGAGATTGGATTATAGAAGCTAGAATGATGCAAAAAAAATTATGTGCACAAAGGTGCAGAAGTAAACAAGGTCATATGGTTAGGGAGTAGAGAGTAATCCAATTTTACTGGAAGCAATTCAGTCATTATTCAATAAATATTTATTGAGTGCCTATTACGTGCCAGATACTATTATAGGCACCTATGATACATCAATGAACAAAAACAGATTAAAACATAACAAAACAAAAACCCTGACTTGGATCCTTTTGTGAGAAGGAGGAGCACAGAGAATGTAAGAGACGGTAAGATAAGAGGAAAAAAGATTGAGGCCATCATATTGAGCACCTTAAATTCTTTTCTAATAAGCAAGGAAGCTGAGTTTAGAATTTGGATTTGGAAGTCCTCACATACATGTGAGAACAAAAATCCCTGGAGATAAACTGGGTTTCCCAGAGAGAGAAGAGATCTGAAGAAAGAATTTTTAGGAATGGCAACAGTAAACCAGGACAGTTGAGAAAGAGCTGGTACAGCAGACTGAAAAGAAACTTTCAGAGCATAAGGTTTCTGAAGGAAGGGAGAGTACTTTTCTTTGCACCACTGAATTTCCAGTGCTTAACACAGCCCTATCAACACAGGAGGTGTTCATTTTTCTTTTAAATCCATACATTATTGAAAGAAGTCAGGAGATAGCATTACAGACCTCAGAGGGAGGAAAAACTTTCAGTAGTGAGCAGAAAAATTTTCCCAATTGTTAAATCAGATAAGTAACTATGCTGGTTATTCTCTTTGCCCCTTGAAATCCTTTATCTGTCCTCTGAACTAAAGGACTGACCTCTACAAACTGTGTTACCTGAGCTTCCCACCCTCTGTCTTAAGTTTGGGTTAACCAATGGGAGATACCAACAGGACATCATGGGTAAGATAAAAGATAAGTAAGGGAATTTCTTCTGCTCCCCCTCCCTGAATGATCCACAGTTTTGACAGAAGCCAATTTTCCTCTGCTAAGACCACAGCTTATATCAGGCAGCTACAGCTCATGCTCATTTCTGGTAGCACTTCTTTCTCCACTTGCCTTCCACTCTTGCTGGTCTCTGGATACCTCACCACCCTGCTCGGCTTCTTTAACCTCCCACTGGGTTATTTCCCCTCACCAAAATTCAGTTTATAAAATTAAACCCTTTGATTGTGTCATTTCCTACTAGACCATGACTGATGGAGTCATTAAAATCTTTTAAGAGATCATTCATGACACTTTAGGGATACTGTAAATGATTAATTCAGTGGGGAAATCTAAATTCAGGTAGGATAAGTGAGTTAATAGTGAGTGGGAAAACAGAAGCTGTGAGTAGAGACTTCTCATAATATAAAAATGAATGGAAGGAGAAATGGCATGATGTAAAGAAGAAAGGGCTAGGGAAGGTTTTTCATGTATCTATTTATTTAGGATGAGGAAGAATTCAGCCTATAAACCTGTTCAACAGAATGCACCAATAGAAAATTAAAGAGTAGGAATTTAAGGCTCAGAAATAATAACCATTGGAGCACTATCTCAGGGAAGTCAGGTTTAGCACTGGTTAACACTGGTTAAAACCTGTGAAAGAAATAGGGACACTTATTCTAGAACAGAAATGAAAAATGTAAAGTTGGTGGAAAACAGAGATAGAATTAGTTATAGAAAACAGGAAAGCTGAGACAGGTTACATCTGAGGGCCCCTCTTTTCTGGGCAATCTATGATGAAGCAGTATTTGCTAATATAGTCATAGGAAACTACACATGATTTCAGATAAATGGAAAGAGGGAATAAATTTGAGTTGTGAGTTTAACTTTATTCCATGAAATGGGTGTTGAGAAAGAGATTTTCAGAACTCTGCAATTCCGTCTTTTATCTTGCAACGAGTAGGATAGATCAGAGAAAAAGAAAACCACTGTATTTGTAGAAACTATAATAGCCTAGAGCAAGAGTGAATGAGGGTCTGACCTATGCAGAGAAGAGAGAGGCTAAATAAGCAGATGCTGCAGAGAGTCTCTTCATGCATTTGTTATCTGCACCATGCTCAGCTTTATATAAGGCACAATGGAGACTGTACAAAGAGCAAAGAACATATTTCCTACCTTCAAGGAGCTCACAAGCTAGCTGGAAAAGCAGAGATTAATAGCAAAGACTAGAGTATGGGAAACACTATCAAACTAAGGGTAGACCCAGGCTTCTAATCCCTGCCTTCCACTAACTCAACATCAGATAATGCATCACATGACTTATTTTGTCATCTGCACCTCAGCTTCTTAATTTGACCAATTAGGAAGTTAAAAATTGATGGTTTCTTTGGTTTCTAAATACCATTCTTGAATAAAAGGAACCAGGATTCCTTAGAGAAATACCTAATGTGAGGGCTGGGGCAGGTAAAATAGAAGCTGGAGGATCTTGTAGTGCCAAAAGGAAGGAAGTGCTCAACACACAAATGCATGGGGACACAGAAGCGAACCCAATGGAGTTCCCAGTGGCCAAAGTTGAAGTAATTTGTTCAACAAAATAACATGGCATTAGATTATAAGCCAAAATATGAAATACTAGTTGACTATCCTTATCTGAAATGCTTGGGGCCAGAAGTGCTTCAAATTTCAGATTTTCTCAGATTTTTGGAAATTTGCATATGCACAATGAGATATTTTAGGGATGGAACCCAAGTGTAAACATGAAATACATTTATGCTTTTTATACACATAGCCTAAAGGTAATTTTATACAATATTTTTAATAATTTTGTGCATGAAATAAAGTTTTGACTACAACCCATCACATGAAGTCAGGTGTGGATTTCTCTACTTGTGGCATTATGTCAATGCTCCAAATGTTTGGGATTTTGGAGCATTTTGGATTTTGGATTTTGAGATAGGGATGATTAATCTGTGAATCTATATGAGTGCACACCAATATAAATGATTGAATAAAAATAAATGAATAGAAAAGTTAAATCTTCCTTACAGAAGAATTTCAAATAATATATGTAATTACTCCCTCTCCTAGAAAAAGGTGAAACTTGTTACCCTTCTACACATACCCTGAGAGTGAACTAGGCTTAGTGACTCAAACCTAAGCAATAGAATAGGGAAAGGGAAAAATAATAACTTTATACTAGAGAAACCTGGCCAATATGACATTAACCAAGTGATGAGGGTTAATATCCCCAGAGATGTCACCCTCAATAGGATATGGTGAGAAGGGCATTTCATCTCTGTGATCTTCTTCCCAGAAACTCATAATCCCAGTCTAATTATGAGAAAGATATCAGACAAACTCAGACTGGAGAACATTCGTCAGGATACCTTTTCAGCACTCCTCAGGACTGTCAAGGTCATAAAAAAAGAAAGAAAGAAAGAAAGACTGAGAGAAAAGAGGAAAGATAGAAAGTGTCACAAACCAGAGGAGACTGGGGAGACATGACAATTAAATGCACTGTGCTACCTTGAATCAAATCCTGGACTAGAAAAGGGACATTAATGAAAAAACAGATGAAAACCAAATAAAGCCTGGAGTTCAGTTAATTTTTAAAAAATTGATGGTCTCTAAAGTCTCTTCCAGCTGGTAGCTATAATAATAGCATTTATTATCTAATTGCTTCAAAATTGTGTTCATATTGCTTACAAAGTGCTAAGAGTACATGAAGTAAGGGAACTATTAAAGTAGATGCAAGGCTTTAATCCACTTTTTCCTCCCTCTCTCTTCTGACTTCCTGTAGTTGTTTCAGTGATGTAGTGTATGATCAGTTCATTTTCAAAGCAACAGTATAATAGTGAGTCTGTTGTCTCTTGTTTGTTACTTTCCCAAGTCAGTGCCCATCCTCTTTTCGTAGTAAGAACGGCCTCTAGTGAACCATCAGGTTTCCATCCGTTTGCAGTCTTGAGCTATGGGCCTCCCGTGCTGTGCTATCATGCTCTTACACGGTTGCTATGGTGATGGTCATGGTGGCAGAACTACCTTTGGCTCACTTGATTTTCCTGGACAGTTTCTTTGCTTTAAAAAAAAAAAAAAAAAACTACGCACACACAGTTTATGAAGCCCTAATGTGAAATCATGCTGGCTCTGATTCATGACATTTTCCTGAGACTTTATAATGTTTCTTTTTTCTAAATAAGCAATTTCAGGTCAGGTAAAAATGTGAGTAAATCATGCCTGGCTCTTGTTCCAGATGTATCAATTTCTGTTCAATCCCCCTTTCCCCCTCATGGCTTTGGGACAATAAAAATAAGCAATGCCTCCACTCTGGAGCCTTTCTGAGTATGCAGTGTATAAATGGTATACCGTGCAGGGAGCTATATTTCCCTACCTTGGTCATTACCAAGCGTTTTCTCTGGCAATTATCTGAAACAGAGCAGTAACGTGGAGTAATGATCTTGGCACACTTGAGACCCTGGGAGGATCAAAGAGGCTGATGTGACAGTTCATGAAATAGGGAGGAAGCAAACCGTCCCCCACTGCCAACACTAACACAGCCCTGTGCTTGAGAGTCTGGGAGAACCCCGTTGCCAAGTGTCTGCCTGCATTTTCTTTGAGGGGTCCAGCCCCAGAGCAGGTCAGGAAAATTATGGCTTTTATCAAGCAGACACTGTGGCTCTCTTTGAGGATGGCTAAAGTCTCACTCACTACTAGTAACTGCTACACATGTGGTCTTTTAAAGAGAGGACATGAATATTTTCATTAACTGGGAAAGAAGGTGCCCACATGAGACTTCATTTATTTGGGAGACAGGGCAAGGCTGAAAGGGGCAGGATGTTTATAAAGAAATTAAGAGTGAGGACTCCGGAGACAGACTGCCTGGGTTTTAATCCTGGCCCTTTCAGTTACCATTCTGTACAACATAAATAAATTCTAACCTCTCTGCCTAAGCACCCTATCAGTAAAATGAAAGTAATGATAATACCCACGTCACAGGCTTTCCTGGCGATTAACATGTGAGAAGTACTTATAACACTGCTTGGCACACAGTTAAGTCCTCAATAAATGTCAACTGCTATCATTATGTTCAGGAGAGGATGGTGGTTTCAAAATCCTGGGCTTACACAAGGAGTTTTTCATAGATAGAAAAGACCATCTTTCATAGTGCACACAGGTAGAAAGGGTAGTCCTTGGTGAGCCTTGAATGGACTTGTCCAAAGAAGTTTACATTTTTATGTAATTAAGAAATGGGGCCTCCTGAGGAAGAAACTGGTGGTGCTGTGGGTTTTGAATTCTAGGTAGGCTCTAGAAACTGACTTTGAGAAAATGTCTCACGTTAGCTCTTCCCCATAAAACACAGGAAGATATTCCTATCATTTATTATTGTGTTCAGCATATAAGCATTAAAAATTACAACATCTTAGAAATTTAACAAAATTTCTTAACAAAACACTAATTCCTCAGAGACTGTATGTGATGAGTTTTACAATTACAGAGCACATTTATATAGAGCATATTATAATGAAGCTCAGTAATATTCATAACAAATGTGATCTGCCAACTGAGAATTCTCTTTTAAGAAGATTCTCTTTTCCTAGCTTCATGTGCTTTATGAATGGTAGAGCTGGTATTTGAATCTGTACAACTACATATAAAATAGACCTTACACATTTTGGCTAAAAGGCCAAGTTATTTCAGGTATACAAATGTATGAGAAGAAAGCCCAATATAAATAGGTTTTTCAATAACTCCTCAAAGTTAAATTCAAAATGCCACTCCAAGTGTAAGTCACAAATTCTACAAATAAAATGATTTGCAGAGACCCAAATATTCTATTTACATTATATTTGAAACACGAAGCAACTTGAATTTAGGTCCATTTTTTTCTGTTTTTGTTTTGTTTGTTTGTTTTTTAACACTTTAAGTACTTTAAGTTCTGGGATACATGTGCAGAATGTGCAGGTTTGTTACATAGATATACTTGTGCCATGGTTGTTGGCTGCACCCATCAACTGGTCATCTACATTAGGTATTTCTCCTAATGCTATCCCTCCCCTTGTTCCCTATCCCCCAACAGGCCCTGATGTGTAACGTTCCCCTCCCTGTATCCATGTTCTCATTGTTCAACTCCCACTCATGAGTGAGAACATGTGGTGTTTGGTTTTCTGTCCCTGTGTTAGTTTGCTGAGAATGATGGTTTCCAGCTTCAGCCATGTCCCTGCAAAAGACATGAACTGATCCTTTTTTATGACTGTGCAGTATTCCATGGTGTATATATGCCACATTTTCTTTATCCAGTCTATCATTGATGGGCATTTGGGTTGGTTCCAAGTCTTTGCTATTGTGAACAGTGCTGCACTAAGCATATGTGTGCATGCGTCTTCATAGTAGAATGGTTTATAATCTTTTGAGTATATACCCAGTAATGCTGGGTCAAATAGTATTTCTATTTCTAGATCCTTGAGGAATTACCACACTGTCTTGCACAAAGGTTGAACTTATTTACACTCCCACCAACAGTGTAAAAGTATTCCTATTTCTCTACATCCTCTCCCACATCTGTTGTTTCCTGACTTTTTAATGATCACCATTTTATCTGGCATGAGATGGTATCTCATTGTGGTTTTGATATGCATTTCTCTAATGACCAGTGATGATAAGCTATTTTTCATGTGTTTCTTGGCCACATAAATGTCTTCTTTTGAGAAGTGTCTGTTCCTATCCTTTGCCCACTTTTTGATGGGGTTGTTTTTTTCTTGTAAATTTGTTTAAGTTCCTTGTAGATTCTGGACATTAGCCTTTGCCAGATGGATAGATTGCAAAAATTTTTTACCATTCTGTAGGTCGCCTGTTCACTCTGATAATAGTTTCTTTTGCTATGTAGAAGCTTTTTGGTTTAATTAGATCCCATTTGTCAATTTTGTCTTTTGTTGCCATTGCTTTTGTTTTTTTATCTTGAAGTCTTTGCCCATGCCTATCCTGCATGATATTGCCAAGGTTTTCTTCTAGGGTTTTTATGGTTTTAGATCTTATGTTTAAGTGTTTAATCCATCTTGAGTTAATTTTTGTATAAGGTATAAGGAAGGGGTCCAGGTTCAGTTTTCTGCATATGGCTAGCCAGTTTTCCCAACACTATTTATTAAATGGGGAATCCTTTCCCCATTGCTTGTTTTTGTCAGGTTTGTCAGAGATCAGATGGTTGTAGATGTGTGGCATTATTTCTGTGGGCTCTGTTCTGTTCCATTGGTCTATATATCTGTTTTGGTACCAGTACTATGCAGTTGGGGTTACTGTAACCATGTAGTATAGATTGAAGTCAGGTAGCATGATGCCTCCAACTTTGTTCTTTTTGCTTAGGATTGTCTTGGCTATACAGGCTCTTCTTTGGTTCCATATGAAATTAAAGTAGTTTTCCTAATTCTGTAAAGAATGTCAGTGGTAACTTGATGGCGATAGCATTGAATCTATAAATTACTTTGGGCTGTATGGCCATTTTCATAATATTGATTCTTCCTATCCATCAGCATGGAATGTTTTTCCATTTGTTTGTGTCCTCTCTTATTTCCTGGAGCAGTGGTCTGTAGTTCTGCTTGAAGACATCATTCCCATCACTTGTAAGTTGTATTCCTAGGAATTTTATTCTCTTTGTAGCAATTGTGAATGGGAGTTCACTCATGATTTGGCTCTCTGTTTGTCTATTATTGGTGTATAGGGATGCTTGTAATTTGTGCACATTGATCTTTTATCCTGAATTTTGCTGAAGTTGCTTATCAGCGTAAGGAGATTTTGGGCTGACATAACGAGGTTTTCTAAATATACAATCATGTCATCTGCAAACAGAAACAGTTTGACTTCCTCTCTTCCTATTTGAATACGCTTTATTTCTTTCTCTTGCCTGATTGCCCTGGACAGAACTTCCAATACTATGTTGAATAGGAGTGGTGAGAGAGGACATCCTTGTCTTGTGCCACTTTCAAAGGGAATGCTTCCAGCTTTTGCCCATTCAGTATGATATTGGCTATGGGTTTGTCATAAATAGCTCTTATTATTTTGAGATATGTTCCACTGATACCTAGTTTATTGACAGTTTTTAGCATGAAGGGATGTTGAATTTTATTGAAGGCCTTTTCTGCATCTATTGAGATAATCATGAGGTTTTTGTCTTTGGTTCTGTTTATGTGATGGATTATGTTTATTGATTTGCATATGTTGAACCAGCCTTGCATTGCAGATATGAAGCCAACTTTATCATGGTGGATAAACTTTTTGATGTCCTGCTGGATTCTGTTTGCCAGTATTGAGGATTTTCACATCAAAATTCATCAGGGATATTGTCCCGAATTTTTCTTTTTTTGTTGTGTCTCTACCAGGTTTTGGTATCAGGATGAAGTTGGCCTCATAAAATGAGGTTGAAAGAAGTCCCTCTTTTTCTATTGTTTGGCATAGTTTCAGAAGGAATACAATACCAGCTCCTCTTTGTGCCTCTGGTAGAATTCAGCATGAGTCCTTCTCGTCCTTGGCTTTTTCTGGTTGGTAGGCTATTAATTACTTCCTCAATTTCAGAACTTGATATTGATCTATTCAGAGATTTAACTTCTTCCTTGTTTAGTCTTGGGAGGGTGTATGTGTCCAGGAATTTATCCATTTCTTCTAGATTTTCTAGTTTATTTGCATATAGGTGTTTATAGTATTCTTTGATGGTAGTTCATATTTCTATGGGATCAGTAGTGATATCCACATTATCATTTTTGATTGGGTCTATTTGATTCTTCTCTCTTTTCTTTTTTATTATTCTGGCTAATAGTCTAGCTATTTTGTTGATCTTTTCAAAAAACCAGCTCCTGGATTCCTTGATTTTTTTGAAGGGCTTTTCATCTCTCTATCTCCTTCAGTTCTACTCTGATCTTAGTTATTTCTTGTCTCTGCTAGCCTTTGAATTTGTTTGCTCTTGCTTCTCTAGTTCTTTTAATTGTGATGTTAGGATGGGGTGTCAATATTAGATATTTTCTGTTTTCTCCTGTGGGCATTTAGTGCTATAAATTTCTCTTTAAACACTGCTTTAGCCGTGTCTCAGAGATTCTGGTATGTTGTATCTTTGTTCCCATTGGTTTCAAATAACTTCTTTATTTCTGCCTCAATTTGATTATTTACCCAGTAGTCATTCAGGAGCAGGTTGTTCAGTTTCCATGTAGTTGTGTGGTTTTGAGTGACTTTCTTAATCCTAGTTCTAATTTGATTGCACTGTGGTCTGAGAGATGTTTGTTATGATTTCTGTTCTTTTGCATTGCTGAGTAGTGTTTTACTTCCAATTATGTGGTCAGTTTTAGAATAAGTGTGATGTAGTGCTAAGAAGAATGTATATTCTATTGATTTGGGGTGGAGAGTTCGTAGATGTCTATTAGGTCTGCTTGGTCTAGAGCTGAGTTCAACTCCTGAATATCCTTGTTAATTTTCTGTCTTGTTCATCTGTCTAATATTGACAGCGGGGTGTTAAGTCTCTCACTATTATTGTGTGGGAGTCTAAGTCTCTTTGTAGGTCTCTAAGAACCTGCTTTATGAATTTTGGTGCTCCTGTATTGGGTGCATATATACTTAAGGTAGTTAGCTCTTCTTGTTGCATTGATTCCTTTATCATTATGTAATGCTCTTTGACTTTTTTAATCTTTGTTTGTTTAAAGTCTGTTTATCAGAAGCTAGGATTGCAACCCCTGCTTTTTTTTTTTGCTTTTCATTTGCATGGTAAATATTTCTCCATCCCTTTATTTTGAGCCTAAATGTGTCTTTGCTCGTGAGATGGGTCTCCTGAATGCAGCACACTGATGGGTCTTGATTCTTTATCCAATTTGCCAGTCTGTGTCTTTTAATTGAGACATTTAGCCCATTTATATTTAAGGTTAATATTTTTATGTGTGAATTTGATCCTGTCATTATGATGCTAGCTGGTTATTTTGCCTGTTAAAATCTGCTTTTAATTTTGTATTTTTACTTTTTATTGATACATAGTATTTTACATCTTAATGGAGGTAGATGTGGTATTTTGTTACATACATAGGTTGTGTAATGATCAAATCAGGATATTTGAGGTATTTATCACTTGATTATTTATTTTTTCTATATATTGGGAACAATTCAAGCTACTCTCTTCTAGCTATTTTGAAATATATAACGCATTGTTGTAACTATAGTTGCTCAACTCTGCAGTTGAACAATAGAAGTTGTACCTTTTATCTAACTGATGTTTGCGCCTGTTAACCTACCTCTCTTCATCCTTGCTTCACCCGCCCACTCATGCTTCCCAGCCTCTAGTATATATCATCTGTTTTTAAAAGCCTTTCCCATCTCTTCTCTCTCTCCTTCCCCTTTTTCCTTCTTTCCATGAATGAAGAGGTAATTAATACTTCCTCTCTGCTAGATACTGTACTGGATGCTTCCATAGTTGTTTTCATCAGCTCAGGTGATTTTTGTTTGTTTGCTTTTCTATTAAAGTACCACTGCCAATGATGATGCTAAAGAGCCCCAAATAAATCTCCATAATAGTCATTTCATGAAGTTATCTTATACATGCTCACACTTTATAAGAAAAGTACTATTACAATGCTTCTCAAGGGATTCTCTGAGCATTCTTGGATGCCTTCATGATCTCCATTTTCAGTGCACCAAGTCCCCTCCAAGGAGAGACCCTGGGTAATGACAATCTCTGGTGTCAACTAAGATTCTTAAGGACTGTATCCTGATTGTGATTCCTATGTGACCTGAAGGTAAGCCAGTAACTCAGTCTATCTTCTATTTGGTTTCTTAAACTAATATTTTATGAATACATGCCACACACTGCAAAATAATTAAAACATGTATATGGACAAATAATTTCAATTTTGAATTCTTTAATAAAAATAATAGAAATGACATTAAAGTTAAGATGGGAAAAAGTTGTTCTTTTAGTGCTGAATTCACTTCTTCCTTCATGGAGTTTTTCCACATCCTTAAGGAGCTAAGAGTCACTTTTAAAAATAAACAACTAAGTCACTGGAAAGTAGATATTAACCAAGAGTGATGCAAATTCTGTGAATCCTATGAGTTAATTAAAGAGACCATCTCATAAAAGAGCAACACTGAAAACTTCTGCAGAGACAATGTGGTGCAGTGGAGAGAGCATTGATCTCAGTGCCAGCTGTGAGAGAAAACAGACAATACCTTGGTGGTGTTATTACACCACTAATTACAACAGTAACATAAGAAGAGACTATTCAGGCTGTGATCAATTGAACCCTAGAAACCTTTCTGGTATTCACTATGAACCTTAGTCTCAAAAACCACAAAACAAATCTGTTAGTCCATTCTCACACTGGTATAAAGATAATCCCCAAGACTGGGTAATTTATCAACAGAGAAGGTTTCATTGATTCACAGTTCCACCAGGCTGGGATTGCCTCAGGAAACTTACAATTATGGAGGAAAGAGAAGCAGATACCTTCTTCACAAGGTGGCTAGAGAGAAAAAGTGTATGTAGGAGGAAATGTTAAACACATAAAACTATCAGATCTTGTGAGAACTCACTATCACAAGAACAGCATGGGGGAACGGCCCCCATGATCCAGTTACCTCCCACCAGGTCCTGTCCTTGACACATGGGTACCATGGGATTATAATTCAAGATGAGATTTGGATTGGGGACACAGAGCCAAACCATTTCAACAAAGGACAATTATATATCTGTTTCAGTCTAGGTCCAAGTTTATATTTCTCTAGAATTTTTATCCTTTTACCACGGGGGAATATTTTTTTAAACATGCTTTTAAGAAAGTCACCAAGGCAAGAGAGAAAAAGGAATAGGACAGTCCCAAAGGAGCTGAGGTATAGAATAACTGGTCTTTCAGGGTATTTCCAAAAGACTAGTCAAGAGGGTGGCACTTGTGGAAGAGGAGCACGAAAAGAATATCATGGTAAGGGAAGAAAACCTAAAACAGCAGAAAGAAAAATATTTTTTTTTAAAAAAAAGCACTATTAAGGAAAGACATCAACAATTAAAAGCATGAAAGCAGCAAAAACAATAAAAGTAGTAAATATAATTATAGGTTGTATATAAAACTGTTCTATTTGATTTACTCAGCAGCTCTTTGGGTTCTGTAAAAGAGGTATTATCCTCCCCATTTCATAGATAAAGAAACCAAGGCCCAGAGACTTGCCTAATTACATAGCTAGTAGTTGAAGTTTTCTGACTTATGATTTAAGAATATTCTCACATGGAAAAGGGAAAGGATAAGACAAAAATTGAAAGATAAAAATAAAGAGAAAGTGGTGATTAATAAACGTTTGTTGCATGAGTGACAAATGTATATAACAGGAAAGTCTGAAAATACAAATTTCAACTTCAACGGAGAATATTTCTCTGGGCTCACTACACATTTTCAAGACTTTGGCCCCTGACTCCCACAGATATCATTGTGGATATGATATAACTCAGGGAAATAAATCCCTATTTTTGTTTATAAATTAAGAGATTAATTAATACATAGTAAGTCAATTATTATTATTTGTTGACCACAGTATCAGTCAGGGTCGAGGCAGGAAAGAAATGGCTCATTCAAAGGGTAAATCGCATTTAACGAAGGGACTGTTTACACATTTGAAGGGAGAATAACCAAGGGATTGGTCATAAAGGGAAGTGTTTTTCACTCTTGGGCCCCAGTGCAATGAATAAGAGGGAGCACAGACCCCAGGGAGTGCTGCGGCCTTGAGAGAAGGCTGCTTGACAGAAGCTGAGGTCTCTGGATCTCTGATAGGAGAATTTAGCCATGATGGTGACAGTAGAGAGAAGGATGCTGTGCCAAATACCTTCTTTTCCAAAAAACTATAAAATCAATAATTTAGAATGGGAATAAGGGGAAGAGATGAAAGACTGTACTACTTCAACAAAATGTGGAAAAAGAGGAAAAAGCATCTTTCTTAAGGTGAGAGTTTAGAAAATGGGGAAATATATATAAAGTTGAGTTATATTTACCAGTTTTGTCCATTCATTCTGCAACAGTGTAATGAACCTACTACACTGCAGTCATTCAGAAACCTTGGGGTTAATGTGACAATAACACTAAACCCCTGCCCCCAAAGACATCAGTCCACCAGGAGGGACATGCAAGTAAACAGCAGTAACAAAACCAATATAATATCATGTTATAAAAGAGATACACACACAATTCCATGGTGTAAAGAGAGCAAGTGCTATTCTTGGTAGAATTGGAGAAGATTTTCAAATGAAGGGACATCTGAATGACATTTTAAATTAGCAGTTTTGCAAGACCAGTGAAATAAAGGCATTTCAAGTATAGGGAGTGGCTTGTGTGCAGGCGTGGAAACTCTAAAGGTACCTGATGATTTAAGGAGCTGCAATAATTCAGCATGGCTTGAGTTTGGCAGGGGTGGGGGTTATGGAGGAGTATTATGCTAAAGACCATTAACTTGACTTTAAATAACAGTTGTAGATTTTAAAGCAAGAAAGTGATATGGTTACATTTATGTATTAGAAAGACCATTACTGAAGTATTGTTTCCAATTTAAGGAATGGAAGGGGTGGCGAGGAGGAAGAGTTAAGTATAAATTTATTTCCACTAAATTTCTGTCGGTCACTTTTTTATCTTTATTATATTTGCTTGATTTTTTTATAAAGGGGGGCATTTTAATCTGAGGCAAGAAGGAGAAAAGTGCAGAGTGAAAGATGGGGTTTATTTTCATATCGATATCATTGCCTTGCGAACATTCTGGTGAGGTGCTGCAGGTAAAGGAGCTCTCCTGCTCAAGGACTGACCTTGGTAGAATCTTGCCTACCCATCTACATTCAGGGAATTTCACTTCACTTTCCCTTCTGGATGTGGCCAGCCCACCACCAAAACAAGGGAAGAGATATGGGGGTGAAGATTCATCCCCTACACAGTGCATCATTATTGGCAAGTGAGAAGCGGAGCTGGGAATTTGAGAAGCAAATCAATGCCTTCTGCTTCTCTTCATTAGTTCTGACAACAGATGGAAAAGAGGCAAACCCTCACCTTCTGTGGTTGCTTCTGATATTCAACTGGGAACCTCATTCTCAGTAGCTACAGATTTCTCTAATCACTCATCTTAACTTAACTTGACACTGCATTCTATTGCCTTTCATGAGAAGGATCTTGGGAGGCTGTAAACCTATGTTGCTGGGAAAAGAATGTATTGCCTTAAATAGAGCAGGAGAGGAGCTGCAGATTTCCAACTCTTACAGCTTGTTCACTTGTGGAGACTGGGCTGCAATGTGCTCTTGAAATCTTTGGGGTGGGCCTTGTTTCTGAGGAAATAAAGAGGCCCCAGAACCTCCCAAGTGAGTGAAAGAATGATTTCCAGATACTCAAATGGAGTGGCCTTCTGGCTACATTAGCTGGATGTGCTTGGCAGTCTTTCCATCTGGCTGGCCAGTATCCTGAGGTTAGCAAAGTAGAAGGCAAATCTTTGGGGAGTTAAGACATGTGCACGTGCCAGTATTTTTGACAAATGCTCAGTTAATTGTTTTCTATGATTCTTCTCCTGAGACACAAACTGTGTGCACCAGGCACCAAGAACTATCCCCTCCCACCACCCCAGATCCCAAGGGAAACTTCATAATTACACACATTTGGGCCAAGCATCTACCCCACAGGAAATGGAAAGATCAGGCCCTAGGGATGAAAGAATGATGCAGGGCATGGGAAAGCAGGGAAATCTCCTCAGTGAGAAAGAAGACAAATTCACATCAGCCTGTGAGCTTAGATACCAGTAAGAGAAATTCAGAATTTCTTGTTAGGATACTAAGGAAATGGTGGTCAGAAGAGGCCTGGGTAAGTTGATGAAAAATCTGTATTGTTCTATATCTGGTAAACAATTTAGTATTTGGAAACCACAACATTCCAGGATGGAACTCAATTTTGGATCAGTGACTGGAAATAGTGGCATATGCCATGGGTTCCAAAACAGATTATGCATAAGTAGAGTTGAATCAGGGGTCTAAACTCTAAAATCCATGATCTTCATGAATGTTTTTTTCCAGATCTAGCCCTTTTACGATTTTGTCTGTTTTTTGTTCTACAGCTTTTTCTAGTTATGTTTAGCTCCTGACATTTATTCATCAACTATCTGTAGTTGTGCACCGTGTAGAATGTTTGCATACTCTGCTTTTGTTGAGTTAGAAAGGTTTAGAATATGTAGCCCTCTGAATGAATGCTAACTGGATGAAAATCTCACCTGTACACACCCATGTTGCTTATTAGAGCAACAGACTGGAATGGGAAAGAGCCCCAGTTCTACTACTGATACTGCTGGAGAATTGGCTTCAGTGAAAGATAATTTAATTTCAACTTATGGCATTTTTGTCAAATGTTTTGAATCAAGAGATTTATGTACTAGGTATAAAATCTAACCTCTCCATATAGGTTTTTAAAGTAATTCTTGTTTGCGTCCACTAAAGATAGATTTTATAAGCAATGACAACATAATGTGCTAAGTTAATTTAAAGATCTGCAATCTAAATAAGTTTCTTTAAGAAAACTAAGATACTGAGTTACTTATTAAGGATTAATTATCCATTCTCTTTGGAATTCAAAATTTTCAGAAAGAATAGAAACTCCTCAAAAAAACAGTTGAATTTAAAAGGCATTGAAATCATAAAGATAAAACAGTTATGTAGATGGTTAATGGATTTTACATGCCTGAGAAAATCTGTAAATAACTAACTTCAATAAAATGTTGACTGAAAGAACAAGAGTACAAGAGAAGCAAGTATCAACAAAATAGCAAACACACAGAAAACAACTTGAACAAGACAGTTGTTATGAGGGAATAAATGAATCAGACGAGAAGCAGTATTGGTAAATTCAAGTTTAAAAATTTGACCAAGACATTCAATATAATAATTGGAAGTGGAATAAAATGAAATAAAGGCAAGAAAAAAAGTCTGAGGCAAAGGCAAATAAAGGAAAGAGATTGAACTAATTTTTCCTTTACAAAAATATTTTAACAATAAAAATACCTGGTTGGGCATGGTGGCTCATGCCTGTAATCCCAACGCTTTGGGAGGCCAAGGTAGGTGGATCACCAGATTAGGAGTTCAAGACCAGCCTGGCCAATGTGGTGAAACTCCATCTCTACTAAAAATACAAAAAAACTAGCTGGGAGTGGTGGCATGCACCTGTCGTCCCAGCTGCTCGGGAGGCTGAGGCAGAAGAATCGCTTGAACCCAGGAGGTGGGGGTTGCAGTGAGCCAAGATTGCACAACTGCACTCCAGCCTGGGCAATAGAGGGAGACCCCGTCTCAAATAAATAAATAAATAAATAAACAAACAAACAAACAAAATTTTAAAACCGTATGATTGTTTAAAATCGTATTAACTTATTTTGGGGAAATAAATGCTTTATTTTGTTTTGGCTTGTTTTTCAACCAGGAGATAGCAGGTCTGTGTGAAATTAGTATAGGGCTAATTAGTATAAGGCTATTTGCATAGAGAGTGTACTATAATAATCAGTAGTAAAACATTCTCATATACTTTGAAAAATTAAAAAATCCCTCACTGAAGCCTCTTCCAGACATGTGTCATGGGCTTTTTTTTTTTTTTTCTTTTCTGAATTTTTCCATATTAACAAAATAAGCTGCTCTTCCTTTCATTCCTTTGGCCACAGGACAGATGAAATTCACCAAAGTCTCTACCACAGACATTCTCAGATGGTGCTAATAAAAAGAAGAAACCCAAACCAGAACCGGTGGTCCACATTGTGAGAGTTGCTTAATATCATCACAAAGCAATAATTATCCACAGCATGCTTGGTGGCTCAACATTCTGAAAGGCAAATGTCAAGGGCATATAGTCTCAACCATGTTGCTAATGGCAGCTCATGTTTTGTGTTGGGTGGTCTTGTGTTCTGCCTGGTGGTCTTTCTTCTGCCTGCTATGACAGCACTAATGATTTCATGTCCACAGTATTCACTTGTCTCCCTTTAGTAATGCATGACAAGTCATAAAAGACAGACTGCCCAGAAATGTCACTGCAGTATTCCAGACATTTTCTCTCTTGGTGGTGACAGTTCCAAATCAAGCTGGCTCAGTGCTTTAAGTCAAAGCATTTGTCTAAATGGCAGTTCAAAATGCAGCCTTAGATCTGGAAAATCAAACTAGGCTTTTCTCACTTCTGCCATCATTGCTGGTAGTAAATATTTAACTGCTGGACCACAGCTAGCAGATTATGATAGATGACACAGAATAGAATACAACTCTTTCTTTCCTAGCTGTGAAGAACTCATCTTTTGGTTAGAGAGATTTCACTACCTTTTAATAAGCATAAGTAGGCCATTTTACAGACTTTCTTCCACACTCATTCACGGTTTCTTTCCCAAATTCCCACAAAGAATAGCAAGGGAAGCTTCATGGCTGCAAAGAATATCAATATAATTTCTGTTCAGAGGATCAAAGTATCACATACTCAAAAATCAATCCAGGCAATTATCCCAGTTTTAACTCTAAAGAATATATTAGAACATTCTTTATCAGAACCTGACCTATAACGCTGTATAGGGCAATCAGACCAAGAATTTACTCTCAATAGACTTTTGGGACCATCAATTAGATTAGGTTTGGGGAATTCAGTGCTACTCCCTATAAACTACCCATCACAAGTGATCTTCCTGCAAAATCCTACACTCTACCTCTACCATGCCATTTTCTTACTTTTGGCCTTTTATTGTGGTTAACTTTTCATAATCATTCTTTTGTTAAATGAACATAAATTGAGTCTATTGAACCTCTTAAGGCCTAGAAAAAGCTTCTAGAAAGGAATGATACTTGAGCTAGGCATTCTAAGTGCTTTCATCACATCCTTAAGAAATATTTGATACAGAACCTGCCATACTATATTGTAATCATTTTGCTTCATTATCTGTTTCTTCTCCTTTATTATAGGTTCCTTGAAAGCAGATACCAGACATATTTATCTTCCCATACCATTGCCTAAAAACTGTGCCTGGTCCATAGCATAGGGGCAGTGCATGTTTTAATTAGTAGATTAAACTTGGCCCATTGGAGAGGAGAGAGTGATTACAAGGACAAATAAGATTTCGTTTTATCCCTCAAGTTCTTTCTAAGTTAGCACATTGCTAGGTACAGAGTAGTTGCTCAATAAATGCTGGCTGGTTAGTCAATTATCAGACAGTTATTTTTCTTCACATGGAAAGACAAAGCTACCAAAATGAATATATACCAACAAAGCCAGCTATAGTTTTATTTTGAAATAGCAACACCTTTCCTACCCTCACTCAGGACTTCAAGTACTAATAACAAGAAAGAAACAGTATAGGAATTGCTTATCATACCAAGCATAATATCTGAAGCCAAAACTGAGACAGTCTAGTGCCAGGAAAGGATATTTTAAACTAGAACCATCTTGGATCAAACAAGATATTTGGTTCTTAGTACTTCTGGTCTCCAATATGCCTCAACAATTTCCAGTTAGACCTTGATAATTATGTGATAAAATAAATATAAAAACACTTTAACACTGTATAACACACAATGAAAATATAAGTGCTATAAATAGAAACTGTATTTCTGCATTTAAAATACATGGACCAATTTGGTAAGTGCATACACGAAGAAATAGTGATTTGAGGCATTTCCTAATTCATTTATACTCTTTTTTTAATTAAGTAACTTAAAGCATGAGATCTATTGTAAAGTCAGAACTAAAAAGGACCAGAGAAGAAGAGGAAGTAGATGACAGAAGAGTAGAATATTGTAAGAGGGAAGTACTTAGTACAGAATTACACAGCCCAATAGAGAAAATTAGAAACTGATTCAATATCTATTAAGTAGACTTTAACTGAGTGTCACTGAGTGTCTCTTAGGTCCCAGGCATGAAGCTAAGAACTGTGAAGCACATCAAGATGAATAAATTTCAGCCTAGTGAAAGAAAGCTTGTAGTCTGTGGGTTGGGAGGGTGGGGGTGGAGGAAGGGGAAAAAAGACAAGCATGTATACAAATATTTCAGAAGGCAGAAGTAATCAGAGCTGGAAGAGAAGTTCAGACAAAGTTCTGTCATAGTTTAAAGAAAGAAAATGTCTGTTCATTGAAGGATGCTTCAGGGTAATTTCATAGTGGAGATGTTACATAAGCTAAGTCTGAGAAGAAATTCAAGAGGTAGATATAAAGGATGAAGAGCTCTACATCCAGAATTAACAGTCTGAGAAAAGCATAGAGGTAGGAAACTTACTAGCTATGTTTAATAAGCATCAAGTACTCCATTTTGTCTAAAGTTTAAGGTATGCATGAAGACATAGTGAGGAATGAGGCTGAAGAGCCAACTGTGGCTAGGTTGTCAACAGTCTGGAATACTAAGCCAAAGGATTTGGGCTTTATTCAGTCATCTTTGGGAGCTACTCAAAGTATGATAAGATCATAGCTGTATTTTCAGAAGCTTAATCTAGAAACAATAAAAGAGTAAGTTAGGTGAAAAAAGATTGGAAGTGGGAGATAAATTTAGGTGTCATTATTATAAAGACCAGTACAAAATTTAATAAACATCTTCAAGAAGGAGGTGACTGCTATAACGTTATCATATTTGCCATGGTCTACTCAGGCTGCTGTAATACCATAAACTGAGTGGCTTACAAACAACATAAATGTATTTCTCACAGGTCTGAAGGCTGAAATGTTGAAGACCAAGGTGCTGTCAGATTTGGTGTCTGGTGAGGCCTGCCTTCTGGTTCATAGATAGTGGCTTCTCACTGTGTCTTCATATGATGAAAAAGACGAGGCAGCTCTCTAGAACCTCTTTTATGAGGGCACTAATCTTGTTCATGAGGGCAGAGCCTAATTATCTCCCAGTTAGCCCAACTGCCGACCACCATCACCTTGGGTGTTAGAATTTCAACATATAAATTTTGAGGGGACGTGAACATCCAAACCACAGCAATAGTATTAAATGTGACAAATACTGCTGTCTTGTTTAGTAAGTGTAGGAATGAGCCATGAAAGATTAGAAGGGAGGCTCGCATGAATTGGCACTGAGGTGAGGAATGACGCCTGAAGGAATTTAGTGTCAGGTCTGAACAAACAGGGTAGGAGCAAGATGCTTGCATGCTTACATCATACATAGGGCCTCATAACAGAATTACGAAGGAGGGAGGTGAAACAAGATGCCAAATAGAAGCCTTCAGCAATCATTCCCTTCCATAGGAATGCCAAATTGAGTAACTGTCCACACAAGAAAGCATGTTCATAAGAACAAAAAATCAGGTGAGAAATCATGGTACCTGATTTTAACATCATAGCAAGCAAAGAGACACTGAAGAGAATAAGCAAGCGTCTTGAATTGCTGACACCACCCCTCCCCCATTCTCCTGTAGCAGCTGTGTGGCACAGATTGAGAATCCTTGTGCTTGCAAGAGGGAGAGTGCAAGGATTGTTGTACTTCGAATTGGGACTCAGTGCTGTCCTGTCACAGTGGAAAGCAAGATTGGGCAGAATTCAGCCACCACTCCTGAAGAGAGCATTTAGACCAACCTTAGCCAGGGGGGAATCATCCATCCCAGCAGTGGGAACCTGATTTCTGGCAAGCCCCAGCACTGAGGGCTAAAGTGTACTGGGGTTTTAAATAGACTTGAAAGGCTGTCTAGGCCACAAGTACTGCAATTTCCGGGCAAGTCCTTGTACTGTGCTGGGCTTAGAACCAGTGGACTTAGAATGCATGCAGTCCTACCGAGACACCAGCCAAGATAGCTAAGGGAGTGCTTGCATCATCCCTCCCCAATTCTAAGCAGCACAGTTTGCAGCTTCAAGAGGAGCTCCTTCCCTTTGCTTAAAGAGAAGAGAGAAGAGGGTAAAGAAGGCTTTATTTTGCAACTTGGATACCAGCTCAGCCACACTAGAAAACCTAGCAAAGTCTTGAGGCCTCCATTACAGGCCCTAGTTCTTGATTGACATCTTTAAACACACCAAGGGACAAAAGGGAACCTGTTGCCTTGAAGGGAAGGACCTAGTCCTGGCAGGGTTCATCATCAACACTCCACTTTCAGCAATGGAAATAATCATCCAGACAGAAAATCAACAAAGAAACACCAGACTTAATCTGCACCATAGACCAAATGGACCTAATAGGCATTTACAGAACATTTCACACTATGGCTACAGAATACGCATTCTTCTCCTCAGCACATGGATTATTCTCAAGGATAGATAATATGTTAGGCCACAAAACAACTGTTAAAAGTTTTTTTAAAAAATTGAAATAATATCAAGTACCTTCTCTGACCACAATAGAATAAAACTAAAAATCAATAACAAGAGGAACTTTGGAAACCATAGAAACACATGGAAATTAAACAATATGCTCCTGAATGGCCAGTAAGTTAATGAAAAAATTGAGAAGAAAATTTTTTAAATTCTTGAAACAAATGCAAATGGAAACACAATATACCAAATATATGGAACACAGTGAAAGCTATAACAAAAAGAAAGTTTGTTGCAATAAACATCTACATCAAAAAAGCATATAACTTCAAATAAAGAACCTAATGCATGGTGTACATTGTAAAGAACTAGAAAAGCAAGAGCTAAAGTTGGTCTTTTTAAATTAACATTAACAAACCTTTAGCCAGACTAAGAAATATAGAGAGAAGATTCAAGTTAGTGAACTCAGAGATGAAAAATGAGACATTACAATTAACACTGTAGAAATTCAGAGGACCATTAGAGACTACTATGAGCAATATATGCCAATAAATTGGAAAACCTAGAAGAAATGGATGAATTCCTAGATACATACAACCTACCAAGATTGAACTGGAAGAAATCTAAAACCTGAACAGATCAATAACAAGCAGCAAGATAGAAGCAGTAATAAAACATCTCCCAGCAAAGAGAAGGTCAGGACCCACTGCCGATTTATACCAAACATTTAAAGAAGAACTAATATCAATCTTACTCAAACTGTGCCAAAAATTAGAGGAGGAGGGAATACTTCCAAACTCATTCTACAAGACCAGTATTACCCTGATACCAAAATGCAGAAAAAAGACACATCAAAACAAACAAACAAAAAACATTACAGGCCATGATCCCTGATGAACATTGATGCCAAAGTCGTCAACAAAATACTAGCAAATTGAATTCAGCAATGCATTAAAATACCATTTATCATGACCAAGTAGGATTTATCCCTGAGATGCAAGGATAATTCAATGTATGCAAATCAATCAATGTGATACATCATATTAACAGAATGAAGGAAAAAAACATATGATCATTTCAATTGACACTGAAAAAGCATTTCATAAAATTCAATACCCTTTTTTAATAAAAATTCTCAAAAAACTGAGTATACCAAGAACATACCCCAATAAAAATAAAAACCATATATGACAGACCCATAGCTAGTATCACACCGAGTGGAGAAAAATGAAAAGCCTTTTCTCTAAGATCTGGAACACAACAAAGATTCCCATTGTCACCACTGTTATTCAACATAGTACTTGAAATTTTCACAGGAGCTATCAGAGAAGAGAAGAAAGTAAAGGGCATCTAAATTAGAAAGAAAGAAGTTAAATTATTCTTGTTTGCAAATGATATAATCTTATATTTGGAAACACAGACTACACAAAATATATTAGTATTAGAACTGATAAATTCAGTAAAGTTGCAGGTATCAACTGCAGTATCAATAACTGTTTATGTATCAACAACAGTATCAACATATGAAAATTTATTGCATTTCTGTATGCCAACAGTGAACAATCTGAAAAAGAAATGAAGAATGTAATTCCATTTATAATAGCTAAAAATGAGATACCTAGGAATAATCTTAACCAAAGAAGTGAAAGATCTTTACAATGAAAGTACAAAACATTGATGCAAGAAATTGACAAGGGCACAAAAAATGGGAAGACATTTGATGTTCATGGACTGGAAGAATAAATATTGTAAAATTGTACATTCTACCCAAAGCAGCCTATAGATTACATGTATTCTCTATCAAAATACCAGTGACATTCTTCACAGAAATAGAAAACACAATTCTAAATTTTAAATAGGACCATGAAAGACTCAGAATAGCCAAAGCCATCCTGAGCAAAAATAAACAATCTGGAGTAATTGTATTACCTGACTTCTTACTATACTACAGAGCTATGGTAATCAAAACAGCATGGTACTGGCATAAAAACAGACACACAGACCAATGAAAAAGAATAAAAGAAACAGAAATAATTCACACATCTACAGTGAATTTTCAACAAAGATTCCAAGAACAAACGATGGAGAAAGAACAGGCTTTTCAATAAATGAACCTGGGAAAACTGGATATCCACATGCAGAAGAATGAACTGGATCCCTATCATTCACTATATACAACAGTAAAATCAAAATGGATTAAAGACATAAATCTAAGACCTGAAACTATAAAACTGCTACAAGAAAACATGGGAAGCTCTTCAGGACATTGGTCTGAGCAAAAATTTTCTTGAGTAATTTCTCCAAAGTACAGGCAACGAAAGCAAAAATGGCCAAATAGGATCACATCAAGTTAAAAAGTTTCTACATAGCAAAGGGTACAATCAACAAAGTGAAGAGACAACCTACAGAATGGGAGAAAACATTTATAAACTACTCACCTGACAAGGGAATTAATAATGAGAATATATAAAGACCCCAAACAACTCAATAGGAAAAAAATGTCATAATGTGATCAAAAAATGAACAAAAGATCTTAATATAATTTTTCAAAAGAAAACATGCAAATGGCAAACAGGCATAAAAAAACATGCTCAACATCACTGATCATCAGAGAAATACAAATCAAAACTATAATGGGATATTATTTCATTCATTGGTTAAAATGCTTTAATCCAACTGACAAGTAATAACAAATACTGGAAAATATCTGAAGAAAGGAGAACCCTTGTACACTGATGGTGGGAATGTAAATTAATAGAGCCACTACGGAGAACAGTATGGAGGTCCCTTAAAAAACTAAAAATAGAAATATCATGTGACCCAGCAATTTCACTACTATTTATCCAAAAGAAATGAAATCAATGAGTTAAAGAGGTATCTGCACTTGCATATTTATTTCAGCACTATTCATAATAACCAAGATTTGGAAGCAACTTAAATGTCTACCAACAGATGAATGGATAAAGAATATGTGGTATATATACACAAAGGAGTACTATTCAGCCAATCAAAAGAATGAGATCCTGTCATTTACAATAATATAGATGGAACAGGAGGACATTTTGTTAAGTGAAAAAAGCCAGGTACAAAAAGACAAAATTTGCATATTCTCACTCATTTGTGGGATCTGAAAATTAAAACAATTGAACTGATGGATATAGAGAATAGAAGGATGGTTACCAGACACTGGGAAGGGTAGTTGGGGGGTGATATGGTTTGGCTCATCTTAAATTATAGTTCCCATAATCCCCACATGTGATTGGAGGGACCCAGTGAGAGGTAATTCAATCATGAGGCCAGTTACTGCCATGCTTTTCTCATGATAGTGCGTGAGTTCTCACAAGATCTGATGGTTTTACCAGGGGCTTTTCCCTTTTGCTTGGCACTTCTCCTTGCTGCCACCATGTGAAGAAGGAGGTGTTTGCTTCCTCTTCTGCAATGATTGTAAGTTTCCTGAGGCCTCTCCAGCTCTGTGGAACTGTGGGTCAACTGAACCTCCTTCCTCATTAAATTACCCAGCGTTGGGTATTTCTTCATAGCAGTGTGAGAATGGACTAATATAGTAAATTTGTACCAGGTAATTTGTACCAGGTAATGTACCAGGTAAATTTTACTGTATTACTAATATAGTAAATTTGTGCTCTAAACATACCGAAAAATGGGGAAGCAACTTTGAAACTGGCTAATGAGCAGAGGCTGAAATAATTTGGAGGGCTCAGAAGAAGACAGCAAAATGTGGGAAAGTTTAAAACTTCCTACAGACTTGGAGGGCTCAGAAGATAGAAAGATGTGGAAGGGTTGGAAGTTCCTAGGGACTTGTTGAATGGCTTTGATCAAAATACTGATAGTAATATGGACAAGGAAGTCCAGGCTGAGATGGTCTCAGATGGAGATGAGGGACTTCTTAAAAACTAGAATAAAGGTCATACTTGCTATGCAGAGACTGTCAGCATTTTGCCACTGTCCTAGAGATCTATGGAACTTTGAACTTGAGAGAGATGATTTAGGGTATCTGGTGGAAGAAGTTTCTAAGTGGCAAAGCTTTCAAGAGGAAGCAGAGCATAAAAGTTTTAAAACTTTGCAGCATGACAAGGCAGTCTAAAAGAAAAACCCATTTTTTTGGAGAGAAATTGAAGCCAGCAGCAGAATTTTACATAAGTAATGAAAAGCCAAATTCTAATGCCAAGACAAGGGGAAAAATGTCTTCAGGAAACGTCAGAGACCTTTGCAACAGCCCTTCCCATCACAGGCCTGGAGGCCTAGGAGCAAAAAATGATTTCCTGAGCCAGGTCCAGGGCCCCTCTGCTATATGCAGCCTGGGGACCTGGTGCCTTGCATCTTGGCCGCTCCAGCCATGGCTAAAAGGGGCCAAGGTACAGATCAGGGCATGTTCTCAGAACATGCAAGCCCCAAGCCTAGAGAGCATGAGAACAGACTAATACAGGGGGTCAGTGGAGTAGAGGTGGTTATTGGCTACAAAAATATAGTTAGATAGAATGAATAAGATCTAGAATTTGATAACACAAAGGGTGACTACAGTCAACAATAATTATTGTACAATTTAAAATAACTAAAAGAGTATAATTAGACTGTAACATGAAGAGATGATAAGTGCTTATGGTGATAGACATCCCATTTACCCTGATGTGATCATTACACATTGTATGCCTGTATTATACAATTAAGCACATTGTATCATATATTAGAAGGTCATAAGTTATATTTAATAGATAAAATGGATCAGAAATGGAGTTGGATTTGAGGCAATTTACAGCTTTAAAAAGGAGATCAGGGTGGGCCTGGTTGAAAGGTGTAATTTGAGCAAAGGCTTGAGAGAGAGGACTAGTTATCCATGTGGGTATTTGAGAAACAAATGCCTCAAATGAAAATGCTAATCCAAAGGCCTTAAGGCAGAATGTTATTGCTGTGTTGTAGGAAAAAAAAATGAGACCAATATTGCTAGTGAAATAAATGAGGGGGATAATATTCGAGGATGAGATCAAAGAGTGGGATCATTAAGGGTCTTTTGGCCATTGTAAAGACTGACTTTTTCATTGAGTAGTATGTGGACTGACTGGAAGATTCTAGGTCAAAAGTAACATGATCTGACTTGTATTTTAAGAGCATCACTGTAGTTGCTGTACTGAAAATAGACTTTAAAGAGTCAAATATGAAATCACAGAGACCATTTTGGAGTCAAGTATAGTAATTCAAGTGAGGGCAGATAATGTCTTGGCTCAAATTAGTAGTAACAGAGATAGTGAGAAGTGATCTGATTCTAAATCAGTTCTGATCCTAGAGCCAACATGATTTCATGGTGAATAATATATGGAATGAAATAAGAGAGGAGTCAAGGATTATTCAATATTGTTAGTCTAAGCAACCAGAAAGATATAGCTGCCAAAAATTGAGATGAGAAGATTACAAATGGGGCAGGTTTGGGGAGGGTGATTAGGAATTCAATTTTCTACCTATTATGAGCATATGGAAATAATACATAGACATTTCAGATGTAGGAGAGAAAGGCAGCAAGATAAATTTTGGAGTCTAGTATATTCATGATAGTTAAAATTATGAGATTGGATAAATTCAGGAAGCAAATGAATGTGGATAGAGAAGAGAATCCAGATTGTTACAATATTAATAGTTCTGGAAAAAGACGAGGAACCAGCAAAACTAGGAAAGCAAAAGGAAGGTCAATCAAGTATGGTGTTCTGGAAGCCAAGGGAGCAGAGGGTGTTGAGGAAGGATAATCAACTGTGTCAAATGTTATGCCATATCAAATAAAATGAGCACTGAGAATGACCGACCACTGGATTTATCAGCAAGATCATCAGTGACTTCGGCCATGGAGTAGTTTTCATGGAGTGGTGAAAGCAAAAAGCTAAATGGAGTGAGATTATGACAGAATGAAAGGGAAAACAGTAGAGACAGCAAGCATATACAACTCTTTTGAGAAGTATATTTTATAAAGAGGAGCAGGAAATTAGGTAGTAGTAGAAGAGAAAAGTCAAGTGAAAAGAGAATTTTAGAATTTTTTGTTGTTGTTTTGTATTATGGACTGAACTGTGTTCCCTCAAAATTCATAGGAGGTACATATGGCAACCTAGTACCTAGGAATATGACTGTATTTAGAGATAGGGCCTTTAAAGGGGAAATTGAGTTAAAATGAGGTTGTTAGGGTTGGCTTAATCCAATCTGACTGGTACCCTTATTAGAAAAGGAGATTAGGGAATATAGAAACGTACACACAGAAAGGTAAACTATGACACAGTGAGAAGACAGCAATCGACAAGCCAAGGAGACAGACCTGGAGGGAAACCAAACCTGTCAATTCTTTGATACTGGGCTTCTAGCTTCCAGAACTGTAAGTAATAAATTTTTGTTGTTTAAGCCACCCAGTCTGTGACATTTCACTTTGGCAGTCCAAGTAATAGTCTTTTTTTTTTTCAGATAGAAGAAATAAAAGTGTGTGTGTGTGTTTGTGTGTGTGTGTGTGTGTGTGTGTGTGTTTAGGGGAAAAAAAGGAGGAAAAAATTGTAACTAAGAAGAGAGAGGAGAGAACAAATGGAAGAAATGTTGTTGAGAAGGAAAATATGGCTGGGGTCTATCTTTACTATTCATTTTTTTGAGCTACTCTTAGCCTGAGGCCTCAGTCAACTCTAAAATAAATCTTTCCTGATTTTTTTTTAACAACTATTGTAGTAGAATCAGTAAACTTAATAAGGAAGAAGAGAAGATTCTACCAAATCTAGATTTCTAGAAAACTTATGAATCCATTAAGATGAATAGATCAGAAAAAGAGAAATTGCTTTTAAGTAAAGGAGAAAGAATCAAGGAGACAGGAAAAAAGAAATGAGATGAATTTCGCTTTCTCAGTGAGTAGTCTGAGTTTGGTAAGACACTTAGGGACATTCTTGTGGGTGTTGAAACTGTTGAAAAAATTTAGCAAAATGCAATGAAAGAGATGTCGTAAGTCTACAAGTGAGTCTTCTCTTAAATATTTTATTTTTCATAAACAGCTTGCTTATTATAAATAGTTCCTGCTAGTGCCACCACCACTGACTTTACTTTTTTTTTTCTTTTTTTTTGAGATGAAGTCTTGCTCTGTTGCCAGGTTGGAGTGCAGTGGTGTGATCTATGCTCACTGCAACCTCTACCTCCCAGGTTCAAGCCATTCTCCTGCCTCAGCCTTCCGAGTAGCTGGGACTATAGGCACGGGCCACCATGCCCAGTTACTTTTTGTATTTTTAGTAGAGATGGGGTTTCACCATGTTAGCCAGGATGGTCTCAATTTCTTGACCTCATGATCTGCCTGCCTCAGCCTCCCCAAGTGCTAGGATTACAGGCATGAGCCACAGCGCCCAGTCCACCACTGATTTTTCTTAAGGGCATGCAGTAGCTATCAAAATAAAGTCATTAAACTGAAAAAAAAAAGTGATTTAATAAACGGAAAGGTGGTCAAGAAGTTCCATGAAAAGGGATGAGGAGAGAAAAATGACAATTCAGTCTCAGCATCTTCAAGACGTTAACTATAGGCTTGGGATGATATGAGAAATAAAGGAATTAGCACTGGATTAGAGACCTGGGGTGAAGAAAAACAGATCATCTTACTATCAAATCTTATAATACTCCTGTAAATTAGAAAATCTACAAAAACTAGCCCCATTGTGTGATGGCGGGAGGATCTTGGCATAATGGAACTAAAAGACTGGATTCACAATAAATGTATTTTAAATTGGTTCAGCCTGTCGCAATGAGTTAGTACCAAAAGAAGGACTGGTACCCAGGACTCCTGGCTCCTAGCCAGGACTCTACCCATATAACTGTATTTCCCATGTTTTTACTTTTTATCTTGAGTTTATTCTCAGTCTCTCTTGCATGCGCTCTCTCCCTCTTTTCTCTTTCCCCTCCTATTTTCTCTCACATTCCATAGATGACCCTTGTCCATGTCCTCCATAAATCACTCTATAATGGTGCCCCTTTGTTGGTCTCTTCTCTAAGTACTCTAAGAAAGATTATGGCAGAGAACCAGGTCTAAACATTAAGGGAGATAATTGAAGGTCATGCAGCCGAAAATAATTCATATTTATCCATAGCTTTCTTTACCAGAGCATCTGGTTTCCGTTAGCTGGCATGGTGTCCTCTGGTTCTGACTGTGGTGGCCGACAGTAACCACATTTCTTGCTAAAAAAGAAAAGAGTGTCTCTACATCTGTTCCTGAGATTTTTTAAACTCTTCCGTGTGCAAAGCTGTGCTCTGCATTTAGATCAACACAGACTAAAACTTCATGGTGTTAGGTACATACTGGTGACTTTGAACATGCTACTGGGTAGCTTGTCTGTTTCTTTTTCTATCAAAGTCAATCAGAATTAGATTAGGAAAACTAAAGTCAATTAGTTCATCTTACTAACTCCTGCCAGAACTTCACATTTCTAAGCAGGTTTGGATTTATTCTATTTGTAAAGATAATTTCTGTTCTTATCTCCATGGATGGATTAGGCTATCAGAGGTGGACAAGTAATCCTTTTTATTTTTTATTTATTTTTTTTTTTTTTGAGACAGAGTCTCACCCTGTCACCCAAGCTGGAGAGCAATGGCGTGATCTCTGCTCACTGCAACATCCACCACCCAGGTTCAAGCAATTCTCCTGCTTCAGCCCCCCGAGTAGCTGGGATTATAGGCATGTGCCACGATGCCCAGCTAATTTTTGTATCTTTAGTAGAGATGGGGTTTCACCATGTTGGCCAGGCTGGTCTCGAACTCCTGACCTCATAATCTGCCTGCCTCAGCCTCCCAAAGTGCTGGGATTATGGGTGTGGGCCATTGCACCCAGCCAGGTAATCTTGTGTGTATGTGTGTGTGTGTGTGCAATAGGAACTCAATATCTATGTAATCCATAATCTCTCTCAGCCTGCTTATTAATAAATCCTCCTCTATTATTACCTACTAGTCATCTTTTAAGAAAAGTGTTGGTTAGCTAAAGGACAAGACATGAAAAAAAAATGAGAAATAAACATTTCTTACCACAGGCTAATGCAGGAAAAACTGAAAATGCATAAACGTTGGAAAAACAGAATCCTGAAATAATCAGATTCAACAGTAGGTTAATTTCGACCTTAAGATGAATGATGTTGCAACTATTAATAGTTATAGCTGAAACTTATCAAGTGCTTTCTATGTACTATGCCTAAAGCTTTAGGTCTATTATCTCATTTAACCCTCACAACAAATCTATGAGATAATAATATTCTTAAGCCCACTTTATAGGTAAGACAACTGAGTCATATAAAGATATCTTTGTGGGGTTCAGAAGGAAACAAATGGCTTCCTAAAAGTAGGTTAATTAGAGGAAAGTTTATTAAAAGAACTATTTACCAAAAGGTAAGTAGGGTGTAACTAAATCATAAGAAATAGTGCAGTACCTTTTTATAAGCACTGCTCATTCTATGGCCTGCTGACAACAAATGTATAATAGTAGCAATGCTTAGAAAAGGATGCTGCATTATTCCTTCTCATTTTGTTGAGGCCATTGTCATCCCCAAACCTGAAAGAAGGAAAGGAATAATTACCAGAAGCCAGAAAGAAAGCTAAGTCAGGAGGGCACCTGGCAGGAAGAGAAGAGTGAAGGAATAAGCATCCCCATTTTCTTTCTCTTCCCATGCTCTAATTTCTTGCTGAGGCTTTCTATCAGATAAAATCAACCAGAAGCCCCAAATCAAGGGAGCATATGGATAAAATGCACAGAGGTCAGACTAGTGGGACGGAGAGCAAGGTGGAAAGAGTGGAGAATGGAGCTAGATGGTTACAATCACTTTGGAAGGTCACAGTGATGGATCGGGTCACTAACTGGATCAAAGTCACTAAGTCATGGGGCAAAAGTTCAAATCCATGGCTGTCTGCCTTTAGAGCCCAGGCTCTTAATCACTATGCCCTACTGCTAGGGCCTTTGAATGTCAAAAAGAAGGGAGATTATTCCAGGGAGCACCAAGATTATGAGAGGTAGAGAGGCAGGAGTGTGCAAGGCAATGACATTTACTAAATGTGCAGCTCCTGGCAAAGACTTCTCTGTTTACTCATCTATACAATGTGTCTGCATCACAAGATGTGGCCTTTGTCTCTCAATGAAGCTAATATAGTCAATGTTATTATAATTATTCTGACCCAGCCTTGGATAGAAATAAATTACTCTACCTCATGCTCAGAGACAGGATCCCTGCTCTGTCAGAGCCTAGTACATGGCAAAGAACTGTATATTCTGTAAGTTACATATTATTAACCCAGGGTCAGAAAAAAAGTGGCCGTAAAATTTTCCAGTATTTTCTCTTACCCTTTTTACTTCACATAATAGAGGTACCCATTCATTTCTCCAAACACTATATAAGAAAACCTGTTTCCATAGCAATAGAAAAATTAGGAAACCTGATTTGATTTACAAAAACATTCTTCACTCTGTAAAAGGAGTCACTTTAACATAAAGATCAATATATGCAACTTTACAGAGGATTATTTCTGCTGACAACAAATATGTATGATAGTAGCAGTGCTTATAAGAATACGTATTGTTCCAAGTCCCTGTTGGATCTAAAGAGATGTCTTATAGTAGCTTATAAAATTTTCAGGAATTTCCTATGCCAAAAACAAAGGTGATAAAAAGGACTGCAAATTGAAGAGAAAGCCAAGAGAGCAGGGGTCACATAGAGAATGCAGATCAGGAGAGGTTGGGAAAGAAGTCCAAGGTTGTAGCAGGGCCTTTGGTTTCATTGACATATGATGCAAGAGAGCATCAGACTGTGTGAAAAATCAAATTGCCAAAATTTCAATAGAAGGACAGGAAGATACCATCTAGTTTGTTTCCTGGAACTTGGAATAAAGAGAAATGGAAAACATGGAAAAATAAGAGATTTAAAAGATCAATTCAGAAGATCCAACATCCAACAAATAAGATATTTGGGAAGAGAAAATAGAGAAAGCAAAAAAACAATCAGACCAATAAAACAAGATAGTGTGCCCATACCAAAGAACGAATACAAAATGGATGGTTCCATAAAATGCAAATAAGTTAACAAAGACTCAACCTTGGGAAAATCATTATAAAAATTTAAAACAGGAAAAATAAAAAGCAGATGATAAAATTCTCCAGAGAGAAAAGCAGCCATCTTGTCAGTAAAACTATATAGTACTAGAGAACAAGCTCTTTGAGTTCAAGGATCAAATTTTTAAGGCTAGAATCTTAGCCAAATTACTTATCAGTATGAGAGCAGAATAAATATATTTTAAGAAAGGAAAAGACTCCAAAATTGGATCTCACATTCACCCTTTCCTAGACTGTCACTTACTGGAAGAAACCAAGAAACAGGAAGACATGGGATCCAGCCAATTGTGTATCCAATGCAAGAAGACATAAAAGGGAGCCCTGTGAGTAGCGATGTAACTAGTCCAGCCAATTAGACATGAATTCCCTGGGGAAGGTGTCTGGTAAGGGAGGGGGTGGGGATTAATAAGAAGCATTGATTAATAGCTTTTAAATAAAAAAAAAAGGTGAAGAAATTTAAATAGAATAAATATTAAAATGTAGGTCTCAGAAAACCTTAAGAATACAATCAATATAAAACACATACATACAAAGCAAATAAGAAACTTCAAAATAAATGTTAAATGAAAACTATATAAAAAGGCATAATCCAAATAGAAATGCAACCAAATAGAGGCACGGTTTTCATCTAGCGGTATAGGTCAAGGAAGATCTGGAGATAGGGAAGCCAGTTACAAAGCTGTATCAGTTATCCAAGTGAGAGGTAATGGTGGTCTGATCCAAGGTCATGGCAGTGGGATGGAGATAATTGGGCAGATTTTAGAAATACTTAGACAAATTGGGAGGTCGATAACAGGGAAAGAAGTATTAAGAGTTACCATGGTTTTGATTTAGAAATCTGGGCATAAAATAGTACCATTCACTGAGATTGGAAACACTAAACGACAGAAAGCGTTGGAAAGTAAAATGCTAAGAACATGTAAGTTTGAAATGCTGAAGGGTCTTCCGCGAGAAATGACCCACCCGTAGCTGGGTATATTGTTTGGGGCTCTGGAGAACGGTATGATTTAATGTGTGGTATCTTATCCAATTGGAAATACTGGGTTAATAGTTCATGACTGAAAGCTCTCTGAACGAGACAAGCAAAATATCAATTTAAAAACTTCTAGGGCCAATAATTTAGAATAATAAGCAATAAAATATATGCAGAACCTTCCTAGCATAAACTTCCATGTAGTTTTGATCCATACAGGTGCTGAATTTAAAAGAATGCATTTCATCCAACCACAATAATTTCAGAATAACAAGTATTTTACTTGTGTTTTCAAATACTCTGTGAAGTGGACACATATTCCTTTAAGACTAATTACTTCTTATTTCTTGACTCAATCCATATTTCTTACAAATTACAAGTAATCTCCTTAAACATCCCTATAAAACTCATCCAGTTTTCATCTTGTACCTCTTGCTTCCCCAGCACCGCCTCCCCACTGCCCCCCACCCACCACTTTTTTCTCAGCTGTGCATCACAAAAATCCCAAAAACTTTTCAAGCAAATCAGAACTATAGTTGCAGAGTGGGGAAAAGAAATAGCCAAAAGTCAGCCAAGCTTTAGTCCTTTTCAGTGTTAGGGACAAAAAAGGGGTTTGAAATACGCATATAACAATGTATTTTATCTCATTCTACTGGCATTATTTCTAAACAATGGTCCAGCCTATTAAACATTCAATATAGTTCATAGAAAAGTGCTTTCCAAAAGAGATCCAGCTTCCTGTACACCAACAGACCTCACAGGTGATACAATTCTAAATTTGGCCTTTACCTTGTCAATATCTCTCCATTGTCATCTGTCCTGAGAAGCCTGTCTCAAACTCACAGGAGACTGATGTTTAACAATCTAATTATACTGCCTCTCCTTCCACCCATCTTGAGAGATCCTCCTTCCCGGGTATAGAATAATGATGTTTCCCCATTCAGGGTACCACCTTCTCATTAGCAGAACAGTTCATAATAAAAATGCCACTTACTGGCTGGGCACAGTGGCTCATGCCTATAATCCCAGCACATTGGGAGGTCAAAGAGGGAAGATTGCTTGAGGCCTGGAGTTTGAGACCAGTCTGGGCAACATAGCGAAATCCTGACTCTACAAAAAATTTTAAAAATAAATAAGCCAGTCATGGTGGCATGCACCTGTAGTCCTAGCTATTCAGAAGGCTGAGGTGGAAGGATTGCTTGACCTGGGCGTTTGAGGCTGCAGTGATATGATCATGCTGCTGCACTCCAACTGGGGTGACAGAGTGAGACCCCTTTTTTAAAAATGCCATTTGGCAAGCAGAGAATAAAAACAAATGGAAATACATATGACCTTAAGCAAAATTTCATACTTATGCTACAGGTGGTGCTGTGGGTGGAGGATCACTGCCTCACAATGCCCTGAGGTGAGTAGAGTCTTTGTATGCCCTACTTCCCAGTCTCCAGGCTGCTCATTGCAGTTCCCTTTTTTATTCATCCAGACTGACTGTCTTCTGTGTCCTCAACTCTTTCTCCATGTAAAGTATAATACAATTGGGTTCCAAATACTAAATTAAAATCACATTCTGGAAATGCCTGCTCAAAATTACACCCAGGTGACCATAACTGGAGTTTTGTATGTTCCCAAACACTTCAGCCACATATTTACAGTCTCCAGACTTACTCCCACAGATGGCAAACTTTATTTCCCCCATTTCCAATTTAAAAGAAAGCATCTCACTGCTGTCCCCATTGCATTGCTGCCATTCAACAGAAGAACAAAAATCCATTAATATTTCTCAGGCACGTTGAATCAATCTCCCGCCTCTCATTTTGTCTCAAATCTACCCTTCCCATTACCCAAAAGTCATGGAAAGGTAAAAATAAAGAACTTTTCATTTGTATGTATCAGGGTGACCAGTCAAAACAGATACTAGTTAAAATGTTTGGAGAGGGTCAAAGTCCTATTTGGATATTAGTTGGAGCTCTCTACTAGATGCTTTTATAGATTTTCCCCTTATTTTGCAAACATTACTTTGATGCAGCGCAAATACAATTTATGTTTCACAATTCACATGGCCGATTGACATGTTTCATGTTCTATCATAATTCCACGTGGTATTTTACCTTTCATCCCCACTTTGACAGTGTTAGGCTTTCACTCGAGCATTTTGGAGGAGGGGTGGGACTGTATTAGAACACACCTGGCATGTAGTCAACCGGATGATTCAATATGGCGGGATAAGCATTGGATTTCTGTACCCTCTGCTTGGAAACTTCCTGCCAATCTTCTGCAGGTCTCACAGCTCTCCCTCCTTGTCAGTGGCGGAAAGACAGATGTGTTTAGAGGCAGAAATATAGAAATAATCATTTAGTTTGATGACACACAGATTGAGTGAAAAATAACTCACCTGGTCAGATAAGAGATGAGGTAGAAATGGGGAGAAGATTTTTTAAGACTAAGAAGAAAAGAGGAAAGGGGTATATAATGAACTCTTCATTTCATTTTCTGACTCTTTCATGCCTCTCACTTAAGATAGCAGCAGCAAATTTCATTTATGCTTCTGGCATCATTTCTGCTTGGAGTCTTGGGTCCTGGATGGAAGTCTGGGAAAACTATTTCGATGTTAGCTCTTCCTCCAGCACTCCCACATGCACACAGAGAAACCCATACCCAGACATGATGGCACACCCACAGAGAAGCCACATGTGCATCTAAGAACACATGGACAGGCAGACTATCAAAACGCCCAGTTGCAGCAGAACCACAGAAGCTACAGATGCCCTTATTCTGCAGACAGCACATGTGCTTGCATTCTCATACCCACACAGACACAAAGACCCATACACAGATGCCTCAGTCACACCCACAACCCTTACTTCCTCAGCTATGACTTTCCCCTACATGCCCTATTTGAACACAAAACTGTCTCTAATTACAATTTCCCAAATCCATCTTTGACTAATTGAACATCTGTCTATACAGCATAATGAAAACTCAGTTTCTGAATTGCTCAGAATAACTAAGCGAAAGAGAAATAAGAGACTGCTCACTAGCCAGCTGGGAAAACTAAACTTTGGGACGCTAGGTAGAAAGGTTGTCAGGACTAATAGTGGCCCCCTTGGATTACCAGTAGACCAACATCTGGATGATCTGGAAATAGTGGCAATGCAGTAGTTACTAAGGAGATGATCACTGACACTAAACAGAAAAATAAAGTGTGACCTACTATGGAAAGAAAATGAACTTTAGATCAAACAGACTTGGATCCAAAACTAGCAATGCTGTTTACTAACTGTAAACTTGGATAAGTTATTATATTTAATCTCTGAGTATCAATTTACTCAACAATAAAATCTACTTTCCAGTATTCTCATCAGAGTTAAATGGAATGATGTACATAATGTGGCTCTTGCAGTGTTTAACTTTATAAACGTGTTTTACTTTTGTTATTAAAGTTGTTCACAAAATTTTCTATGCACTGTCTAGGCAAAGGCAAGGCTTTAGCTTTCAGACTCTCTAAACCAAAATGAGAAAGATGATCTGCTCACTCTTTCCTCAGAGTAAAGTACCACTGGTAGGTAATATTTTATAGGGAAATAAATGAATGAATAAGGAGGCAGATGTATAGAAGGATAGAACGATGAATAGGTGGATAGATAATGGATGGATGATAGTGACTATATTGTACATTGTTCTTAAAATCACCAATATTGAGCACTGACTCTAGATTCAGTGGTCCTAGTGCTAGAAATTTCTCAGTCTAATGGGAAAGACACCTAGACAGAAATAATTACAATAAAATGAGAGAAGTATTGCAAGGTTTTATTACAGCAGAGAAAAAAAATGGTAACTTCTGGCAAGCAAGAGAATGATCCGAGAAAGTTCCTCATAGCAGTGATATGTAATCTAGGTCTCGAAGAATGAGTTTATTGGACAGCAAATGCTGATAAATGCATTTATGAAGAAGAAAGAACATGGGCAAAGGTAGGCGAGCCTGGAAGGTGCTCACCTGGGACAAAACCAGTAGGTTCAAGTAGCTAGAATGGAGAGGGCATGGGGTATAAGCCATGTGACAAGGCTGGAAAAGTAGTTTGGGGAACTAGAGTATGGAGGACCTCATATGAAGAGTATCATTTCATACAGCATTATCTTTAACACAGAAGGTGGCAGGCAGGGAAGGGGCACAGCTCAGACGCGTATTTTAAAAGATCAGTCTCACATAAGCATGAGGATGGATTTGAGCAGGAAGAGACTGAAGCCTAGGCAGTGAGTTTAATTTCTTATCCTCTTTTATATGCATATCTTAATGGTTTCCAAAAGGCAGGGAAACAGAGAATATAAGATAGGGGATATAGTCAACAAAAAATTATGAGATAGAATTGGCAGGAATTTGAGGATTGAATTTGTGGACTAAGAAGGAAGAGTCACAGATGACTAAGAATACAAACATCTGTGACTTGGTAAATGTTTCATTAACCAAAATAAAAGATAGCTCCAGTTACTCATTGCAGCATAATGATTTACTCCAAAACTTGGTGACTTAAAATAACACAATCATTTTATTATCATCTCTTATGGTTTGAAAGTTGATTATGCTTAGCTCCATGTGTCTTGCTTGAAATCTCCCATGTGTTGCAGTCAGATGGTGGCCGAAGCTGGAGTCATCTCAAGGCTTCTTCACTCATATGCCTGGATGGTCATATTGGCTTTCAGCTGGGGCCTTACCTAGAACTGACAACCAGAGCACCTACATGTGGCTTCTCTTTGTGGTCTAGGCTTTCTCATAGCATGGTGGCTAAATTCCAATAGCAAATGTGCCACGAGAACCAGGTAGAAGTGAATGGAAATTTTATGACCTAAGCTTGGAAGTTACATGAATCCACTTGTGACTCCAGTTACTTTACTGGTCAGGATAGTCACAAAGGTCCACCCAAGTCCATGGAGAGGACACATATCCCTAGTTCTCAGTGGGAGGAGTTACAAGGGCACATTACAAAAAGGATGAGCCATATATTGTGGCAGTCAGCATAGGAAAACACAATCTGCCAGAGAACAGAGATAGAAAAGCAAGTTTGAGCTCTGTGTTGAGTGTGTTGTATTTCCAATGCTGGCAGGACGCTCAGATGAAGATAAATGGAAAACAATTTGGCTTTGGAGTTTAGGAGATTTGAGAGCTATTGGGGTATATATGGTTATGGAAGTCATGGGAGTAGATGTTATCATTATCTAGAGAATAAAGAAAGAGAAAAGAAGGACTAGAAGGGAAGAGAAGGAAATTCAAGGGGAGGGAAGGAGTGGAAAGAGAAAAGGAAGGAATGAGGGGGAGAGATGAGAGGGAGGAGAGGAATGTAAGTTTCCTAGTGCTGCTAAAACAAAGTATCACAAACTGGGACTAAAACAACAGAAATATATTGTTTCACAGTTCTGGAGCCTAGGAGTCTGAAAACAAGATGTTGGCAGGGCCAGGGTCTCTCCAAAGCCTCTAGTAGAGGAAACTTCCTTGCCTCTTCCAGCTGCTGGTAGGCCCAGATATTCCTTGATGTGTGGCAGTGTAACTCCAGTGTCTGCCTCTGTATTCACATGGCTGACTTCTCTCTGTTTGTGTGTATGTCTACATTTTCCTTGTCTTTTAAGGACACCAATCAATTGGATTTAGGGCTCACCTTATTCCAATATTAACTTCATGTTAATTACAGCTGCAGTGACCCTATTTCCAAATAGGGTCATATTGTGAGGTACCAGTGGTTAGGCCTTCAGCATTTTGGGTGATGGGTATGGGGGGGATCAGGGGATGACACAATCAACCAATAAAAAAAAGGGGAGGATAAGAAAAGGGAGGAGAGGACGGAACCAAAACTCTAGGGATGCCATAATGTAAGGATGAGACAGAGAAAAAGGAACCGCTGGGAAAAAATTAGAAGGAACAATCAGAGAGGAAGACATGCATGAAGGGTTTGCAAGTAGAAGAAAAAAAATGTTGTCAAAGAGTATTCATTTTAAAAAAAGAACTGAATAGCTTCCATTTGAGTCATGAACTGGGAGATTATTTGAAACTTTTGTGGGATCAGACTTAGTAGAGTGGTGAGGGAAGGAGCCAATTTGTGGGACACTAAGGAGTGAAAAGCAGATGAAGTGGCAATAGTCAGGCTATGTAACGGGCTAGTGAGATTTCACAGCAACTCCTTTACAAAGCTTTCCCCAAAGCTAGCTCTAGTAATCGGGTCTTCCTGTTAGCCCAATTCCACATATAAAACTGAAAGAAAAACTTGAAAGTGAGAGGGAGAAAAAAATGAAATAATTGTGGAGAGCAAGCTGGAACTTCCATTTCTGGAGCTTTCTTGTGGTTTCTCTACATCTGGAAAAGTGGCTTCCTGAGTATGGTCTGGTCCAGGATAAATACATAATTGAGAGCCGTTCACAACAGAGAGAACTACAGAGGCAGGGATGGGACATTGCACAGAGAAAACAAGTGATTAACTTAAGGAATAATATCAAAGGTTTGGAGAATGGAGGGAAGCTACAAATGCCAGTAGAAAAAGGATGTGGTCAGAGCTGGGCTTAATTGTTTATTTCCTAGATGCCTAAGGAGCATCCAAGCAGAGAGGCAGTTCTGGGCAGCTTCCTTTAAAACTGTAGCTTCTACAAGAGACTGGGTGAAGCACACTTTTCAATTTTCCAACACTCTTCAAATACCTGTTCCACCCACCAGACCCAGGCTCCTCGACTTTGTCTCTGAGTCTCCTGCTCCTCTTGTACATTTATTCTCATACTTCTCTGCTTTCTTTCATTAAATACCTCTAACTCTTGCTTTTCTCTCTTTTCTCCACCTCAGAGTTGGCCTAATCATGGTACAAATAAAGGAGTACTTTGTTCCACATCTTTTATGAAACTTTTGTTCCATTTACAAAATGGAGGTTGTTAGTCCTCGTCTTTGTTCATGTTTCCTAAGTCACAATGACAAATAGCAAGAAGAAAAAGTGTGTGGTTCCCCTAAAAAATAGAGTAAGCTGTAAACACCCTTGAAGTCCAGGCCATGAAATAGATAGAAAAGGCCAAATTTGAGCTGGCAGTTTGCAGGCTGAATGTGTTTAGGAGCAACTGACTCTTGATTCTTAAGGCAGATAAGAATTTTGGTTTAGGATTTGCTCCAGAGGGAGTTTTGTTCTAATTGTTGTTTGAGTGCACATGGTACTAGTGATCCACCTACCGATTTGTTAGCTTACTGGGAAGAAGAGGGTAAGTGTGGTTGATAAGCCCATTTATTCTAACCTGTATGGGATAATAAGCAGAAAGATATCTTCAAATACTCAGATAAAAGAACAAACAGTAGGTGTTAAGAAGTGTAGCTCGGCACACATTATGTAAGTACCGTAAATCTGCTCACATGAAATATAATGAGTGATGTAACCTGGGAGGCCACAGAGCACAGTGAATGAGAGGGAAGATACTGGAGCCAGACCCCCTTGGTTCAAATTTTAACTTTCTCTAGAGCTTATTATTCAATGTATCTGTAAAGCAGGACCCACAGTCATAAAGTGGAGATGACAGTAGTAATAGCACCAAACCCATAGAGTTCATAAGATTAAATGACTTAAGATTTTAGAACAATATCTGGCACATTGTAATACTATGTAAATATTGTTTATTATGCAAATTACATTAACTAAGCACCTGAAATTAGTTGTTTTTTTAATTAACAAATAAAACTGTATGTACAGTCATGTGTCACTTAATGAGCCTAAGAAATGTATTTTTAGGCAATTTTGTGATTGTGTCAACATCATAGCATGAACTTACACAAACCTAAATGGTATAGCCTGCTACACACCTAGACTCTTGGGGTAGCCTATTGCTTCTAGGCTACAAACCTGAACAGCATGTTACTGTACTGAATACTGTAGGCAACTGTAACACAGTGGTATTTGCATATCTAAACATGCATAAACATGGCAAAGGTAAAGTATTATAATCTTATGGGACCATCATCTATGTGGTCTGTCATGGCTGAAACATCATTATGTGGAACATGACTGTATTTATCATGTACAGTATGATTTTTGACATATATATACGTAGTAGAATGACTAAGTTTAGTTAATTAACATATACATTACCTCACATAGCTATCATTTTTGTGGTGAGAGCACCTTATATCCTCTCTCAGCATTTTTCAAGAAAACAATATATCGTTTACTGTAGTCACCTTGTTGTACAATATATCTCTTAAACAAACTCCTCCTACCTAACTGAAATTTTGTATCCTTTGACCAACATTTTCCCACCACCCTCCAACCACCCCAGCTCCTTGCAACTACCATTTTACTCCCTATTTTTATGAGCTCTGCTTTTTTAGATTTTATATGAGTGAGATTATATGGTATTTATCTTTCTGTGCCTGGCTTATTTCACTTAACATAGCACCGTTCAGGTCCTTCTATCTTGTTGCAAATGATAGGAATTCATTTTTAATGGCTGAATCCTATTCCATTTGTGAATACATGCCACATTTTATCTATTTGTCTGTTGATGGACACTCAGGCTGATCCTACATCTTGGCTATTGTGAATAAGCCGTAGTGAACATGGGAGTGCAGAAACCAGCAACACGCTGGTTTCATTTCCTTTAGAATGTATTCAGTAGTGGGATTGCTAGATCATATGGTAGTTCTATTTTTTTTTCTTATTTTTTGAGGAACCTCTATACCATTTTTCATACATTCCCACCAATGATATGTGAGTGTTGTCTTTTCTCTACATCCTTGAAAACACTTATCTTTTTATCATTTTGATAGCCATTCTAATAAGGGTGAAGTGATATCTTACTGTGTTTAAATTTGCATTTCCCTGATGATTAGTGATGTCGAACATTTTTTCATATACCTGACAGCCATTTGCATGTCTTCTTTTGAGAAGTGTCTATTCAGATCCTTTGCCCATTTTAAAATCAGATTATTCATTTTCTTGCTAGTAAGTTGTGTTCCTTATATATTTTAATTATTAATCCTTTATTGGATGTATAGTTTGCAAGTATTTTATTCTTTTCTGCAGGTTGTTTCTTTACTCTGTTGATTGTTTTCTTTGTTGTGCAGAAGCTTTTTAGTTTGAGGTAATCTTATTTGTCTATTTTTACTTTTGTTGCCAGTGTTTTGGGAGTTATATCCAAAGATCATTGCCCAGACCAATGCCATGGAGCTTTTCCTTTATGTTTTCTCCGGGTAGTTTTATAGTTTCAGGTCTGACATTTAAGTCTTTAATCTACTTTGAGTTGATTTTTGTATATGGTGAGAGATAGAGGTGTAATTTTATTCTTCTACATGCAGATATCCAGTTTTCCCAGCACCATATTTTGAAGAGGCTGTCCTTTTCCCCACTGTATGTTCTTGGCACCTTTGTTGAAAATCAGTGGCTGTAAATGTGTGATTTTATATCTGGGTCCTTCCTTTGGTTTTATTAATCTGTCTGTTTTTAATGCCAGAATCTTGCCATTTTGGCTACTATGGCTTGGTTGTATGTTTTGGAGTCAGGGAATATGATGCCTCCAGGCTTGTTCTTTTTGCTCAAAATTGCTTTTGCTATTTAGGGTCTTTTGTGGTTCTATATACACTTTTAAAAACTATTTGGTTATAGCATTATTTTAGAATTCTGGCTTCTAAGAATATGTTTTACATACCATAGCATGTTTTATATGGTACATAACAGAGTAAAACATTTTCATTGAAGTATGTTTTATTTTAAGCCATTTTGTCATATACACTTTAAATTGTAAAAATCTAAAATAAGATTTTTTTAAATGTGGCTTTTTATATATGTTGTTTGCTTTTTACTCAAATGTCAAAAATATGAACAGAATATATTTTGTTTTTATAAAAGGAAATATAATGAGGTTAACATAAAAAATGAAAAGTAAATTTCTTTTTAAACTTGGCTTTTGACAAATACACATGCTATTCTTTTCCACAATAAAATATAGCAAGTATGTTGGAGGGACTGCTATCCTGAGCATCAGATTTAATTCATGAAATTAAAAATTTAGATTCTTAACCTCTGTCATGTGTGAAATGTGACCTTAAATAAATTGGCAATTATCCCTGCTTCTACCTGGTAAAAATTTAGGTGACACTGAACCAGGTAATTTTGGTACAAGTAATGTATATCTCAGTGCCATTATATTTAAATGCTCTACCCACCTACATCATGAGCACACACACATTCAAACAAATAAACACACACCTACATCAGTTAGAAATGCTTTCAGGGGCCAGCAACCTAACAGTGCTTAAGTAAACATGGGATGTCTGCAAATAAGTGGCTTCTCCTGGCATTGCCTCAGTGGCTCAAAAATTGCAAAGCTTTCTCTCAAGGTTGCAAGATGACTTCTTGATCACAAACCATTGCTTCCACATTCATGTCAGCAAGAAAGGGGCAATAAACATTACCACCAGTTTCTGTTTTTATATCAGAAATACCAAAACTTCTCCAGAAATCAGAATACCTATTATTACAAAGACAAACAGTCTTGCTGGCAAGGATGAGAAGAGAGGAGAATGCTAATACATTGTTGATGAGAATGTAAATTAGTATAGCCATTGTAAAAAACAGTATGGAGGTTCCTCAAAAAACTAAAAACAGAATTACCACATGATCCAGCGATCCCACTAGTGATATTTATCCAATGGAAAAGAAATTAATATATTAAAGAGATACCTTGTATTTAATGCAGCACTGTTCACGATAGCCAAAGTATGGAATCAACATGTGTCCATCAACAAATAAATGGATATAGAAAATGAAATGCTATTCAGCCACAAAAAAAATGAAATCCTGTCATCTGTGGCAACATGGATAAGCCTAGACATTATGTTAAGTGAAATAAGTCAGGTACAGAAAGACGAATACAAATTCTCACTCTTATGTGGGAGATAAAAACCTTGAGCTCATAGAAGAGTAGAATTATGGTTACTAAGAGACCGGCAAGGTAGTTGGGAGAGGAGGACAGGGAGAGGATGGTTAATGGATACAAAATTACAGCTAAATAGGAGGAATAAATTCTAGTGTTCTATAGCCCTGTAGGATGACTATAGTTAACAATATTTATGTATATTTTCAAATGGCTAGAAGAGAAGATCTTGAATGTTCCCAATACAAAACAGTGATAAATGTTGATATTCTAATTACCTTGATTTGTTCATTATACATTGTATACATGTATCAAAATATCACTCTGTACTCCTAAATGTGCACAATTATTGCTAGCCAATTAAAAATAATAATAATTTTCTGGGTATGGTGTCTCATGCCTGTAATCCCAACACTGGGAGGCCAAGGAGGGAGGAATTCTTGAGCCCAGGAATTCAGGACCAGCCTGGGCAACATAGTGAGAACCCATTTCAACAAAAAATAGAAAAATTAGCCAGGCGTGGTGGTGCATGCCTATAGTCCCAGCTACTTGGGAGGCTGAGGTAGGAACATCACTTGAGCCAGGAATATGGAGATTGCAGTGAACCATGATCATACCTCTGCACTGCAGATGGGCAACAGAGGAAAACCTAGTCTCAAAATAAAATAAAAATAAAAATATTAATTTTAAAACCATTCAAAAATAAACATAGCTCAAGTGCTAACTTTTATTTTTTTTTTT
>NW_016107399.1:6251337-6295974 GCF_001604975.1 Cebus imitator | reverse complement strand
AACCGCGGCTCCGGGGCGCCGACAAAGCAGCCGCGCGGGGCAAAGCAGCTGCGCGGGGCAAAGCAGCGGCGCTGGCCGGCACAGCCGCGCTGGCCGAAACAGCCGCGCTTGTGACCGTGGAGCACCTTTGCCCGGGAATTTCCTAGTCTGTGGGCAATAAAAACACGGCGTCCACTCACCCTCTGCGCTTTCACTGGGAGCTGCAAACGTGAGCTGTTCCTAAACGGCCATCTTGGATCCACCGCCTGCTAACTTTTATTTTTAAAATATTTTGCTTTTTAAGAAAAGAAAAACTTCTCCAGAAGCTCCTCTCCCCTCAATTACATGCATGCACACACATGCACATGCACGCACATGTGCACACACACGCGTGCACACACACACACACGTGCACACACACACACACACACCCCGAATTTCCCATTAGTTTTGTCATCCGGAATTGGATCACACGACCACCTATAGTTGCAAAGGAAGCTGAGAAAGTGGGAAACAGGTTGTTTATGATTGTCTTACTTGAAACATGACCCATCATTTGGACTAGACATTACTACTCTGAACAAAATTAGGGCTTCATTGTCAAGAAAAAAGGAAGTATAGCTATTGGGTAGGTAACTAATAATGTATGTCATAATAACTTGCCACTTATTAAGCATCTATTATGTGGAAGGCAATAGGCCTAGTTACTTTACATATTGAAATATTATATCATTAAATCTTTGCAATACTGTGAATTAATCATTTGTAAATGCTGTTTTTTCTCTATTCCTTCTAAATAAGAAACATGAGTCACATTAATGTTGTAAGTACCTTACGCAAGGTCACACAACTAGTAAGTGGCAGATTGGGATTTGAGCTCAGACCTGATTGGAAGCTCACACTTTTTCTACAATATCATACTACCCATAATTTTACCATCTACCCCTTTGCTATCCCCAATTCTATCTAGCTATCCCTGATTTCATACAGTCTTGATTGCAAGCCCATCCTTCTAAACAGTCTAAGTCATATGGAATTCAATTTAGAAGACTGCACACTGCCTTTGTATGTATCAAATCCCTATCACAGTGTCTAAAACATAATAAGCATTCAGAAATACTAATTTAATTCCCCATTTCCCAAATCCCTGACCCTACTTGTCTATAAAATGAGGTTCTAGGAGACAACCCAAAAGGGTTTAAAAATGAAGGTTTTCATTATAATTTTGCTTCACCTATAAAGTAATTCCACAACTGAAACCCAAGAACTCCAGAGACTACTATAAGCATATAGTTCTTTTGAGAGACATCAAAATATTCTTGAAAACTGGAGAGACAGCCAAGAGAGCTGAACATTTATTTATTTATTTATTTATTTATTTATTTATTTATTTATTTATTGAGCCCTTACTGTATGTTAAGCACTGTTTAAAATTCTGGCAATTCAACAGTGAAAAGGACAGAAAAGTTTCTTGATCTTTGAGCTTCCATTCTAGTGGAGAAGAAAGGCATTAAACATATAAACAAAGATCATTTCAGAAAGTAAAGTGCTGTGAAGAAAATAAAACAAGATTATGTGATAAATGAACAATACACAAGCTAATTTTGATAAGATATTTGGAAAGAAAAGAAAGAGCTTACATGAGCCCTGATGGCTAGCAGACAGCCTGGTCACATGTGCAAAAAAGAGAACTGCAGGTCATAGGTCTACAGCCTTGAGGCAAGAATATTTTACAGGAACAGAAAGATCAGTGATGCTGGAACATAATGATTGAGAAAGACGTGATAAGAAATGAGATCTGTATTTCATGCAAAATGCAGTGGCATTTTGACAAATTTTAGATAAGCAGAGGTAGCATAATCCCGTGTTATTTTTTTTAATCACTCTGGCAGCTGTGTAGAGTAGCTTGGCAGGTTACACAAGAGGAAGTGCAGATTTCAGCGAGGTGACCTGGCGAGAGCACACTGGTGGAAATGGGGTAAAGATGGGTGAATTCAAGATAAATCAACACTGTGATACAACCTAACTTTGGGGAAATTTGTTTTCTCATTCACTCCATTTTATCTTGAGTTTACACACCACAGTGCATCACATTCGTACGCATGTTTCTGAAGAATTGTGGCCGTTATTTTCTTCTTAAGTCCTTTTATAATAAATGTCTTAACATGCTGACAAAATTCGGTCAGATATTTACCCTCTTTTATTTGAATGGACTGCATCTACAAGGCAGTACTGAAACAGTCAGTACATTCAAACAACCTTTGAGTTCAGAGTGCCTCCTTCCTTACAGAAAAGAAAAAAAAAAGTCAGTCTCATATCTTTTTATAGATATAGCTTGTCAGAGGTTTCGCTTTGCATAATTTTGCCATAGTGAGTTACAAGCGTCTCCTGTTTCCTCTAAGTTCATGAAATTAGACAGGATAACAGAAGATTCTACTAGAAACTGTGTTCTGGGGTTAATCAATGTTGTTCCTAATTAGAATTCTGAGTGGAATAATCCAGGAGAAACACGTGTCACTTTTGGAAGCCGCCCCTATAAATTTACAATGTCTGAATACTCACTCCTTCTGGAAAAAGCGTCTTAATTTAACTGCAGTGGGAGTTGATAAAAGTGCTGGTGCTCCTTGGAGTAAGATTTAGATGAGGACTATCACCTGGCCCTGTCCTGTTCTGCTGTTTTCTTACCAAACCCTTCAACTATGACTGGTTAGTCATCCTCAGAATGCACTTTGCGTATCATGGTTAAGCTTCTAAAATTGTGATGGAAAGGAGGTATGTCGTAACAGAATGAATTTCTGCATAAATAATTTGAATTTTCATTTTTATCAATTTGAGTAAACATTACTTTAGCCACAAGGCATGAGAGAAAACCAGAATCTGGTTAACTGTTATGTGGATAACTGAATAACGGGAAGAGTAAAACTGGATGACTGAAGCCAAAAGCACTTCATGGAGGGATTCTTGGGCTCATGGATCTTTACAGGCTTAAAAAACGCTTCTTTAAGGATATTTAAGGAGAAGGCTTAATGTAGGAAACTTCAAAGGGTTGAAAGTTGATCACTCCATAGGTGATGAATGCAGAGCAGTTGCAATATCAAATCAAAACATTCTTGTACAGTTGAAGAAAAAGGAAGAAATCAGAAGATATTTAATGCCTTTTAAATCTAGATATTAACTATAATAAAAACACATATCAATGCCTTGCCTTCCTGGCCTAATAAGTTCCAAGTATAGTTGTGAAGACAGTTCTAAAGCGCAGTACCAATGAACTGGAAAGCCTTCGTATAATTGAAAGGTTTCTGTGGGTTCCATATTCTGACTTTGTCGCAGCAACCAAGACAATGATTTATAAAATATTGGGAATTTCTAAATAAATATTAAGCATCTCCTGGTTATGAAAGATTGCTAACCAGTATTTTATTTATCTGTGTTTCCTCCTGTTAACCAAGCAAGTATAAAAACAGAGTTGCTATTAATTATGTTGTGTTTTCAAAAACAACACACTATATTAACTTTAGCTTATCACAGACTGACCTAATGTAAGTCTTAATTGTATGGCTTTTGGTTTGATAAATATATCAGAATCTCCAATAACTGAAGATTTCATTCCCACCCCACCTAACTATTGCTCATCTCATTCGTACTCATGCAATTCCTCCTCCCCCCCAACCCACACACAGCAATGCTGCTTTTGCAATTCATCAACCTGAAGGCAATAACAGTTGTCAAACTGACGGTGCAATTTTTTGGCAACCCACACAAATCACTGTGTATCTCTGTACTTCTCTCTCCTTTTATCAATGATTTGAGAGTAATCATCTTGGTTGGCTACTTTGTTCTCATGGGTTTGGAGGGCACTGACATTCATCGAACATTGTGAACTAAGAAGAAAGCTGCTTATAGGTGTCTCAAACTACTATTTTCACATGTCTTAACTGCCACGACAGGGAGGAAAATCTTCACAATTTGGTAGGCTTCCTGAAGCTTAGTCCCACTGCACCAAATCTTTGATCTTTTGGTCACACTGTCAGTCTCTGGAGAACTCAGTTCTCTTGTGAAATTTTCAGACTGCTCCCAAAACAATTGTTACATAAGATCTGAAAGCCAGGCCCACAAAGCTTCTCTGTGTTTTGGAAAGTTCCCTAGAGTTAGGTAACAATGGCATTAGCACTAAGACTGAGGAGCCATGGTATCCTGGCCTTCCCAATCACACACAGCTGTCTGTTTTTCTTTCTCTCAACATTTCTTTTTCTTTTCCTCTTCTTTTCCCCTTCTTTTCCAATTTCCTCTTCCTCCTCTCTTCTCCTTTATTTCCTTTTCCCACAAAAAGTGTTTGCTTTTCCCCACAAACACATCGGAGCCTTGGACCAGGCTCTGACTTCACCAGCTTTGCTTAAGCAAGACTTGCTGCTTCACCTAAGGACAAAGATGTTTCCAGGTTTAACTAAAACCTAGATGGGATATCACATAACAGAGTGAGGTGAGGCTCCCATTGCCAAAGTGCTATAAGAACACTTTTTCTCACAATGTTTCAGAACTCTTGTAACAGGGTATCTAAGCGAATTAACATGTGCATTAAAAATATGTAAGACCTCATGCCAAATAATTGAAAACAGTTGATTTACAGTAAGATCTTGCTGTTTTTCACTTTTCTGAAATGAACCTGATTCCTTTATTTTAATAGCATGGTTTATTTGCTATATAAATTGAAATAATTTAAATTATTGTACATTTTAAAATATTTAGAACTTTTGAAGTGAATCATGAACTGATATTAGGAACAATTTTAAGTGAGTCACATTTGTCAGTATGAATTAGCCTAGTTCATTTTGTTTGAGGGGTTTCTTCACATTTTCTTCTCTTGTTTGTGAGAGTCTGTGACATTTCATAATGAATAGGGCTTCCTGTGTAAGCATAAATTAAGAGAAGCCACCAAGGCTAAGATTAGTAGTTTCAGCTTTTTTCACTAAATTTAAATAGACTGATTAAATAATTCCACAATGTAAACATGTATCAAAACATCACTATGTACCCCCTAAATCGATGCAATTATTATTTGACAGTTAAAAAGTTTTAAAAGGCATTACTTTGTGAAGAGTAAAGAATATTTGGCAACAGTAATCAAATGAAGCTTATATATCATAGTCAAAATGTAATTGTATCAGAATTCCTGATGATTAAAGCACATCTAAAAAGAGCCCCTCCCACTGTGCTCCTACCTAATACCAAAGCCTCAAAGAGGTCTTTCTAATCATTCCAACTCTCTTTTCTTGCTGTGCTGTTATTTCTCACTATGCTTGGGTAAAATGTTTGTAGACTATTTTAAGAATTAGATTGAGCAGCTTCTTCAAACAGGTATACTTACTCTTAGGAGTACATAAAACCTTTAGAAGACATGCAAACATAAACTACTAAGGAAATCAATTTCCAAGTACTTACTTTCCACATCCACTCTTTCCTGAAAGTAATCTGCCTAGGTGCCTTCCATGAATTCTTCATAGCCCGCTCCTTCCCATTTGCTTTGTTATCCCTGTGGGAGCTATGCGTTGTCTTGTGATGTAATAATCTCTGGGATGTCAAACAAAGGAACAATTTGAAATGTTTGTGTCACCTCATTTAATCAAAACGCCATAAACCCCAACCACCTATCACACTAAGAAAAGCATCTCCAATACAACTTTGTTTTTGATATTTAAAAATTATAATTTTTATGTATTTTTGATCACTTGCATATGAAAAACAACATAGTCTGTCAAAATTCTCTTAAGGGGCATGAGAGCAACAAAAAAGATACCTAATAGAAAAACACTCTCTGCCTGTGAAGCTTATATTCCTAACAGAGAAATCAGACAGGTAGAATAAGCACCATGTAGCATTTCCTGTTCTTATAGAAAGTATGTCCTATTCTTTCTTATTCCTTTTAATTGGAAGCTCTCACTGAAAATTTTAAAAAAGGAAGAAAGAAAAGAAAGTTTGCAGTGGCTTATTTCCTTTCTGGTCTAAGTAGAGCCAAATTTCTAAAATGGCAGCAAAATATAAATGGACTCTATGGGACACAGTTATGTCAAGAAGAGTTGCCACTGTTTCCAAGTGAGTGGATTAACCTTGTGCTTGCCATATGTTCAACCATGCGACAGTAGCCAACAAAACACTACACCTAAGTGCAGGGTAGGTATTTCCATCCAAATGGTTTGAGTTAAAATATACATCACAGACAGGCTTAAATAGGGGGAAAAAATACAGAATGTCATTGAAAGGGTACTTATGGAAGGAAGGGACTCAGACCCAGCTGTGTGTGTGTGTGTGTCAGGGGCACTTTTTCCCCTCTATTGCTTACCTACCGTAATCTCTACAGAGAAAGGCCCCTCAAAGTACAGCATGCCCCAAAACACAGTACCATAACCTACCCAGGTTTTACTGTAGCAATACATATAATCAAGAACTCCAGGTTTTCTATCCCCGGCTTTGCTCTATCAATACGTACAATGAAGAACTCATTTTCTCAGCATGTGTTTCTGAACCTAAACCATTGCTAAGAAAGCCTATCACTTGAGATGAAAATACAGAAGAGTGAAAAGAAAAAATATAAAATCTATAGAAAAGTTAAAAAATCAAAACTGTGAGAACATATTTTATAATCTCTGTGGAAAGGAATCCTATCATTGGATAGACAGAAAATAAATTGATTTTACCCTTTCCTATCATTTTCACTCAGACATTCAACACTTTCTAAAAATCACATGGGAAGTGCCACCTATTGAATTTTCTGAATAAACACTGGAACAAAGTTACAGGCAACATCTAATTTCATTAGCTAATTGGGGGTATTAGCAACTAGATCACAGTGAAGAACTAGTTTTGAGCAGGAGCTCTTCTCTAGTGCTCTTGTAACGATAAAGTGAGGGAGTAAAACCCTTTCTTATGTTCTACCCTGGAGGAAGATTCACAGTGAAGTTATGGATGCTTAAGCTTCTAGGTGGCTGTTGAGTTACCTGGCCTTCATCCAAGACCCTAGGAGGCCACAGTCACAGGTTTTTGTAAAATTTGCAAAAGTAGGATATTTTAACCACAATCAGTTGAGACCACTGTCTCTTTCCATTCTGACTTTCTTTCCCACATACTTCCTCTCCTGTGCAGGGAGAGTGGTGGACAGTTGGCTGGAGTCTACAGCCAATTCTGTGTGTTTGAAGTTATTGCTAGCCATGGTGGATTAGAAGTTGGATCCAGAGTGGCTCCTACTGCTACTTGTGCTTTCTTCCCAGTTCGTTACGAAGGTGCAGGGCTGGAGGTTACATTGCAATATGAACAGGTCCATGGCATTGGTGCTGGGAGAACATGGGTTATGGGGGACAAAAGAAGCATGGAATGTATAAAGCCAGAGGCCAGTATGAAGACAATTTTACCAGTCATCAATTGCATAAACTTTTAGTTTCTCATCAGTGATTTGTTTTCTATAGATGTCTAGTCGAGATTGGTGATCTCTCCTGACAGAAATAAAAGGTAGCATGCATAGATATAAATACATGATAACTATTTTCCCAGTTAATGGGAATTGTGGGAAATGGAGTACTAGAATTATCACAATTCCTATACTGATAGAGTACAATCTGGGAGCAGTACAATAAACAGCAAATACATCTCTGTAGTAAGCCACAGTTATGGTCATCCAAACCATGAGTAATAAAAAGTAAATTTCAATCAACTATGCTAAAGGAAAGACTAAGATATCTTTGAGGGCCGGGCGCGGTGGCTCACGCCTGTAATCCCAGAACTTTAGGAGGCCGAGGCGGGTGGATCACGAGGTCAAGAGATCAAGACCATCCTGGTCAACAAGGCGAAACCCCGTCTCTACTAAAACTACAAAAAATTAGCTGGGCATGGTGGCGCGTGCCTGTAATCCCAGCTACTCAGGAGGCTGAAGCAGGAGAATTGCCTGAACCCAGGAGGCGGTGGTTGCGGTGAGCCGAGACGGCGCCATTGCACTCCAGCCTGGGTAACAAAAGCGAAACTCGGTCTCACAAAAAAAAAAAAAAGATATCTTTGTATTTTCTGTGTATAAAGTATTACAGAATCTTATTAGTTAGTAATAAAGTCCCATCAAAGAGTATGCAGTCAAAAATATAAGAAGAATGCATAGTTGTAAGTCGGGGAGTTAATTAATTTAAAATATTATGCTATTTTTCTTGATTTTGTGATGTTTGTAATATTAGCCACAATTTTCAGTTGTTATTTCTTGGGATTTCTTTTTTCTTTATGAATAAATTCTCAGTTTTTTGCTCAATTTATAAAATTATAGAAGCCTCATGCCTCACTGAACTCCAATTACTCTGCTCCCTAAGTCCTTGTCTCATCTATTGACAGAAATGATTCTGCCACTTCCTGTCCCCTGTTCAAGGTGATATGAGCTTTGCCTCCTAGGTATGAGGAGCAATTGAAGAATTGCTTTAGTAATAGGTAAGAATTATGAGCATGCATTTCTTTTTCTCCAACAGAGTTAAACAATGGCTCACTCTGGATTTCCAGATGTACTTAAGATGAAATAATAATGTTGAGCCAGTATTGCCCTGCTTCAAATTAATCACTCCAGGAAGAGACATTAAACCTTTCAGACCACCAGTGTGCATAAACGCTTTAGTGCCCTAGACCATGCACCCTCTCTTGGTTATGTGGGACACAAGGAAATGTAAGCTCAGTAAATGAGGCTGTTTTATGATCCATTTAAATAATCTGAAAAGGAAATTAATACTTTTATTACTTTTATAAGTGAAAAACTTCCTTAAAAATCTGTAAGAGTTCTTTATATTATGGCAGGTAGGACTGATTCACTAGCCAAAACATAAATCCAGAAAAATAATGGAAGGTTAGAGAAAGCATGCATGGCCACATAAATCATAATGGAATAAATAAAGGCTGGAAACCAATTTGGAGCTAAAGAAATTCACTTCTAATCATACCAAAAAAAATTCACTTGATTAGAAACCAGGCTGTGACTTAAAATATTTCTTAGTCTCTTTGAACAATACAAATTTTTTCTGGGCCTATTACAAGGATGGGAAAGGAGTCTAGAGAAATGTAGAAATAAGGTGTGACCCCTACCCCATGTCAGAACCATCAGGACTTATCACATGAGAAATAGTCTATTGGTCACTTTATAAACACTGCCCTCAAACTTTAAGATCTCACAACAATTCAGTAGCGAAAGTAAAATGAGGTGAATTTGCTAGAGAAGAAAAGTAAGGTTACTTCTCTGATCTCACCGTTTACCCATTTCTGCCTCAGTCAGCTGCAGCCATCATTCTGGTTTCTGCTCTGTTCTTGAAACACACCAAGCATACTCCAATCTCAAACCCCTTGAACTGGTGGTTCCCTCTGCCTAAGACACTCTTCCTCTAAATTTTCACATGGCTCCCTCCCTTATTCTATTTAGATTTCTGTTTACATGTCACCTTATCTTGGAGCCCTTCCCCTATAATTCTTTGTCCTCTTGCCCTGCCTTATTTTTCTCTTAGACTATTACGATTTTTTTTGTTCCCACTGAAATGTAAGCACCCTGAAAGCAGGGAGTGTGTTGTTCACTGCTGTTTTCTCAGTGCCTAGCACAGGGCCTAATACAACTAGATACTCAATAACTATATGTTAAATGATGAATTGCACTGATGAATACATGATTGTAAACCTTCATTTCATTACATTAGTAGATACCAAGTCTGAATTGGAACCCAGATCTCTCTGTACCAATCTGCTTTTATAAGATTGCCTGCAGGCAAGAAAGCCTTAAAGAAAATTTAAGGCCCTATTATAAAGACAATTCCCTTGAAAAGAAGAAACTAGTTTCTAACATTCCTTTCAACACAAATTTTGAAAAAAAGAAGTTTTACATGTGTCAAGGCTAAGGGAAGCTATGTATTTAGTTGGCTATACTGACATGAGCTTATATATCCACAGGAGCATGAAGCATTGCAAAGATCTCTCTTTTGCCAATTTTCTCCCTGGAGTTGACTGACTGGACTTCGGGCATCAGGGATGATCACTTAGTGTCCAAAAGGGAGACTGAGGTAATAAACAACTTGACCTCATTCTCTTCCCTCTTTCCAATCTCCTGCCAGGGCTTCTCTTTGGCCCAACCCAACTGGAAATCAGATGGCAAGGAATCGCTTCCCTGTGGTCCATACAAATGAATGCTTTTGAAACATCTCTGACTTTTGGTTTGTTTGTTTGTTTTGAAATGGAGTCATGTTTGCCTGGGCTGGAGTAGAGTGGTGTGATCTTGGCTCACTGCAACCTCTACCTCTCGGGTCCTAGCAATTCTCTGCCCCAGCCTCCTGAGTAGCTGGGATTCTAGGTGCACCACCATGCCCAGCTAACATTTCTAACTTTTAATGTAATCTTACTGTTCTAGTTTTGACCTCTTGACCTTTCAATAGGACTTTACAGGAGGATTGACTTACGTTAGTTTTGATGAGTCTGGTTTTATTTTTCTTTTGTTAATGGAAAGAAAATTCAAGGCTTAAGAAGAATATCTAGACAGATGAAGGAGAGGTTTGCCTCCCACCTGCAGTGGCATGATCAGCCTATCTGCCAATAGGGAGAATCTGGCCTGGGATGCTGGTTACTAGGTGCTTGAAATCAGCATCTTTGTCAAGTATATTTGCTCTTGTGTAAAATGGGGGAGAATGGAGATAAGGTTAGGAAATTAATAATGTTGTGTGTGATGTTACTTCTCCCATAACCTCTCAGATCTTCAGTAAAACCACTAAACTAATGACATTTTTGGGGAAAGTAGAATTTGTGTCTGAATGATGCAGGATGAATATAATACAAAGAAAACTTGAATAAGGAAGTCACTGAAAATTCACAGAAATTGTAGAAGTAGCTCTAAACTTTTATCAGTACCATTGAAATTTTAAACCAAATTGACCTAAGTCTCCAAGGGATAGTAGGACCCCAGCTGATGTCTGGGATGTACTTAAAAGTCCCAAAGGATTTTCATACTGTAAAAACTTCCATTCCATTTTTCCCCTAATCTCTATAGTTAAGAGCGTTATGTCTGAATTTAAATTCCTATTGCTGCAATTTCAGCTCAGCCTAGTAGTTGTAATAATAACCATAATAGCTCCCAGGTATGAGCAATGGAGACAGACTCTCTGGGTTTGAGCCTCAGCCAAACTACTTACAAACTTGGGCAAGTTACTTAAAATCTCTAAACAACAGTTTCTTCAACTATAAAATGTGAGATTAAGATGACTCCATCCACCATAAGGTTGTTGTGAGCATCAGATGAATTACTGTATGCAAAAAAAATTTAACAGAGAACCTAGCACATAGTAAGTGCTCAATAATGTTTGTTATTAACATTACTCCTATCTACTAAGCATTGTGCTATTTTACATAGATCAGCACATTTAATGCTCACGATAACTCTCAGAAATAGTGATCATAATTTCCATTATACAGATAAGAAAATTAAGGTGAAGAAAATTTAAATAATAAAGAATAGCTATTTTGTTTTAGATCTTTGTGTTACACTTTTTATGGTACCAATGTGACCATGGAGAAATAAATGTTTGAATGAATAAATGAATAAATAATTTTTCTTCTTCTAATCTCTTGTAAAATCCAGAAAAAGAAGAGAAATAATTTCATCTCTCAATTCTGCCAATTTTTTAATGTTAACTATCACTCTCAAACTAAGGATTTAATTGCCAATTTCATTAATGTTCCAATTAATTTTTCTTTCAGAGAAGCAATGAAAAACATATTGCTTCCTAAACTGTAACACCTTGACTTCTTCCTTTCTTGGCTCTTATTTCTATGCCAATTGGAACTAACTTTCAAAATAAATTAAAAATATAATTTTGCAATTTCTGTACCAGATAGTCTATACAAACTCTAATAAATAACATTTAGTCTACTATTATCCAAAATAAACAATCTGATTTTTCTGATACATTTTTTAATGCAGAAACCCATACTTCTGGTTCATGATTTCCTTACCCTTTAGGTGTTTCCAATTTTTTTTTTCTCAGAATGTACTATGTTATTCCTCAAAACTGATCCCAGATTATATAAAGGGTAATGCTTAAAAACATTTTATTTTTCTGTTTTGGAGCTGGTCTCTAATTTGAAGTTAATATTTAATTCCGTCATAATAGCTTTACTAATTAAGCCAATCCTTTCTGTAGATACAGCATGCTCTGCTGAGATAGTCATTTGAACATAATGATCAAGTATATGCCCCATTTGTCATTTACCACTGATTCTAATCTTCTGCTATTTTTCCAATTCTTTACTACCAAGCAGTTTGAATTTTTCCTTTTATTTCATTCAAGGATGTCATGGGAAGTAAGCTTATGGTGCTATGTACATCGATCTGCTGGATCTTGACGTACTCTTAGCCAATTCCTAGACCATTCTGCCCCTGTTCACTAAGTAGCCCATTTCATGTTAGTAAGAAGTGTGTAATATAGTCTAAAAGGAGTGGGAACTGAAAGACACATCAGGAGTATAGATTTGACACTGAAAGGAAAATAAATCTCAAGACCCCAAAGTCACCAAGCCAAGGGAAAAGTTAAGCTAGGAAATACATCAGGCAAACCTGCCTCCAATTTTATTTCTAAATAAGATAGCTACAAAGATAAAAAGCTACATATCTCCCTCACAATTTGCCAGCAAGGAAATTCCTTGTGGGCAAAGGTCAGAAAGACATGGAAGTCATCCCTCTGAGGCTCACCTGAGACAAATGCATATCTGATTACTTCCTCTGCCCTATTGTTTATGTAAAAATGGAGATTCACAGAGCCAGACTCAACTGTGTATTCAGTGGAAGGCTGATCAAGGACTCAAAAGAATGCGACCTTTGTCTCTTGTCTACTTATAACCTGGAAGCCCCACCTCAAGTTGTCCTGCCTTACCCAGCCAAACCAATGTGCATCTTACACATATTGATTGATGTCTCATGTCTCCCTAAAATGTATAAAAGCAAGCTGTGCCCCAACCATCGTGGGCACATGTTCTCAGGACCTCCTGAGATTGTGTCACAGGCGCATCCTTAACCTTGGAAAAATAAACTTTCTGAAGTTTATTTTTTCTTTCTAAAGTTTAACTTCCCTGAGATATTTTGGGTTCACAATATTTATCTTCTATTACTGTGTAATATTTGGTGAAATTAACTTCTTCAATATTTCATTTATTCAACCTTAAGTGACAGTGCCGTCTTCCTGTTTTCTAGAGATAATAATGCTTTTACTTTTTGATTATTTATTTGAAATTTGATGAAAGACTAGATTTTAAGTGCCATTATGCACACAACCTGTGTACCCCCCCACACACACACCCAAATGGTAAATGTGGGTGATGATGGATGTGCTGTTTAATTTGATTGTGGTAACTGTTACACAATGTTTATGTATAACACATTACAATGTTGTACATCTTGAACATGTACAAATTTTGTCAAGTATTATTTTAAAATATATTGAGTTAGAGAATTTAGATCTCTCCCAAATGACCTGGAGGAGTTTCACAGCATTTGAAAAGTTAAAAAGCAAGATATACAGAAATATTTGTATAAAATTTCCTGTTATAAAAATGAAAACAAAAAAGCCTATTTCTGTATATATATATGTCAATAATTTTTTTTGAAACAGGATCTCACTCTGTTGCCCAGGCTGTGGTGCAGTGGTGTCATCACGGCTCACTGCAGCCTTGACCTCCCAGACTCAAGTGATTCTCCCACCTCAGCCCCCCTAATAGCTGGGACTATAGACATGCTCCAGCACCCCCCGCTAATTTATTGGTATTTCTTGTAGAGTTGGAGTTTCACTATGTTGTCTAGGCTGGTCTCAAACAGTCTTGGCTCAAATAGTCTTCCTGCTTCAGCCTCCCCAAATGCTGGGATTACAGGTGTGAGCCATCATGCCCCAGACTGTATATATTTTTTTAAGTTGCAAGGTGAAGTGACAATAGAGGAACTATTCTAATCTCCATAGCCTGACCACTGATATTCCCCAACTACAGGGCCTTTTGTTCAGCCTTTCTGCAGCACGTGTTTGCCTGCCTGCGGCATTCAGCACTGGTAGCCACCTGTTCTTCCTGCGATGCTCTCTGGCCTTGATTTCTCTGATTTCCTGCCTTGATTTGCTCCTGTGGTTTTCTACTTACCTTTTGGATTTCTCCTCCTCCTTCCCTTTCCTCATTCTCCTTACCACCTAAGGTTTATACTTTTCTTCCTACACATGACAGGCACAGAGGTGAGGATACAGAGATGAGTGGATGGTGCCCCTCATCTTAAATGGCCTTAAATGCCTTTGGGGCTGGTTAATAGAGATGAACAAAACATTAGATAGTTAACAGAGGTGTTATCAGTGACTCTGAGTTCCCTGAAGTATAGAATTATTTATCCTTTTTCCCCTACTAAACATTTGGGGGAAAAAAACATGTTGTGTATCATTGGTGACACTATCTCACAGCAATATTTCATCTTCCCATCTGCCCCATTGGGTTAGTTCCACAAAATCAGAGATTTTCAAAGCCATTCCTCTTTTTACCATTTAATGAACTGAACAAACAGAGATAAAGCAACTTGCCCATGACCACATGGCTTGTAAGTGGCAAAGCCAGACCAGAATGAGACCTCCAGGCTCCTATTGATCCTGTTGTCAGACCTTGTAGCAGCTTTGTGGGCTGAGTTTTTCCATGTTAATTCATAAGTAACTCTATACTCAACCAAGTAATGGTTTGGTATTTCCCTCCTGTTTCACAGAGGGTGACAGCATGCCCTAGAGGTCTGAAGGCAAAAAATCCCTACCTCTCTTGACAGAGCAAATTCTTCAGGTTCCAATCAGTTTGTGGAAGATTTCACTCTGAAAGCCAGTGACCTCAGAGTAGAGAAGCGGTTCTGAGCCCATTAAAATTCATTCTCAGAGCCTGATGGATCACATGGGAACTGCTATAACAGAAATCATTCCTGAGGTCACATGGTGTGTTAACCCCTTACTCCTCATCACAGTAATGATGGCCGAGACAAACAATTATGGGTTCAATGAATCCTCAGTGGGAAAAAATGTCCGGGAAAGGGACCTTAAGTTGTCTAATGTACAAAACAAGGAGGAGGAGCAGATATTGACAGAAATCTGATAATATTGCCTTTTCAGTAGTAAAGACAACACTCAGACATTCTGTGGCCAAGTAAAGAATTGGAAGATAGTAAAAGAGAGAGGAAGGGAAGAAGGAATGGAGGGAAGGAGAGAGAAAAGGAGGGAGGGAGGGAGGAAAGGGCAAGAAAGAAAACTTTCACCAAACTGATACCTGTCAGATAAAAGAAATTGGGGCCATAAATTCCTCCCGGCATTTCTAATGGGATTTTAATACAGCATTTGGCCATCATCTTTTTTTCATTCCTGTAATGACATACATGCCCAAAGTGTAGCCATGGAGCCTCTGAACTCTGTATATTTCTGTAATACACAAAGAAAACAGCTGTCACATCCATTTTAAGGAACTTTTAAATACATTACAGTGAGGTCTACAGGCCCCGAATCCAAAGGGAAAGGCACAAAGCCTGTCTGTACATCATCTGTGATGGGCCTGAAATCCAGCCAAGGCAGATTTTTTTTTTAAATAATAAAATAAAATACTGGTTTTTTTTTTAAGGAACATTATATTTTTAAACTGGAAATAATTGTATTTTGTGTCTTATATGGCATCTGAAAGTGATTTAGTTGAACAATGTGGTTTCTGATTGGTATTTGAATTGGTTCCAGAACATTTTTCATAATAACCATCTTAAAGATCCCAATTATCTGATCCTCTTTCCCCACTTCACATGGTTTCATAGGAGCTTTCCAGAAAGAGAGAAAAACCTGCAGAGGCAGGCAAGCCAACTCACATCTAGCCAAACAGTGTGTGCCTGCTAGGCCCAAAGGAAAAGGCCTGCTTGTTATTTTGAGTTGTCCAGGATGCATTTATGACTCAATAAAGGAGGCCTTGGCATTACCAGAATAATTACTTACTAAAACAAGCCTATAAAACCAAAGGGTTGCCTCAACTAAAAGGCAAACAGAGAACATTCTTTTTCTTTTAGTGTTAACATGTAAATCTAGTAAAGTGTATTTAGATTTCTATAAAATCAGGTCTGGGTGCAAAAGGGATGGTTGATTTACCAGGTGGGCAGCATCGCCAATACCCCAGGGTACAAAGGGGCTAAGGGGAAGTTGTCCTGTCAAACATGAAAGGATGCTTATCCATAATGGACCCAGCCTTGCTTGTCACAGGCAGAAATTGTGGCTTGGTGGTGAAGAAGCAGACTCAGGAGTCTGACAGTGGGATCTGAGGCTGCACCACTGTGAGCACTATGACATCGGCCATAACCGAAATTCTCTGTGTCTCATCTGCACAGTGGACATAATGTCATATCTGTTTTATGGGATCATTGAAAAAAACTGAATAATACATGCAAAGGGCTTCTTAGAACAATACGTGGTATATAATATGGCACACAATGGTAGCTCCTATGTTTACAAATAATGGAATCTATTATTGTAACAAAAGTAACTTTCATTTTTACAAATATTAATAATTTTTTTAAATATTGCTAATTTTATTTTTTATTTTTTCATTTGGAATGTTTTTATTTCATTTTTAATTGACAACTGTATATAAATATGAGGTGCAATGTAATGTTTTTTATATATACATGCATTGTAGAATGACTAAATCTAGCTATTTAGCATATCCATTTCCTCATGTACTTATTTTTGTGTGGTAAGAACATTTAAAATCTACTCTTTTTGCAGTTTTGAAATAAGTAACCTATAGTCACCATGCATACAATGGGTTACTAAAACTTATTCCTTCTGTCTAACTCAAACTTTATACCCTTTGACCAACATCTCCCCTTTCTCTATCACCCCTCCCATCCCCACCGGCCTCTGGTAACCACCATTCTACTCTCTATTTCTTTGAGTTTGACTTTTTTGTGACAACATGGCTAAATCTGAAGGACATAATGCTAAGTGAAATAAGCCAGACACAGAAAAACAAATACTACATGAGCTCACTTACATGTGGAATCTGAAAAAGAATAAATATTTTTGAAACACTAAGTGCCAGCACATAGTATCTGACATTATGCTAAGCATTTCAAATAGTGTCTCTTCCTTAATCCTCTCAATGTAAAATTCCTATCCAAGTTCTGGTAAGTGGCAGAACTAGAAATAGGGTTGCCAGGTTTAGCAAATAAAAATACAGGATAGCTACTTAAATATGTATTTCAAACAATAAATATTTCTTTAGAATAAGCATGTCTGAAATGTTCCAAGTGATATAGTTACATATCTTACAACCCTAACTAGAGACCAAGCGTCCAGCTCTATATCATCCAAAGCCCATGTTCTTTCTATCCTCACTACACTAAACTATAGCCAGAATATGACATATTCTTTGTATATTTCATTCAGTAGTGATACAGTTTGGCTGTGTCCCCATCCAAGTCTCATTTTGAATAGTAGCTCTCATAATTCCCATGTGTTGTGAGAGGAACCTGATGGGAGATCCCTGAATCATGGAGACAGCTTCCCCCATACTGTTCTCATGGTAGTGAATAAGTCTCAGGAGATCTGATGTTTTTATAAGGGGTTTCCCCACTCTCTGGGCTCTTATTCTCTCTTGCCTGCTGCCATGTAAGACGTGCCTTTTGCCATCCACTGTGATTGTGAGGTCTCCCCAGCCATGTGGAACTGTAAGTCCATTAAACCTCTTTTTCTTTATTTACCCAGTTTTGGGTATGTCTTTATCAGCAGCGTGAAAATGGACTAATACACCTACTATTTTTTCCCAAACCAGAAGATACTTCAGGAAGAAATATACTGTCCATAAATTGCATTTGGTTATCAACTATGAGGGAAAGTAAAATGCTAAGGACAAGTAAGCTAAACCATTGCAGCTGGATAAAGGGCTGCCACATCAAGAGTTGTCATATCAAATCTCTTCATTTTCCTGAAATTATGATCTTAGGACATGCCAGCAATTATTAAAAGCCCTTAAACACGAAGTATCCAAGTAATATTATATGTCGAGAAAAAATATTTTTGCATCATAACTTACAGCTATAAATTTTACTTTAAAATATTTTAAAATGTTTTTCTTAATGATAAAAATCAACAATCTGACTCATGCATTCAACAACTATTACTGATTGTCTCCTATGTCAAGGTACTACGTAGATGCTAAATAACCCAAACAAACACTGTCCTTGCCCTCATGGATTTACACTCTACTGAAGGAGCATAAGATAATTAAGTAAGCACAACCACAAATGCATAGTCACAACCATCACAAGATCTGTGGAGAAGTACATGGAGAGATGAGCCTAATAGTGGGACTTGAGTTCAGAGAGGGGTTCCAGGAAGTGGTTATACCTGAGCTAAGACCTGAAGGTTGAGCAGGATTTAACCAGAAAGTGTTAATGGAAAGGTTAATAGCATATGCAAAGATCCCCTGGGATAAAGGAACATGGCAAGGATGAGGAACTGAAAGATTTATTCAGCTGATGTGGAGAAATGAGGTATGGGCAGTATTGTGGATAGATGAGACAGAAGATGTGACATATTAATTATGGTAGACTTGCCTGCAGCAACAAGTAGACCCCATAATAGTTTATAAGTATGTATTTCTTTCTCATATAACTTTCCAAGAAAACACAGGTCAAGGGCAGTAATGAAAGATCCTGGGGGATCCACTTCAAAGATTCATGCTGATACTGCTCTTCATCTTCAAGATGTGGCTTCCAAAGTCATCATGAGTATCACCACCCAAGTCACCTGGCAGGATCATGAGCAATGCACACTGAAGGCATTTATGGGCTAGGTCCTAACAGTAAGGGAATCTGAAAACTGTAAACCATCTGTCACAGGAACAAGAGGAACAGGAATTACTGACTGTCTTGCGATCTCTACCATAAGCAGGTGGAGCCAGATGATGTAGCATCTTACAGCCCCAGATGAAGGATTTTGCTTTATTCAAGACCGAAAGAAATCCACTGAACAGATTTAAATAAAGAAGAGTGGCATGATCAGACTTGCATTTTGAAAAGGTAACTCTGGCAACAAATTGGAGAATAAATTAGAAGTGTGTCAGAGTGGTTTTAGGGAGATCAGTTGAGAAGATACCATAGCAATTCAGGCAAGACATCATGGTGGCATAGAACAGAGTAGGTGGTGGTGCTAGCAATAGAGAGAAGTAGATACATAGGTAGACATGGTAACACCATGCAACAAAGCATTGGCGAAGCAGCAACAGACAAATAGGTAGTAAGTCTGTTTTTGTTGTTGCTGTTGTTGCTGCACTGTTTTCTACTTCTTGGTATCCCTTAGCTCTCCCTAGTTTCTTTGTACTGCTAGGATTCTTGGTCAACATCAATAACAATGAAGATATAAAACTTATCATAAAAATTTCTCAAATTTGGAAAAAGTTATCAAAAGGGCATTGAGGGCCTCTAGACAGAATCTCTAGGGTGTCAATTGATTCAGCACAGCCTGATTTTTGAAAAAAATATCATACATGCCAAACAAATTGTTTTAAAAGAACAATGGAATGTACATCAGACAGACAGTCAGAAAATAGAACTTGTATGTTAATTTTTTATTGTTTTCTTATACTGAAAATGAGGGCAATGTACCTATATATGCTACCTCCTGGGATTTGGTGGCTGTGAGCAGCAAATGCCGTAGAGATCGTGTATACTGAGGAGCACAGTGGTTCATGTTAACAGTGCTCCTAGTGTTTGAAGTTTCTATAATTGCTTCTCAAACTATTTAAGGAGACATTCATCAAAGTATTTAAACATAAAGAATTGTATGTGCAAAGTCTGTTTATTCTTTTCTTGCTTTTATTGCAACCTCATATAACAGTAAGTGAAAGTTATTTGCCTAGTATAAAGGACTAAACAAACACAAGGTATATAAGCTTATTATTCAGTGTGCAATTTAATTGGAGAGTTGAGAGTTTGGTTGTTTTTATTGGTGTAAAAGAGGGAAACTACCCAACCCTCTGGTTGAAAATGATCTTTCTCAAGGCTACTGAATTTGGTTTGCCCCTTCATCATCTAACTAGTTAAAAATAGTAAGAGGCAACACATTAAACAGTAGGCATTATTCCAAGTAACATATGTGTGTGTGCATATATACATGTACATATTCACATACACACATATATCCTTCACCACAATTCTATCTCGGGGGTACTATTATCACCATCTCTATTTTACAGATGAAGAAACTGAGGCACTGAGAGGCAGAGAAACTTGTCCAGAGTCACAAAGCTAGTAAGTAGCTGAGCCAGAATTCAAACTCAATCCTCCTGACTCTAGACTTTATGCTCTTTAACCCCGCTATGCTACCTCTTTGTAACGTACTGAATAACATGCTATACTCTGCTCCTAACCAGACTGTCCCCATTCTAGTTATTGCCTTGTTTTCTCTAGAAGAATGTTCACTGACAACACTCTGACTAAATTACTCCAAGAATTACCACTCACTTGGCCCACAGTTATTAAAGCCAGGCTAGTAAGATAATCCCAGATGGGTGGGAGAACTGGAAAATTCCACAACAAACTGTGCAGTCAGCTAGAGCCTTGCCCAAAAGGAGCAGGTTGCTGCCACATAGTTGCTCTGTCAGGATGATGAATTCCAGAGCTCTTCAAAGTGCAAAGGTGAGGAAGTACAGATTCTGGTCTTCCTTTTCTAGTGCTCGGTGTCTTGTTGGGTGACTACAGAGAAAGCAGGGCTGGAACTGAATCTTGGAATCTGAATAGATGCTTATTGAACTAACAACAGGGAAGTGATTCCAAGGAGAACAAAGGAACAGAAATATGGTAAGGAGAAAAACAAGGAACTGCAAGAGTCTGCAGAATGGAGGCCACGTATACAAGGCAGCTAACATGAGCCAGGTCAAGGAAGGCTTTGTGGAATTTAAAAACTTCATTCTTTACAGAGCCAGGGAACCACTGGAGAGAGTTGGGTAGATGGGTAATAAGTTTAGAATACCAGAGAAGGTATCAGGTGTAGGAAAAAGATGATAGTTTCAGCTTTGGACTTTCTGAGTTTGAGATACTTGTGGCACGTTGACTACAGGTGTTCTGTGGACAAATGGAAATAAATGTTATCATTCAGAAAAGACATATAGACTGGACGCAGACTTGGGAGACAACCCCAGTTAGCTAGTAGTTAAAGCTCTGAGCGTAAGTAAATTTCCTAGGTGAATATATAGGAGATGGAAAGAAGATAGATATCGTAACCCTGAGGAATAGCCCACCTCTGAGAATAGAAGACAGATGAAAGATGAGCCTGGAGAGAGGCAACAAGTCAGGAGAATCACATGAACAAGGCATTAGAGATGCCAAGGCAGGAAAGACATTATTCAAAAGGGCGTGGGCAAAAATGTCAGATATCTCAGAGGGGTCAAATGAGGTGAGGGCTGAAAAACCCTTCTCCCTGTTTCAACAGTGGCAGGGCCAGTAACTACAGGAGGTAAAAAGTGAACATGAGGTTAGGAAGTAAAATGAAAGCAGGTAGAGAAGACTCAATGGAATGACAGAGAGAAGGAGCAACGTGCCAACTGGTCTATGTTCTGTTCCTCTGTTTCTCCAAGAGCCTGGGAGGTGGCACTAAATCATGTAGCCCTTGTTTCTCTGACAGCCTTTGATCAGGGTTACAGACAACCCCCGTCCCTAGTTGTTGGAGTCTCATTTTGGAGTTCAGCAATCAGTTTTTTAGGTTCTTTTCCAAATCTCTAAACTACGTAACCTGACACATTAGACTCTCTTTGGGGACTCATTTATCTAATATATAACAAGAATATATGAATGTCCCAAAATGCAGGTTTTATGAGTACTGGGGGCACAGAGCCACTAATTGAACTGAGTCTTTTTCACTGTCATAAAATCCAGGTGATTATACAGGTTGAAGGGGATTTTCATTTATTGTTTTTATTTTCCTCTTGGGTTTGTTAGTAAGCTTTTTCACAATAATCATGCAGCCTCAGGGGCATTATTTAAGATGAGACTGTTCAAACAACCTCAACTCTGTAGATTTCCCCACTTGCCTTTCACCATGTTTAAAATTCCAGTTTGTCATCCTGATCTCTCCTCTTACATTCCATGTGATCTTGAATGTGTACCTTAACTTCTCAGGCCTGTGCCCTCATCTGTCCAGAAAGGTCACTGGACAAGAAACTTAATAAAACCATATATTATTCTACATCAGGGGCTGACACACATCCTATAAAAAGCCAGATAATAAGCACTTTCAGCTTTGCAAGCCAAATGGTCTCTATTGCAACTACTCAACTCTGTCACAATAACCCTGAAGCAGCCACAGACAATACGTAAACAAATGACCATGACTGTTCCAATAAAACTCTATTTAGAAAAACAGACAGTAGGTTGTATTTGGCCTGTGGGCTATAGTTTGCCAACAACTTTTCTAAACCTTAAAATTAAGTCCTCCAATATACAAGGTTGGACCAATAAGAATAACCTATTAAAATACCCATATCCTAGGAAAGGCCAACTATTCAGCTACTGCTAGCCATTATGTGTGTGAGTCACTAAATGAGAGGAGCAAATGACAAGAGCAAAAAACGTAAGGTTTAGTATTTTATCAGTCAACAATCTGGTTTCTCAAAAGGTAGGTAAGAAAAATTTACCAAAAATGTAGTTAAACTTAGGAATTCAGTTTGATCCATAATGTAAACAGTCTATTTTAAGAAGTATTTAATGTCTTTTTTGTTAAAAAAAAAAAATACTAATCTCTTTGAAAGCCTTCCAGCTGTGGCTTAAAGGCAGGGCTGTATGAATGAATGAGGAGGAGGAGTATGACTGGTGGGAACTCAAAGTCCATAAAAGTAGAATCAGGGCTCTCAGGAGCAGTGTCCCCTCCTTCTGTCTCTGGGGTATCACCTTGTCAACACAGGTGCTACTTGCCTCACTGACATCCAACAGCTGAGGTCTGTGGTCAGTGTAACTTTCCATCTAGTAGGTCTTAGCTTGGGCTTGGCAGGGCTCAGTAGTGATCTTTGGCAGACTCTGCCTCACCTCAGCTCCTATTGGTGTTAGAGACCCTTAAGAGGTCTGGCTGTGACTATCATTAGGCCCTAGTTTGGGAGGGTGTCTCCCTTGCAACTCTTGCTACAGAGCTGTTTCACCCTCCCTAATACAGTGACACCCACTTTGCCAATTTTCCTAACTCTTCTAAAATCTGTCTGTGCACAAGGGAACCAGGCATGCCTCAGGAAAGGATGACCTCAGAGTTTCTTCTGCCTGAGCTCATTGCATTCTCTGGTTGGTTTGACTCTGACCCAGGTTCGTTTAAGGCAGCCTGTAAGGTGGCCACCTCCCAAGTCCTAACTGCTTCTTGGAGCTTAATATTTACCTAATACTAAATGGGGAGAGATGTTCAATTGCTTCACTGCTTTACTCTCCCACCCCCTTTATTTCACAGTCCCTAGAGCCAAAAGAAGAGTGGACTTTTCTTTTACTACCCCTCTGCTGCCACGATGCTAGCCTAGGGATCGTAGCAGAAGAGCCATCTTCTCTATGCTGGAGAGGTATTCTTAGAGAACTAGCACTTCAAGCTAGGTTGTTCATATGCTAAAGGAGCAAAAAAGTTATTTAGAACAAGCTTTCTCAACAATGTCTGGCTGCCTCTCAAGCCTATTGTTTTGTTCAAAATCTATCTTGTATGTCAGAAGCTGATTCCTATGTTTCTGGTTTAATTCCTTATAAAACAAATCATACTTTTCTCCCAGGAAAATGGATAGATGAATGAATCTGAAACACTGGGATGAAGATCTTATATTCCAAGAGATAAAAGATGGAGCACATATTTCTGAAATATATTATTATCAATTAATTGGCAACTCATTCTAAATTCATTCAGTAGTTCTTCCCATAAAGACAGCTGAATACAGGGAGTCTCTTAAGAGAACTAAGCTCAACATGGGTGGTACTAATGCAGAAAGGTAGAATAGCACGCAGAAGCAGTTTGGTGACATTCCAAGGGAGACATTCTGGGTCTCCAGAGAGAAGAGGAGGAAAGCTGTAGAATGCATTTTGCAATGTGTCTAGGACCCACAGATTCTGAGAGGATTGAAGTAATGAGCTAGAGCAGCAATTTTGCATTTTCTAAGGTCAGTTGTTTTGGTTAATGGTGTCGGAGGACATAGAACCTTGTTCAGAAATACGTCAGATGTATTCAGTTGATTGTCCATGTGTGATTCTTTGGACTATGGAACCAGGTTTAAAATCCATGGGATGATGATAGTGAGGAGTCCAATGGAATGCTCCAAGAAGAATTAAAGAGAACACCTCAAGAGAAACTGACTTTAAAATATTTAGTAACTAGATTTTTTGTATTTCATTAAAAGATGGATAATTGCTTATGATCAGAAATGTACACCTACAATTTAAAGCCCGTTTTGCTACCTACAAAACCATGGAAAATTCATAGGTAATTTACTTTTGACTTGGAAAAGTATTATATAATTTTAAAAGTGTATTTTCTTCATAATTGTGTAATCCCATCGTTGATATCAGCATTTCTTGAGCATCACTGACTAGAAAAGAGATGGAAGTTGGTAAAACAAGGCAACCTTGTTGCATTAAATTGCTCCTCCGAGAGTAGAATATGTTCTTCATTTATTGACTATGCATAGGATTTACAAAATAATCCCGGGCACTTGGGGATACAGAATAAAAATGACTGATTCCCACTTGAGCCCCTGAGGGCAAGGAGATGCTACACTCCAGCCCAGAGTAACAGAGTGAGACCCTGGCTCAAAAAAAAATTACTGATTCCTATCCTCGAAGAGATTATTGTCTAATGGGAGAGAAATAAAATATACAAAATCAACATAAATACATACAGATGTACACTGCGATTACAAGAAGGAGGTGGTTGTATGGAATCAAGAATTAGGCTGATTAGTTGGGGAATGGTTAGGTAAACCTCAAAAGACGTGTAAAGGAAATAGAGAGATAGTATGAAGGTTGTTATCAGTGTACTTTTAGAGATAATTTTAGTTTTATGACGCTCCTTAATGTCTAAACCTGTAGCATGTAATGTCCAGCATCTTAGAAACTTTATTTCTAAGACTTACCACCTCATACCCAAAATAACCGCAAAGTTTAAAGATGTGTTACCAACGCTTATGAACTGATATTTCTCTCATAATAAAAATAACCTAAATTACACATCATAGAGCTTGCTATGGTATATTAGTTGATATATGTATGAAGACATATATGATCCAACTCAGACTTGTTGGGTATCCACAGTTGTGGTATGTTTAGTTTAGGCTTTCCCTCTGCATCCCATCAATACTGTCTTGTGCCCTGCCTCCCTTCACCATTGCAGTGAACATTCCAATGAGTGTGTGTTTGTACACTGGAGCAGCTGCAGAAAAGCATATACTGCAACCTGTTTAGAAGCCAGATGTGAACAGGTTTTTAACTGTCTTCAGCCTTGGATTTTCTTTTCTGTTTCCCCAGGCCAGAGGAATTGGGAGGAGGATCGTCCATCTGTGACGTGGCTTGTTTTACCAACTTCCACATCTTTAGTAGTCAGTGATGCTGACGAGATGCTGATATCAGTAATGGGATGACACAATTAGGAAAAAAAATACACTTCTAATATTTCTGACCATAATTATGTTCTCAAGACACAATTTCCATAAAGAAGAAATCAAGAGCAGAGACAGCAAGAAATCATATCCTTTGTCCAAGGGGGGGGGTGCAGAAGACATATCCCATTAGGAAAAAAATGAACCAGAAATTTAAAAACATTGAAACAAAAGAGTCTAGAAAAAGCTTGGAAGGGCTGTGGAATTCTACAGGCTGTGGCAGTCATTTGCCTTGCCAGAAACCCACCCAGCTGTTCTAAAAAAAAAAAAAAAAAAAAAAAAAAAGCCCATAGGGACCAAAAACATTAACTAATAATTTTTGAATCCATCTCCACAGTTTCTTCATCTCTGCCAAGGTCAGGTTTGGTCACTGCATGACTGGAGGTCTGGGCATGCTATTCCCAGTTTTATTTTTACAGTAGTTATGGAGCCCTTTATATGTTCAAGGGCCCCTCTGTCACTTATTACCCACCCATCCAGACCACCCACTCACACTGCCACACACAATACGTCCAGACACACCCACAAATACCCAGATTCTTTCAACCTTATGGTCGTTCAGGCTACAGGAATACCGTTTGCTCCAAATGACTTTGCTTTACATACTTGGAATTTTCCAAAATAAATCTGTTTCCCTCTCTGGGGACCAGTCTGTGGATCTTACCACTAGGCAAACATTTATGGAGCACCTACTGTGTGTAAGGCACAGATGAATGTGGAGACTAAAAGAAACTCATCAGGAGGCAGAGAAGTCTAAGAGTTCCGCTTTAGTGAGGAGAAGGAGTATGTGTGTGTGTGTGATTGTGTGTAAGAGAGGGAGAGAGAGAGAGTGTGTACGTGTGTGTGTGTGTGTGTGTGAGAGAGAGAGAGAGACTCTGTGTGTGTGTGCGTGTATGTGTGTGTGTGTGAGAGAGAGAGAGAGAGAGAGACAGACAGATAGTGTGGGGGTGGGTATATCTGAATCAAGAAAAATTTTCTTCCTGTCACCCATGATTCCCCTTCCCACCTTGCATTCTCTTCTCCTTGGTTCATTTTTTCTCTCTAGTTCGTCATCTTGTGTATGTATATGTATATGTCTCTTTCATCTCCATCCCTCCCCTGTCTTTTTTTTCCTACTAAGACAAAACCACCCTAGAATTTCTGTCTGACATAGAAGCTATCATTGTGTTTTTCTCACTTCCTTAAAAATCTTCATGAGGATAGTCGCTGTGGCCATACAAATTCTGCAAACATAAAAGGAGGAAAAAGTGCTGTTCCCAAATCATGAAAACTTGCTCTGAGGACACTACATTCCTCCACATCCTACACATTAATGCCTGCCTATCGGAAAGACCAGGAGGGAGGCGCGGCCGCTGCTGCCCTGCAGCGCAGAACGCTGACTGTAGTGTGGACTCGCAGCCTTCCCAAACCTCCCTGAGCCCTGACCCCTTAAGATAATTTATGAGGTGTCAGGATATTCTGACCACAAGGTCGGAGTAGAATGGTTTTTACATGTCAACTGCCATGAAAGAGAAACAATTTAATTCTGTTTTACTCTGGCACTGTCTGTTTTCACAATGAACAGGGGATTTGGGTCGCCTTGAGATTATTTGTCTAAGCACAGACCAAGACTGCTGCTGAGACTTAAGATGTCTGATTTTGACTCTGGCTTCCTTTTCTTGTCTTCCCAGATAGTGAGGGAGGCACTTGCCTTTCCTATTGTACCAAAATGGGACTGGAATCCATTTCACCCAAGCAACTGCTATGTGCTGGTGAATAAAGCAGATTTCTTATGTCACCTCCATTTTCTTCTTTTAGTGGGAAAGAGTGATTTGAGTAAGTAAGGGGTATGAGAGAGTCCTCTCCTAAATTCAGCAATCCTCGTGGTCTCTGCCAAATCATGGTCTTCAGTCTGAAGCAGTGTTTCCTTTGGCTTGGAAGCCCAGCCTCCTGGCTCCTCTTGAAGCTACAGAGCCATAGACATTCCGCTGAGTAGCCTGAAGCTCTGCCTGCCAGGAAAACCCAATGTGTCCTTGGAGAAATCTCAGAGTAGGAGTGCAGAACTCCTTCACCCAGCAGCCAAGAAGACAAACTCAAGGCAAGTCGGCTTTCCCAGAACCTCCCCCTACAACCATCTCCTCTAAGCCAGACTGGGAAGGTCATCTGAGAATCAGAATGTGACGTATGATTTCACAATAAAACACTCACCCAGGAGGATCACATAATAGGAAGGGCTCCCTGATTCCTGAGCCTATAAGCAACAGGCCTTTCTGGGATGGTTCACGTGGTCTTCTTTGCTAAACTCGTTTTCTGGGATCTGGCCACATGTCAGGCACTAGAAAGACAGATAAAACAGAATATATTTTATCAATATGTTAAAATGTAAATGGAATGAAGTAAATCTCTACATAGATAGGTAGTCATCTTTAAAAAATATTATGTGACAAAGAAAGGGTACAACACAGTGAGAATAATATGGTGTTGTGTATAAAAAGAGGCAGCTAAATAATAACACATACTTAATTAGACGTAGCATAGGAAAACAGAAGAAGCGTGTTTGAGAGTCGGTCTTTAGAAAAGAGAACTAGAAGCCTGGGAGGCAAGAATTCAAATGATTTTCTTCTCACTACATTTTGGGGGGTATTTTTTGAACTTTTTTAACCAAAAACTCATGCTACCTTTAGAGAACAATTTTCAATTTAATGAATAAAGTAAAATCCCTGATAATGGCAAAGGAAAAGGAGTAAGATGGAAAGCAAATTATTCCAGCTTAGAATGTAGCTTAATGCTGGGCCAGCCAATTCTCAAAAAACCACTCCCCTCAATTAAAGCAATGAATTCTTGGTGGGAAGAGTAAAGGAGCTATTTTGTAAATGACCTCTTTGAGTTCCCTTAATAGTAGTACTTAAGTGCTTATGGAAGAATTCCTTACTTTCATGTGGGTGAGAAGATTACTTCCCCCCCCCCAAAAAAAATCAGTCAATGGGATAGAGGCTCCTGCAATTTAACATCCAATAAGCCTCAGTTTCAAAGTGCTGAGTCAAACTGGTTTGTTTGCCTTTCTGCTCTAGTCAGAGTTTCTAAAGTTTCTTCTCTCCACTATTGTCCCAGTTATAATTATCCTTCCCATTTCCAGATTTTATCCAAGCCAGGAAGATGCGTAGGAAAGGGCATTGAATCCTAGGTAAAATAACATATGCTACAGTATCAGCCATCTCTGTATTAACATGGAAAATCATTTCATCTCTCTGGCCTTCAGCTTCCTCATCTATAAAGAGAAATATTTGAATGAGATACACTACCTTAAAATGCCTTAAATATTATGTCTCTAATTCTATGAAAATACAGTTGTCAGGCTGCATGCAGATGGAGATTGAAACTTTCTGCAAGTTTGTCATGGATTTCCACAGTTCCATCTGACCTTTAGGCAGATGCATATATGAAACGACCTTTTGACTTACTTCTTCAATAATTATGAATAATTGGGCTGCTGTCCCAAAGATAAGAGTTCACCACTAGACCGCAAAAACAAGATTCTGAAAGTTCATTCTTCCTTGCATTATAACAAACAGAGGAAACTACTACCTTATAAACTAAGCCTCAGAGGTATCCTGATATTGCTCCAAGACCCTGGATGGATGGCCCACTGCCTCATTCATTATCTGATAGGCAGAGCTTGCCACTGAGTGACACATCCCTGCTTAGACAAGAAATACCACCACAATGAAGACCCCTCTTCCCATTCTCCATCTCATTTCAGGTGCCTGCAATATCAGAAGGTATTTCCTCTATGTCAGTGAAAGACATTGTACTGTGGTAGAGCAGCCTAGTAGTGCTATTATGGTCCAAGTGAACCAGAAAGGCCAGTGACATGGAGAAAAAAAGAACTGCCAAGACAGCAGTGCCCATCAACCCATGCTACTCTCAGAGGCGAAGACCTAGGAACTCAGTTGGCTACATGTCTGATTATTACTCTGCAAATTTCCAGCCTGAAACATGTCTGATTATCACTCTGTGAATTTCCAGCCTGAAACATGTCTGATTATTACTCTGCAAATGTCTTCTCCCTCAACATGTTTCCGTTCAAAATATGACTGATTCTCATTTCTTTCCCCAAACATTGCAATGTCATTGTCATGTGTGTCCTTTTCTCCTCAACCTTGTAACACAGTCTTGGTCTTCTTTATTAGCTGTATTTTTACAATGTATAGCCTTACTATAACTTCAGTACTCTAATACGCTAGGTAAAACACAGACACTAGAGTCCACGAATTAAAAACATGAACTGTGGAGCTAGAATATCTGGGCTGAATGCCAGCTCTGGCCTTGATAAGATGGCAGCTAGAGTAGATCATTGGTGGCCATTAGCTTTGAACCTGCTGCCCATGAGCCTGTATATCCCCACCCAGGAATTGTTGTACCAGTCCATGCTCTAACACAAGAAGGTTGTTGATCATTTAGAGAATGCTAACCATGAAAGGCTCCTTGATAAAATATCCTAAAATGAGCTAGATTGATGAAGGCTCTAGCTGTAGTAATTTAATGAAATTAAGTTTCAAGTGGATGAAAAGGAAAAACTTATGGCTGCCAGGTTTTAAATATTTGGCTGCAGTTCTGAAATTGATTCAAGTTGATTAGCCATTGAATAGGTTAAGGAAAAGTGGTTGAAGAAACCATGAGAATCAAAAGCAGAGCTATTGACAAGGAACTATGCCTTTCTCCCATGAAGCTGCACTGCTCCATGCTAAATGAAGATGCAATCACAGTGGCCCTAGTAGACTACAAACTGAAAAGGAATTCTAAGAAAGAAGAGGCAGAGAAGAAGTGAGCCAACAGAGAAACCTCCATTGGATCAAGTCATGTGTTTACCTACTCTCAGTGTAATCACCTTAGATGTTAAAAAGTCCCTTATGCTATAATTAAAGAGCTAGGGATATGCACAATATTTTGCTGTTTAAATTGTTGCTCTAATACAACTGAAATACATACATTACTTGTTCAGAATTCTTTTGGTTTTTTCAGCTTCTTTATACAGCCTTAACCTAATTGATAATTATTATGAATTATGTAACTATGGCTAGGACAGCATCTTGATGAATTGGCAATGATTTCCAAAGATGCTTACTAAGAGTGAAGTATACAAATATTCAAATTTTTCTGAATCAATTTGTAATGAAAGAGATGTTATTAAAATTCTCAATATGATTATTTGAAAGGGCCAATCATTGTGCACAAACATTATTGGGAGAATGTAAGAAACCAATAAAAGAAAAAAAAAAAATCACAGGTCTGCCATTTACTAGCTGTGTAAAGCTTGGGAAAGTTCTTCACCTATCTGTGCCAGTTTCCTCATGGAAAAAAATGGAATGATAATAGATCCTACTGAGGGAAGTTGTTCTCTTTCTGGGTCTACAAGGGGGCGTAGTTTTAAGGACAAGAACTTCCTAGCACAATGCTCCCCTCCCATTTCTCTCCATCTGGTAGATTTAACTGTTTATGTTTAAATTTCACAGGTGTGGGAAGAAACTAAGAGTCAATCACTGCAGCAGAAGTTCTAAGGAACTCCTTTCATTGGCCCAGGGTCTCAGAGAAGGTGGGGGTTCCTCTCAGGTTAAAAGTCCTTTTCTTCCACACCCCTTCAGACTCCATGTTTGGATCCCCTTCCACAAACACTCTCGTGCAAGCTGTTTTTCTCTATCCTGGATTTCCCCTCTGGAGTCCCCTTCAACACCCTCTCGTGGAAGCCTATCTTCCCCTCCTAAACTCCATCTCTCTCTATTCCCTTCCACTCAGTGTGGAAGCTGCTTTCCTCTCCTGGATTCCATCTTTCTGCATTCTCTCACTCAGTGTGAGAGTTAGCTGTTTATTTCTCTCTCCTTCTCCTGTTTCTCTCTCTCTCTCTCAATAAATCACTTTCTACAAACACTTTTAAGTCCAGCATTTACTGCACACTGTGCCATGGTCCCCTCTCTCATTCTCGAGAGGGCAGGAAGCCAAGAACCTGGAGAAACATCCTCTCAGGAGAGCTGAGGGTATCTTGAGCCCAATATTACATTTTGGCGAGCCAGCCAGGAGAGGCGTACACCAGAAAAAGGGGTACCACCAGAAGAGGGGTACAGCCAGAGAAGAAGACTTCAAAATCGTGAGTAAAACCGGCCCCATTCAGTCCTGTCTCTTTAAGAACACCTGAAGCAGCGCAGGGCTGCGGGAATTGGAGCAGCAGCCCCGAGCCTTTGAGGCACGACCCAGCCCATCTTAAGCAGTGTGGGCAGGCTAGAATTAAAAGCGCCATTTTTTTTTTTTTTTTTTTTTTTTTTTTTTTTTTTTACCTTCGAGCTCTCTCTCTGCTTTCCCTCTCCTTCTCTCGCCTCTATCCTTCAGGACCAAAACCTGTGGGAGCCTGTGGGGCAGAGAAGATAAGCACTGCCCTCAGGGCCTTTCTCTCCTTGCTGGCTGGGAACAGCCCGGCCCCGGGAACTGGGACCTCCCACAGCGGCAACCAGGCTGAAGAAAACAGTGGGGAGGGACCAAGTACTGCCCAAGCCTGCAGGGCACGGGGGAGCCTGGTGCCCTGGCGCATTGTTCTGGCAGGCCTCTCTGGCGTTTCCCAGTCCCACACAGCAGTGTGAAAAAGGCTTCCCCAGGGCATTTTCCTGCTGGCTGCATGTGTGAGGAGGGGCCCAGGCACGCACGTGTTTCTGGCAGGAGCAACATGGCAACTGGGTTGTGGGGGTGGGGGCGGAGACAGGGGAACTCATTGCTGGCCCAGCAGCAGCTGCGAAGTGAGTTTTAAACTGACACAGCAAGCGGCATTTTTCCTCTGCTGGTGCAGGTGAGGGAAAGGAAGCAGCTGCTGGCTGTCAGCCCCGCCCGGCTTTTAGGCCTTCTACGCCTCATTTCAGCAGGAAGTAGTTAAAGAGAATCAACGTCAGTAATTCCAACAGAAGTTGGGCTTTTCTGTTCAGGAGGGGAATGAGGGAAGGTGTTCTCTTTCTAGGTCCACAAAGGGGCATAGTTTTAAGGGCAAGAACTTCTAGCACCATGCCCCCTCCCATCTCTCTCCATCTGGGAAATTTAATGGTTTATGTTTAAATTTTGCGGGCATGGGAAGAAACTAAGAGTTAATCACTCCAGCCAGAGTTCCAAGGAACTCCTTTCATTGGCCTGGGGTCTTAGAGAAAGCGGGGGTCCTCCCAGGTTAAAAGTTCCTTTCTTCCACACCCCTTCAGACTCCATGTTTGGATACCCTTCCATGAACATTCTTGTGCTTGTGGAAGCTGTTTTTCTCTATCCTGGATTTTCCCTCTGGAGTCCCCGTCGAATACTCTCTCGTTCCCTTCCACTCACTGTGGAAGCTGCTTTCCTCTCCTGGATTCCATCTTTCTGGATTCTCCCACTCACTGTGAGAGATAGCTGTTTATTTCTCTCTCTCTCTCTCTCTCTCTCTCTCTCTAAATAAATCCCTTTCTACAAACACTTTTAAGTCCGGCATTTACTGCGTACTGTATTGTGGTCCCCTCTCTCATTCTTGAGAGGGCAGGAGGCTAAGAACCTGGAGAAACATCCTCTCAGGGGAGCTGATGGCACCCTGAACCCCAATATTACACTACTTTATAGTGCAGTCACAATAGTTAAGTGACCATGGAGAAAGACCTAAGAACAGTGGCTGACATGTTGTAAACACCAATACCATATATTAACATCATCATCATCAGCCATCTGGAACATTAGATTACTCTTAACAGCCATTGACACACTGTGCTGGGCTCTTAAAAAGAGTGAGAAAGCTACCTTTGAATCTTTCAGACCTTTCCAGAGTCCCCGTATCACCCATTTGTCATGACTGCAGTTAACTCTGTTTCTCCCGTGCTGTGCCACATATAATGCTCCATCCATCTTCAGTGACATGTTTACTTATTTACATATACATTTGTCCATATCTCCTCTCAAAAAAATCTTGTCTTGTTCTTTAATTTTCAATCATTCTCCTCTACTTTTCTGCTCCAAATTCTCCTGGTATTTATATTAGAATACTAACAGAATATATGAAAGTTTGAAAGAAACTATAACTTTTCATAGAATGCTGTCTCCTTCCCCATCTTTGCTTCATCAAGGCAAAATATTCCACACAGGTTTGTTCTCAGTTGAGGGAAATTAAGGAAGACATTTTTTACCTGTGAAATTGATAAGATGATATAGCAGAAAAGTGTTCATTGTTTATGTAACATCCATCTCACCCTCTTCATTGCTAATTAAACTCCAAACACATTCAGCTAGCAAGCAGACATCTCATATTTTTGAAGAAGTTTAGCTCCTTCTCTGGCCCTACTTGCCATCCCAGTTCCTCTGCCAGCGATCAGAGGTGGGCATGTAACCCAGACCTGGCTAATGAAACATAAGAGAAAGTGTGCTAGGGAGTAGAGCGGAAGCAGCTTCTGGAAACGATTTCCTTTCTTTTACAAAAGAAAAAATACAAGAAAATAAAATCCTTTTCCCTCTGTCCCTAAATGTAATAACATAATTAGGTGAGATGTGACGCTAGGAGCTAGGATGGCTGTCTTAGCATAATGAGGTACAAGTCTAAGGAACAAAAGCCAACATACTCAAAATGGTAGTGTAAAAAGAAACAAAGAATGGAGGACCTGAATGTCATCACTAAGCCACTGTGACTGCCTTGGAATTGCCCATCTCCAGACTTCTTTTTGTAAAGTGTAAAGCTACAGTAATCTGGTTTCTGTTACTTGGTAGCTTATTCTAACTAATACAAATGTGGATTTTCCAAGGACTGTTGAGTCCTTTGTAATAGCACATGCATTCATCCTTGAGCATCCCCTGTGAGTTTTAATAAACACATCTAATAAATAGCTATTTAATATAAAGGCCTTTCTATATTTCAAAGTACTATCACATTCCTATTTCATTTCTTCTTTATGATTATTCTATTAAAAACTATTGGCCAAACATTGTGGCTCATGCCTGTAATCCCAGCACTTTGAGAGACCAAGGCGGGCAGATCACTTGTGGTCAAGAGTTCAAGACCAGCCTGGCCAATGTGGTGAAACATCATCTCTACTGAAAAAAAAAAAAAAAAAAAAAAAAAAAAAAAAAAAAAAAACACACAAAAATTAGCCAGATGTGGTGGCACACACCTAGAGTCTCTCAGCTACTTTGGAGGTTGAGGCAGGAGAATTGCTTGAACCCAGGAGGTGGAAGTTGCAGTGAGCCAAGATTTCACCACTACTCCACTCTAGCTTGGCAAAAGAGCAAGACACTATCTCAAAAAAACAAAAACAAACAAACAAAACCTATCATATTATTTGTCTGTTCTGATGTTGCGATAAGGACATAGTCAAGACTAGGTAATTTATAAAGAAAAGAGGTTTAATTGATTGACAGTTCAGCATGGCTGGGAGAGGCCTGAGGAAACAGAATCATGGCAGAATGGGAAGCAAGCACATCATTCTTCACAGGGTGGCAGGAAGGAGAAGAATGAGAATCAAGTGAAGGGGGAAGTCACTTATAAAACCATCAGATCTTGTGAGAACTTAGTATCACAAAAATAGCATGAGGGAAACCACCCTCATAATTCAACTAACTCCCACTGGGTCCCTCACACCACATGTGGGGATTATAGGAACTACAATTCAAGGCAAGATTTGTATGGGGACACAGTCAAACCATGTAATTCTATCCTGGACCCTCCCAAATTTCATGTCCTCACATTTCAAAACACAATCATGCCTTTCCAACAGTCCCCCAAAGTCTCAGTTCATTCTAGCATTAACCCAAAAGTCCAAGTCCGAAGTCTCATCTGGGAAAAGGCAAGTCCCTTCTGCTTATGAACCTGTAAAAATCAAAAACAAGTTAGTTACTTATTAGATATAATAATGGGGGTGCAGGCATTGAGTAAACACCCATTCCAAATGGGAGAAATTGACCAAAACAAAGGGGTGATAGGCCCTACGCAAGTCCAAAATCCAATGAGGCAATCATTAAACCTTAAAGCTCCAAAATGATCTCCTTTGACTCCATGTCTGAAATCCAGGTCATGCTGATGCAAGAGGTGGGTTTCCACAGCCTTGGGCAGCCCCACCTCTGTAGCTTTGCTGGGTACAGGCTTCCTCCTGGCTGATTTCATGGGCTGGCATTGAGTGTCTGCAGCTTTTCCAGGTGCACGTTACAAGCTGTCAGTGAATCTACCATTTTGGGATCTGGAGGATGGTGGCCTTCTTACAGCTCCACTAGGCAGTGCCCTGGTGGGGACTCTTGTGTGTAGGCTCCCACCCCACGTTTCCCTTTCACACTGCTCTAGCAGAGTTTCTTTATAAGAGCTCCACCCCTGCAGCAAACTTCTGTGTGGACATCCAGGCATTTCCAAACATCCTCTGAAATATAGATGGAGGTTCCCAAATCTCAATTCTTGATTTCTATCCACTGCAGACCCAACGCCACATGTAAGCTGCCAAGGCTTGGGACTTGCATCTGCTAAAGTAATGGCCTGAGCTGTAGGTTGGCCCCTTTTAGCCACAACTGAAGCAGCTGGGACACTGAGCACCATGTCCTGAGGCTGCATATAGCAGGTGGGCCCTAGGCCCAGCTCACAAAACCATTTTTTCCTCTTAGAGCTCTGGGCCTATGAGGGGAGGGCCTGCCATGAAGATTTCTGACGTGCTCTGGAGACATTTTCCCCACTGACTTGATTATTAACATTTGGCTCTTTATTACTTATGCAAATTTCTGCAGATGACTTCAATTTCTCCCCAGAAAATAAGGTTTCCTTTTCAATTGCATTGTCAGGCTGCAAATTTTCCAAACTTTTATGCACTGCTTTCTCTTGAATGCTTTGCCACTTAGAAATTCCTTCCACCAGATACCCTAAATCATTTCTCTCAAGTTCAAAGTCTACAGATCTTTAGACAGGAGCAAAATATGGCCAGTCTCTTTGCATAACAAGAGTGACCTTTACTCTAGTTCTCAACAAGTTCCTCATCTCCATCTGAAACCACCTCAGCCTGGTCTTCAGTGTCCATATCACTATCAGCATTTTTGTCAAAGCCAATCAACAAGTCTCTAACATGTTACAAACTTTCTCACATCTTCCTGTCTTCTGAGCCCTCCAAATCTCTAGGAAATTCCAAACTTTCCCACATTTTTCTGTCTTTTTCTTAGCCCTTCAAACTGTTCCAACCTCTGCCTGTTACCTAGTTCCAAAATCGCTTCTACATTTTTGGGTATCTTTACAGCAGCACCCCACTCTCTGTGGTACCAATTTACTGTCTTAGTCCATTCTTATGCTGTTATAAGGATATACCTGAGACTGGGTAATCTATCATATAAAGAAAAGAGGTTTAATTGACTCACATTTCAGCATGGCTGGGAAGGCCTCAGAAAACTTACAAAAATGGCAGAACATCCTTCTTCACAAGGCAGCAGGAAGGAGAAGAATGAGAATCAAGTGAAGGGGGAAGCCCCTATAAAACCATCAGATCTTGTGAGAACTTACTATCACAAGGATAGCATAAGGGAAACCATCCCTATGATTCAATTATTTCCCACCAGATTCCTCACACCATATGTGGAGATTATGGGAACTACAATTCAAGATGAGATCTGGGAAGGAACACACTCAAAGCATATTATCATATAAATATTTTGATTATCTTATCTCAATTAACTTCCAAATTTTCCAAGTGCAAATTTATGTTTTATACTCTCAAATTACAAATTTAAAGTTTAATTACAACTTTGATTCCTTCAAACTTTCTCCTCAATATTTTTCATCTCTCTGAGAGAAATTTTGGCTAAAAGCACGGCTTTGGAGTCAGAGATACCCAAAGTCATATTTACTAGCCATGTAAATGGATAAATTACTTATTCCTTTCTGATACTTCCATTTGCTTGTCTGAAAATAATACCTAGGTCCATTACCAAGATGTGATAAGATGACATAAGTAAGAGGCTTCACTAAACTTTGGCACAGAGTAAAAACTCAAAAAAAAAAAAAAAATAGAGAAAAAAGGAAAGAAGGAAGTGAGGGAGGGGAAAAAAGTGAAAGAGGAAAAAAATTAAGAGAAGGAGAAGGATAAGCAAAAGAAGATAGGGGAAAAGAAGTGGAAGAAGAGACAAGAAAAAGAAAAGGGAGGAGAAGGAGGTAGGGGACAGAAAGGAAAGAGATGGCAGAATAGGGAAAAAGAAGAGGAAGAACAGGAAGGTAAGAGGAAGTGAAAAGTGATAATGATGCTGATGACAATGACAGTGATGAGGAGGACAATGATTGTTTTAATACAGAGATGAACACAGAAAAAGAAAGGTTGAAGTATGTTTTAAAGCCCAGACAAAACCCTAATCATCTGCAACGTACTACAATGTGATGTTTTCCCTATAAAGCTTTGGCATTATACATGGTGACTCTCTCATGCAGTTTGAATCTAGCTATTCCAAGTATTACTACAAAAAAATTACTATTTAGTTAAAGGATTATATAACTTGGGCAATAATCCTCATATTTCAAAGAAATGAATGATTCATTAAGATTCCAGTGCAATCAAAGAACCTGGAGAAATTCCTGGAGTTAGTTTTAGTCAAATGTAAGACAGCTAAATTAAATGAGCAAAAAATAAAGTAAGTGATTCATTGAGTTTCTTATATAATGACCAGATGCTCTCCTTTGACGATGGCAGGACAGGAGGAAAGAGCCCTTTTTTCTTATATAAGAGGGAGGTCTTCTTTACAGGGAGGGCTGATAAAAGCCCCTCAGTTATCATCCCATTGGTTACAAGTCACTTCCTATGGAAAATTTAAAGCACAGTCAAATGTGGGTAAAGGGCAGTGCAAATGAAGATAGATGGAGAACTAGAAAGCTCTCTCAAAGGACTTTCTAGGCCAACACTTTTGTACCACTGCCAGCTCACATTTGTTTTCCATAATGGGGCATTGGGGGAGGGAGAAGTAAAAACATTTCACTTCTTTAGGTTTTGCTTGTGAGCATCAGCTCTCTATTTGTCGTCTAATCTCTCATGCTGACATGGGTCCTACATTTGTAGCATTCTCCTTCCTGCTGTGAAAAATACATGCAGCCTTCCCTTCTGACTGTCCTTCCTGCTCCACTCTACTTATGGTTCCAGCCTTCATTAACATGCAATGAAGCCTGAGATTTTCTGACTTTTCCAAGTGCCATTATTCCACTAGCCTCCCCTCCATTTTAAGTTGCATTATCATTAGCAACCATTTCTCAGACACATCCATGGATATTGTTGCTAGTTCTCATCTTCCTTCTACAAAGTTACAGTTTAACCTAATGCTATCCTTTATCATCATCACTGTAACCTTCACCCTCTAGACCTGACGCCATTACCTTTTGCATTTAAGCTTTCACTTTGGAATCTTATTACCTTGCATCACAGTTCCAGTAGAATGACAGAATTACTTAACCCAAAAAAGGCAAAAAAAAAAAAAAAAAGGAAACTCTTGCATTGGCCTGAATTAATAATGGAGAAATGGGAGAAGTCTAATCTTTCCAGTGCAGAAGATGTGTACATTGTTTGTTGTAAGTAGCCCTTGGGGAGGGAGAGATTTCAAGTTCAGCATTTATGTGGCACATTTTTCAATGAGACAATATACTGTATGGTATTTCCCTTCCTCCCCCAACCCCGTCTCTTTTATTACCACATGACTTCATCTCCCCGTGTGACCGACAGAGCCCATTGGGCTCAACACTGATAAAAAACATCTGTGAGAGAAAAATTGCAATTTAGAAAACAATTAAGTACATCATTTTCTATTCATTTAGTTGGCTAGAGAAAGAAAAGTTCTTTCAAAGAGGTAATTTGATCTACAGTGGTCACGGATTAAAGGACACGCAGATCTGTTTTTCTACAGGCTGTATTGTGGAAGAATGCATCCTAACTCAGAGGGCTGCATGTAGGCATAAACCTCAGTGTTGTGAGTTTTAACAAAGAATAAACTACTGAGGGTTTCCCTATGTTTCCAACATCTTCTCATGTTTAAGACATTCTTCTATTCTTATTGAATTTGTGAGAACTTAAGAGCTTCCTTAAAGGACGTATATTTCCCTCTGTCAAATGCTCACCATATGGTCATTTGTTATGGGAGCTCTGTAAGTGAACCTTGGCTCACTGTTAAAGACCCTATCTGAAAGACTGAGGGGTAGTGTGTGTGTAGGGGTGTGTGTGTGTGTCTGTGTACTGACTTTCCCTTTTCCTTTCATTTTTCCTCACTAGCTCTGTGAGCACCCATGAGCACATTACTCTGAGCTCAGAATTTTTATGAACCATGGCCTTACTTTTTATCTGCAAAACTTAAAGAAAAAATTTTAATACCAACAGGATTGATTCTGGGTGCCTCCTCCCTGGCCAGAAACGTATGTCTAGGTAAAAATTATAACCCCTGCTCTCACTTACTGCCTGCTATAGAACAGTCACTGTAATTCACAGCTGGATTAAAATATCTCAGTTATTTGTCACATCAATCTCATTAGGCGTTGTCATTCCCGTATTTTACAGATGACAAATTGATAATCCTATTTTAAGGCACTAAAATGCTTACCCACAGAAAAGAAGAATTATTTGAACTCATATTGCTCAGCTTCTTAAATTCATGCACTAAATAATGAATCCAGAAAATTAGCAGCTAGGAAATAAACTCTGAAAAATCTGATCCAATGATAAGTCTGAAATGAAAGTTTCTTGCCACATTTAAATAAGGAGCATATACAAAGTAACTATTTAATGCCTGGCCCAAGGTAGTTCTTTCGTGAAACCATCTCTACCCATTGCCCCACTCTTATCTTTTCTCAAACTTCATAGTGCACATAAGATTATCAAGTACACTAGTGAGGCTTTATTACAGTCCCCACTTATCATCACCTCTCTGTTTTAAAGACTTACAAACAAGATTCAGAAGCAAGCATTTCATGCTATTGATTGAGAAACAGTGACTATTAGGAAGCCCCATTCAAAGAAGGGGCCCATGAGTGGAAAAAGTCCTAAGGAGACCGCACTCATTTTCTTTCAAAGTTTGCCTTGGGAACCAGCATAACACATACCTACCTTCGCAGCATGTGTTTCATTTTGCCCATGGTAGTCAGGGAATGTAACTGTAATAATATCATGAGGCCATATGGAAGTGCGGGTTAGGGCATACTCATTTTGTAATAAACCATAGTTGACAGACAGGATTACTCAGCAAGTGGAGCACACTGGCACTAGAAAAGCTGGAGTCTGGGAAACATGAACAAAGAGCAGTTCTTATGTCGGTGAATGGATGTTAAAATAGAAAAGAAGTGTGTGGGTTGCAGAGCATTTAAAAGGCAGAGGGAGGTGACGGAGGAGCCACTGGTGGAGCTGTGGTTGGACCAAGGAGCCTATAGCCCAGTGAAATTCAAGGGTTTCGTCTCGGGGTAGGAAATCCAGGGATGGTCTTGCATCTCAGAAAAGTCAGTAGATTGCTAGAAACAGTCTTATTTCACATAAGAGGCAAGAGAGTGGAAAAAAACACCTGGATTCCAGCAGCAGAGTGCTTGGGGCCCTGAATAATATTTTTGCTGTAGTTGACAGATAGGGAGATCATTGTGGGGGGGAATATTCAAGATAAACCAGTTAAAGGAGGTCTCTTGGTGGGATTTTTGGTGAGATGAGAAGAAGTCAGGATGGCTTGCTTGTTAGAGGTGAGCAATTCAGCAATAGGGAGAAGATAAAAGTGAACATGGTGACATCAAGAAAAATATTTAAAGACAGCTGTAATGGTTTAAATGTGTTCCCCGAAAGGCATGTGCTGGAAACTTAATCTCAAGTGCAACAGTGGTTGGGAGGCAGGGCCTAATGGGATGTGTTTAAATCATGAGGACTCCTACCCTCATAAATGGATTAATGCCAATTATAAAAGGACTTGAGGCCGTGAATTCAATCTTGTGTTTAATGTCATGTTCTCTCACCATGTGATGCCTTCTGCTGTGTTATAATGCAGCAAGAAGGCCCTCACTAGATATGGCCCCTTAATCTTGGACTTCTCAGCCTCCAGAACTGTAAGCCAAATAGACTTCTATTGCTTATGATATTCTTTTACAGCAGCAAAAGAAATGTACTAAGACAACTACTGAACCCCCTGCCATCCACCCATACACCCCCACCCCACCCTTCCCCACCATGAGTCTAAAAAGCAATGAGGAGAGTCTTGTGTTGGTTTTGATGATAATAGGAACAAGATAGCTACCTTTTTCTGGGTCAAACAGGCTGGCTGAGAAAGGGAAGAGTTTTTGTGGTATGTTGGTTTCAGTTTTTGTTTTTATTTTTTTGTTTTGGTTTGGTTTGATTTTTAACCTCAGCAGGTCAGCTCAGGACAATGAAGCAATTCACATTCAAAGGTATTGCTGAAATTATCAGAACCGTTTGTCTTCCTTGACTTTAAAACCATGCAGAAAATGTTGCAAAATAGTATTTCCAATCTCCCTGGCCTCTGTTTGTGCCAAGAATGCCCTAGGACTGCCCTTGGAGAGGCAGGGGCCCTTCAGATCACCAGGAAACCCTGGAGCTTGCTAATAAAAAGAAAATAATTTTCCATACACAGTAAGCAGATCCCTCCTGCACATCTAAAAGGATTTGGCTTCAGATTCTGGTGAAGGTTTAGGGTGGAGTTTTAATTTTCAAATTGCAGAAGCTCATTCTGAGCTTGAATTTTCATATTATTCTTCAAAGCACAACAGAACCCCCTGTCAGGAGATAGCCAGCAACTGCATTCTTGAAGCAGCTATCAACTAGCCTGTTTTCTGTTTTGTTTTTCCTCCTGAATGTGAGATTCCTTTTAGGGACCCAGAAGAAATCCTGTAGGTACCAAGAAGTGATTAGAGGATCTATCCTCACTTAGAAAAGTTGCTTCTGTAGAATCTAGTCTGCCCTAGTTTTTTACAAAACTGAATCTTGCTCTTTAGCATCAATAAATCATCATAGGCAGATCTTAAACCAAAAGAATCATTTCCCTGGGTTGAAATTGCTTAGTCATTTCAACCCAGGGAAATCTTCTGGGTTTATTATATAAATCTTCTGCATGGATTAGCAGAAGATTTATATAATAAAATTCTCTATGTGAATTAAAAGAGAGACATACAGAGGCAGAGACAGAAAGAGAAAGATGAGGAAAGAACCCTTCTCTCTAACATCATCTTTTTATTTATAAAACTCTACTAAGCTTATTGGCAGAAAGGCACCATCTCATGTAACATTCAGGGTGGTCCATTTAAGATGGTCTCCTTTTACACAGGACAGCTTTAAGTGTGGCCCATTTTAAGTGGGTCACCAGATGTATTGTTTTGTTAGTCCTTCCTGGAATTGTAAGAGTAGGGAAGGCTTTCAGGGGTTGGGAGTATATGGTTGAGATTTAGTACTGTGAGAATAAAGGAATCCATGAGGAAGGAAGCCTGATAGCTGGGACATAAAATATAAGTAAATGAATAGAAATATATTCAGTATTGTGCTAATATCTTTGCTCTCACATGTAAGATTTTGGTTACTTGGTTTTGTGCCACCTTGGGAGTTATGTTTCATTCAGTAAAAATGTATTGACCATCTATGTGACAACATTCTACTGAATGACAACAAAATTACAAAGGCAATATCATGTTGGGACTGAGAAAGCAATACCGCAAAATGAAAGCAGCCTCAGAAGCAAAAGTTTTTCTCTGACCTTTCTTCCCTCCTGTCTCTCCAGTCCCATTCTCCCCTGAGGCTACCCATAGAAACTAGAACCCCTCTTTCCCCAAGGCAGTTCATAGAAAGGAGAACCCTTTTTCATCAAAGCCTGCCATAAAATCTAAAACTATTATTGTAACTTTCCTCTCACCTTTTTGTGTAAAAATTGGCCGTAAAGAAATTATCTGACCTACCTTGTTTGCCTGTAGGTCATCAGGTCCCTATTCCAAGAGGCACTTGCCCTATATCCAGAAGGAAGGAACACAGGCTCAGGAGGCCAAGAAGAATCCAGACAAGCCTTGCTGGGTCTCCCCATTCTGTCTGTTAGCATTAGATCATGCCTTTTGTGGCCCAGTCATATTTCTACACTACAATCTATGGATTCTGTCCCATGAACCTAAGCATAAAAGTAAACAATTTCCCTTATATCTTTGGATCTTCATTCTGAGGATAACTGTGCCACAGGAAACTATGATCAAATAAATTTGTATGCCTTTTTGCCTATTAATCTGTCAGTAATTTTCAGCAAACCTACAGAGAGTGAAGGGGAAGTTTTTCTTTGGACACAACTCCTTCCAGAGCCCACATTCTAGAGTAGAGAGATAAAGAGAGATATATATATCCATTCTCCCCTGAGGTTACCCATAGAAAAATAAAGCAAATAAGGAGGAAAGGGGAGAATCAGGGAATATCTCTTTGAGAAAATAGCTTTATAGCAGAGACGCTGAGTGAGTAAAAGGTGTATACCATGCATATACCAAGCAGAGATAACAGCAAATGCAAAGCCCCTGTCTCCAGAGTGTGCTTGGCCATTCCTAGAACAGCAAAGAGAGAAGGGCCCAGAGAGCACAGGTCCTTGTGAGACTCCAGCTTTACTCAAGCCTTCCTAAGTTAAAGAGAAGGGAGAGGCCCTTCTCTCTTCCTTGGCGCTGCCTACAGAGGTAGCAGCGATCTCCTCCTCAGCATCATGGCTGCCCTTAGACCCCTTGTGAAACCCAAGATCGTCAAAAAGAGAACCAAGAAGTTCATCCGGCACCAGTCAGACCGATATGTCAAAATTAAGCGTAACTGGCGGAAACCCAGAGGTATTGACAACAGAGTTCGTAGAAGGTTCAAGGGCCAGATCTTGATGCCTAACACTGGTTATGGGAGCAACAAGAAAACAAAGCACATGCTGCCCAGTGGCTTCCGGAAGTTCCTGGTCCACAACGTCAAGGAGCTGGAAGTGCTGCTGATGTGCAACAAATCTTACTGTGCTGAGATCGCTCACAATGTTTCCTCCAAGAACCGCAAAGCCATTGTG
>NW_016107399.1:6242860-6251192 GCF_001604975.1 Cebus imitator | reverse complement strand
AAAAAAAAAAAAAAAAAAAAAAAAAGAGAAGGGAGAGAAGTGGCATATGATAGAACTTGGGTACTCTTACTTATTAGAAAGTTGAAATTGAGGTAGAGAGACAATTAAACTGCTCTGGCATCCCCAAACTTCTGGCATTCTGGAGGATGGAATATGGCTAGCGAGGACTTAAAGAGTGAAGAAAGAAAGGAGACATCTTTGCCCACTGAAGCTAAGTAAGTTGACTACTTTTAGATTGAAGACTAGGCAAGTATTATAATGTCCTATTGCAGGCAGTGATCATTTCCACATTATCCTTTTCAGAGCCTGCACAATGATGCTGTTGACATTAGTGTGGAAACTTTGCCGTTATCAATAGAGTTACCTAAAGTTAAACCAAAATAAACTTTCTGTATCTCAGAAAGTTAGTTATTAGGAAAAAAAAAAAAAAGACAAGACATTTTATTCATTGTTCTCTGTTTCAAACTTTCCATACTTCTCCTTCCCCCTTATTCTGCTATTACCTGACTCATTGGCCTCACCAGAGTTGAAGAGGTTTCTTCCCATTTTCTTTATATCTTGCTAAAAATATTCATGTGACAAATAGATTGTATATATTGAAAGTGTAGAACATGATGCCTTGATATATGTGTATATTGTGTATCACCACAACCAAATTCATTAATACATCCCTCACCACCCATGCAGTATATTAGATCTGCAGAACTTGTTCATCTCATAATTGAAAGTCTTTTGAAAGGCACTGAAGAGCAGGGACAGCATTCTCCGCCATTCTAGCATGAAGGCCTAGATGATAGTCACTAGGGCTGGAATGAAAACCTTATTGGCAGGAACCTGTTGCCTCATCCTGACCTGCAAGTCTCAATAATGAGATGATTCCTTTTCCTTCCACTGGTCTTTGACTTCAGTATCTTTTTCTGGTATTGTTCACAAGCTGTTCACATATTCTGTAGGTCATCTTCCCAGTCCAGGACTTATAGCCTGATTTCATCTCCTAAAGTTTAATCTGCCTCTTTACTTTCAGCTCTGCCCTGAACAACTTAAACAAAAACAGAGAAGTATACAAATGTCAGCTTTTAAGTTATTCATTTATTCAATTAACATTAATGAACAACTACTACATGCTAGCCATTGTGCCTAGGTGCTGGGAATGAAACTGTGAATAACACATATCTGGCTAATGTATGGTGTGAGAGAATGTGCAGACCAGAAAGGAAATTTCTTCCCCTTCCAAATATGTTTATATCCTCTGACTTTTATGGAGATCCCATCAGAGAATCTTATCACAGTCCTCATTTTATAAACCTCTTCTAAGTGGGATCTCCAAAGAATTCAAGACTTACTAGCTAAAGAGAAAGATCTTCCTAGAGCTTCAAATATAAATTAGATGCTCCCACTCCCATTATTATCCTTCTTCGCATTTAACACAATTGAAATTATACATTTATTTGAGTGCATATTTATATTTCTTTTTTCTTTTTTTTTTTTTTTTTTTTTTTTTTTGGTTTTTTTTTTTTTTTTTTTTTTTTTTTTTGAGACGGAGTTTTGCTCTTGTTACCCAGGCTGGAGTGCAATGGCGCGATCTCGGCTCACCGCAACCTCTGCCTCCTGGGTTCAGGCAATTCTCCTGCCTCAGCCTCCTGAGTAGCTGGGACTACAGGCACGCGCCACCATGCCCAGCTAATTTTTTGTATTTTTAGTAGAGACGGGGTTTCACCATGTTGACCAGGATGGTCTCCATCTCTTGACCTCGTGATCCACCCGCCTCGGCCTCCCAAAGTGCTGGGATTACAGGCGTGAGCCACCGCGCCCGGCCGCATATTTATATTTCATGCCCACCCTTCACCAAATTTTCAAGTTACTTAAATCAGTTTGTTCCTGTATCCCCAGTGCCTAGCATAATGCCTGCCTGGTATACATAAGGTACCAAAAAAATACTTGTCAGTTTAGTGGTTGAATGAACAATTGAACAAATTAATCCTGTTATCAGTTTGAAGGAGGACACCAAAGATTGAAACTAATCTCGCATGCTTCTCTGAAGGAGGGGTCATGATCATCACACTTTGGATTTAAAATAATTCATCCTAATGTCTCAGGGAAACTTAAAATTTAAATATACCTGTTTGCATACTTAGTCACCTTCTTGCTGATCATCACAGAGTTGAACTCACAAGGTGAGAGCATGATCTGAGCATTGTACACCAAGCCCCAGACCAGGGTCTATCTTCAGAGTGCTCATCTTTCCTTAGGCAAGGGTCTAATATCCTACTTTAGACAATTTGGGCTTATGGCTTCTTAAGCTGGTTGTTCTGGAGCCAAACCTTGCAGTTCACCCACATTCCAGAGACGGTTAGGGTTTCTCATTAATCTCTGTCTGGATCCTGTTCTCAGATTAGTGACCACTGAAATATAATCCCTATCATGGGGAACGAAGAACCTGACCCATACAAAGTTGAGCTGAAGAACTGTTGCCTCTCTGAAACCAGTTGTCCCTGACTTCTCACCTCTTCCAGGCATAGCACGATGATTCAGGGAAGCCATTATTATACCGTCATTACCAAGCAGCCATCCATCACTCCAAAATGTATATAAAGGAGTCCTTCTTATATAACTTGTCATTTTTGCTCATATTTAGCACCAACAGAGAGCAGACTCTTGGAGTTGAGAAAGAAAAGGTACTTGGGTTCTGTATAGCTGAATAGAGACTCTTTTCTCAGAATTAAAATAAAAGAACAGGGTCTAGATAGGACCCATTCTGTGACAATTTGTCCTTATTTTCAGAACCCCATATGGCAGGTTTTTTAATATGGAGGTGAGAATAGTTGCCTAGAGCAAAATATGGAAATCCCAGAAAAGACCCAGAGACAGCACCAGGCCTCAGATGCCTAGTAAGGGCAGAAGTAACCTCTTCCAGGAGGCCTTGGTATAGATCTGTTACACTACAGCATGGTGTTGAGGATCTCAGAGGATTATACTGCCGAGGTTCAACTCTAGCTATGTAATTTCTGGTAAGTTACTTACATTTTTTTATGCTTCAATTTACCATTCTGTGAAATAGGATGAAAATGGTTCCTATCTTTTAGGAATATTACGAGGACTTAGTACATTTATTTTATATATATGTATGTTATTGCACTTTAGGTTCTGGGGAACATGTGAAGAATGTGCAGGATTGTTGCATAGGTACATACATGGCAATGTGGTTTGCTGCCTCCATCCTCATCACTTATATCTGGCATTTCTCCCCATGTTATCCCTCCCCAACTCCCTACCCATCACAGTTCCTGAATAAATTATGGGACACATACAACTAATATTGAACCAGAAGAAGTAGAAAACCTAAGCAGACAAATAATGAGTAATGAGAGTGAACTGGTAGTAAAAAGTCTCCAGGTAGAGAAAAACCCAAGACTGGATAGCTCTACTGCCAAATTCTATTGAACTAACAAAGAAAAACTGGCACCAATTCTCTTCAAACTGTTCCAAAAAATCAAACAGGAGGGAATTCTCTCTAATTCGTTCTAGAAGGTCAGCATTACCCATTACCAAAATCAGGCAAAGACATACACCAAAAAAAGGAACCACAGGCCAATATTCCTGATAAAAATAGATGCAAAAATCCTCAATAAACTCTTAGCAAACTTAAACCAACAGTACATCAAAAAAAGATAATGTACTATGATCAAGTGGGATTTATCCCAGGAATGTAAGGATAGTTCAGCATATGCAAATCAATAAACATGATACATCACATCAACAGAATGAAAAAAAACTTTAAAATCATCTCAATTGATACAGAAAAGGATTTGATAAAATTTGGCATATTTTTATTACAAAATTTTTTAACAAACTAGGCATAGAAGGAACATATCTCAACATATTGAAAGGCGGAAAAGCTGAAATCCTTTCCTTTAATAGCTGGATTAAGACAAGAATGCTCCCTTTCACCACTTATATTCAATGTAGTAATGTAAGTCCTCATTAGAGCAACCAAGCAAGAAAAATAAATAAAATGCATCCAAATTAGAAAAGAGAAAGTTGAATTGTCACTCTTTGCAGATGACATAGTATTGTATACAGAAAAGCCCTAAAGACTATGCCATAAAATTGTTAGAGTTGATAATGATGCAGAAAACTGAAACTGGACTCTGTCCTTACACTGTATACAAAAATTAACTCAAGATAAATTAAAGACTTAAACATAAGACCTAAAACCATAAAAACCCTAGAAGAAAACATACGCAATACCATTCAGGGCATAGACATGGGCAAAGACTTCATGACTAAAACAACAAAAGCAATGGTGACAAAAGCCAAAATAGACAAATGGGATCTAATTAAACTCCAGAGCTTCTGCACAGCAAAAGAAACAAGCTTTAGAGTGAATTGGCAACCAACAGAATGGGAAAAAATTTTTGCAATCTACCCATCTGAGAAAGGGCTAATATCCAGCATCTACAAAGAACTAAAACAGATTTACAAGAAGAAAACAAACAAACCTATTCAAAAATGGGTGAAGGATATGAACAGACACTTTTCAAAAGAAGATATACATGAGGCCAACAAACATGAAAAAATGCTCATCATCACTGGTCATTGGAGAAATGCAAATCAAAACCACTATGAGATACCATCTCATGTCAGTTAGAATGGCGATCATTAAAAAGTCAGGAAACAACAGATGCTGGAGAGGATGTAGAGAAATAGAAACAATTTCTATTGCTGGGAGTGCAAATTAGTTCAACCATTGTGGAAGACAGTATGGCAATTCCTCAAGGATTTAGAACCAGAAATATCAATTGACATAGCAATCCCATTATTAGATATATACCCAAAGGATTATAAACCAGTCTACTATAAATACACATTTGCACATATGTTTATTGCAGCACTGTTCACAATAGCAAAGACTTGGAACCAACCAAATGCCCATCAATGAGAGACTTGATAAAGAAAATGTGGCACATATACACCATGCAATACTATGCAGCCATAAGAAAGGATGAGTTCATGTCCTTTATCCATGTAGGGACATGGATAAAGCTGGAAACCATCATTCTCAGCAAACTAACAGAGGAACAGAAAACCAAACACCACATGTTCTCACTCATAAGTGGGAGTTGAACAATGAGAACATGTGGACACAGAAAGGGGAACATCATACTCTGGGGCCTGTAGGGTTGGGGGCTAGGGGAGGGATAGCATTAGGAGAAATAACTAATGTAGATGATGCGTTGATGGGTGCAGCAAACCACGATGGCACATGTATATGTATGTAACAAACCTGCATGTTCCGCACATGTATCCCAGAACTCAAAGTATAAAAATAAATAAATGAAATAACATTAAAAAAATTGATAATGAGTTCCAGAAAGTTGCAGGATATAAAATTAACATGTAAAATAAGTAGCATTTCTATAGATCAATAATAAATTAGCTGAGAAAGAAATCAAGAAAGCAATCCCATCTATAATAGCTACAAACAAATGTACCTAGGAATACATTTAACCAAGGAGGTGAAAGCCTTCTACAAGGAAAACTACAAAACACCAATTAAAGAAATTGAAGAGAACAAAAACAAATGGAAAGACATTCCATGCTTCTTGGAAGAATTTGAAGATTGGAAGATTTAATGTCATTAAAATGACCATACTACCCAAAGCAACCTACAGATTCAGTACAATCTTTATCAAAATATAAATGAAATTATTCACAGAAATAAACAATTCTAAAATTTGTATAGAACCACAAAAGAGCTCAAATAGCCAAAGCAATTCTGAGCAAAAAGAAGAAAGCTGAAGGTGTCATACTACCTGACTTCAAAATATACTGCAGAGCTATAGTAACCAAAACAACATAATATATGTATAAAACAGACATTAGATAAAATGAAACAGAGTAAAGAAGCCCCAAATAAATTCATGTGTTTACAGCCAATTGATTTTTGACAAAGGTGCCAAGAGCATACATTGGGGAAAGAACATCATCTTCAATAAATGGTGCTGAGAAAACTGGAAATACATATACAAAGGAATGAAACTAGACCCCAAAATCAAACTGTATACAAAGAATCAACTCAAAATGAATTAATGGCTTAAATGTAACACTCCCAATTCCTCATCCCTGCTAGACTCACTTGAAAATATCACAACCCTGGTTAAATTTATCATTGTGCCTACAACCATGTAAAAGAATGAGCTGAAAACAAATGCACAAGATTATGAACCTTAAGTTAGCCTGTCTGCTGCTTGATGATCATACTATACTTTTCCAATCCATTCATTCTACCATATACTTCATGGCTATTTTGTTCTTTCTCCTCTCTTCTCAAACCCACGATACACCACCTTGATCTTTACTCTCAGATAATGATCTTTTTTTTTTTTTCCTATTTCTCTTTGAAAATTAAAGCAAGTAAAAAAGGTTTCCATAGACTCCTACCACCCCCTCCAGAATCTGCACACATAAACTCCCACCTGCTTCTAGGGAGGATTTATTTATCCATGTTCCTATTTAAATTTCAATCTTCCCATTTGCAAACAAGACTCTACCTTGTCTTAACTACTTAAGGACATTACTCTAGCAATTTTATTTCTTAAATCATTATTTATTTACTGTATTCCTTCTCTCTAATTCTCTTTCCAAACTTCATTATATCTATTACAATCCAATTTTTGTTCCTACCTAGTCTACCAAAATTGCCATAGTCAATTATCAGTTCTCTTCTTAATTTGACTTAATAGTTAATATTTGATATATTCGATTCCTCTCTCCTCCTGGATAAACTTTCTTCATTTGGCTTCCAGAACATCCTACTTTTGATTTAATTTACCAGTCTGTTTTACTGGTCACTCCTTTTTAGTATCCTTTAATGATTTTTCCTTTTCTTCCCAAACTTAATGATTATGCATTCTAGGATTCATCCTTTGTTCTTTTCTCTGTTTTTACTCATTCCTTTGGTAATCTCATCCAGAATCGTGACCTTAAACATGATCTCTATGCTGATGGGTTCCAGTTTTTCATCTCCATCCGAGTAGTCTCTCCTGAACTTAGATTTACATATTCAATTGGCTCCTCAAATTGAAAATGTTTTCACTTGGTGTCATCCCAACACTCACCAATGTTGAGTTTAAGCTGCTGTAATTCCTGATCTTCTTTCACCATGAGAACTGTTTTACCACCAATTTCCCCATCTCAAATGATAGAAACTATATTCTCCTGATAGTTCAGACCAAACGCTTGACACTCATCCCTGACTTTTCCAGTATTACACATTCTCACTCAATCGTTTAGCAAATCTAGTTGGTTTTAATTTTGTATATATCTAGATCCCAAACACTTCTCACTACTTTCAGTGCTACCATCCTGGTCTGAGCCACCATCACCTCTCTCCTGAATTGCAGCAATATTCTAATATAGGGGACAGCAACATTTTTCTTAGAGAGTCCTGTGGTATTTGTTTCATGGGCCATACAGTCATTTTGGCAACCACTCACCTCTATTATTGTAATGCAAATGGGCCTGGCTATGTAGCAATAAAGGTTTATTTACAAAAAGCAATAAGACACATTTGGATTATGAACCACAGCTTACCAACTCCTGGTCTAACTGGTCTCTGCTTCCATTCTTACCCCACTGTTTATCATTTCTCGATACAGAAGCAAGGAATCTTTTTAAGATAAAAGTCATATGTCACTTCTCTGCAATGCTTCCCTTCTCACTCAGAATAAAAGTGAAAGTCCTTTCAATGACTTATAAGATTCTACATAATCTTTCCCTAGTCATATCTCTGAACCTCATGTATGACTACACTCTCTCCCTCATTCACTGCTGCAGGTGCACTGACCTCCCTGCTGTCTCTCAAATGGGCCAGGCATACTCAAGACTTAGGGCATTGCACTAGCTGTTCCCTTTTTCCCCAGGTGTCAATATGGCTTATGCCCTCATCTTTACATTTCTTGTCTTAAATGTTACCTCTTCAATGAAGCCAATATTGACCACTCTGAAGTTACAAACATCCCCCATGAATTCAAATCCCCCTCTTCTCTATTTCTCCACCCAAAATATATCACTTTCTAACATAAAAAATAATTTACTTATTTATATTTATGACATCTCCACCTCTCCTAGAGTATACACTCTACAAAGCCAAGGACCTCAGGTTTTATTCCTTGATATAGCCTGACATCCTTGAGCAGTGCCTAGCACATAGTAGGCATTAAAAAATGTGTTGAGGGCCGGGCGCGGTGGCTCAAGCCTGTAATCCCAGCACTTTGGGAGGCCGAGGCGGGTGGATCACAAGGTCAAGAGATCGAGACCATCCTGGTCAACA
>NW_016107399.1:6204781-6242810 GCF_001604975.1 Cebus imitator | reverse complement strand
ACTAAAAATACAAAAAAAATTAGCTGGGCATGGTGGTGCGTGCCTGTAATCCCAGCTACTCAGGAGGCTGAGGCAGGAGAATTGCCTGAACCCAGGAGGGGGAGGTTGCGGTGAGCCGAGATCGCGCCATTGCACTCCAGGCTGGGTAACATGATTGAAACTCCGTATCAAAAAAAAAAATGTGTTGAGGCTGGGCACAATGGCTCATGCCTGTAATCCCAGCTACTTGGGAGGCTGAGGCACAAGAATCACTTGAACCTGGCAGAGGCAGAGGTTGCAGTGAGCCAAGATCATGCCACTGCACTCCAGCCTAGGCAACAGAGCAAGACTCTGTCTCAAAAACAAAAACAAAAAAATTTATTGAATGAATGAATCCCTGCAGCCTCCCTCAAATCCCAGAGATGAAGTGACTTACTCTTTTATCTGCATTATCTTAATATTTTATACATACCACTCATTTAGTCCATTTTATCCTGAATTATTACTATCATATATGTATCTCTTTGTCCCATTACTGACCCATGATCTTTTAAGACATTTTCTATATGTTTATTTACTGAAACTAATAGTGTCTGTCATGCAGCAAAAGGTGAAATTGTGCCAACTTAATGAATGTACAAAGATGCTGTATACACATAGTTCTCTGATACCAAATTACTAGCTCTGGAAGTCAGCTAATGTTTTAAAAGTCTCTCCTCAACCCCACTCTAAATACATGTATACATACACTCTACTAATAGAGATAATTAGAACTATTTTTCACATATTTGCTTAATTAGCTTGCAGTGACCTCTGCAAAAACACTGGCCTCTGATGATTATAAGAGGTAGTTTTTTGGCATGGACACCGAAGCATCAAAGAGTCAGCTGGAACTAAGGAAAGCAGTAAAACAACTGGTTTTAATTACTCATGACAGGCAGTTGAAGATATCTGACACAGGCCTTCTCTCTAATACATCACTCAAAACAGGCCAGTTACAGGAAATGATGGAGAGAAAAAAAAAAAAGATGGGGCCAAAATGTGTCCATAATACAAAGCAGATCATCTTTAAATAGATGACCTTATTCACTTTGTTTTGTATTTTTATGATGGGCCCAAATTTATAAAACTGCTTATGCTTTAAGACTGCATGCTTCTATGCGGTGCTTAGAAGTGGTGGCTCAGGTTCTTGAAAAAGCAGGTAGATGAGGAGTGTACCCATTCATGAATCACTATATAAATGAAGAGGTCCTCCAAAGTTCACCTGGGATTGCAGGCATGTTTGCAATTAACTCATCTGTGACATCAGGTGAGCACCTTCTAATCAACATTCACAGAAAGATTAACGTCATCTATAACCTAGTTTCTTCTGACCTCTTGCTTAGCAGGAAATGAGTGAGGATTTTGTTATTAATATAACCTACTCACAATTTTAACATATCTATCTCTCTCACCAAGTGTACACACTCACCTAATGAAACTATGGACTTCAGATTGCTTATATCCTTGGATTGTCTCCTCTTAAAAAAAAAAGAGAGAGATTTCCTAACTAGGCAGGTTTTTACCTCACAATCCAATCTTGCAACAATCTTCTCCCAGATGTTTGCCTGATCCCAGAGTGCACCAAGCTTCTTGTTTCTGTGCACTTCCTGATTCTTGCCACTTGCATTGTTTGATTACTGTTTAGAGCAGTCTTGCACACTGTAGTTCTCATGGAACTTAAAAAGCCCTTAGTTTTTCCTGCTGCTTTGTTCTAATTCCTATTTGATGCCTTTAGAAATCAAGATTGTCCTAGGTCTTTCTACTTGTATTATCACTTTGCATTCTTTCAGCAAAGCTTTTGAGTTCCTGAATTGTACTAGGGCCAATAATAAAGACTGAGATTCTAACCATGAATACTCTATCAGGGAGCTCAGAATTTAATAGAGGAAATGGCAAGTAAATAGCCAATTATGAAGTCACGTAAATGTTGTGGTATGGTAAACAGAGGGGAGCCCAGAATAGGAGTACTTAGCCCAGCATCTGGGGAGTAAGGGAAGCTTTCCTGGAGTCAGCAACATCTAAACGGTCTGGGCCAGACAAAAAAAGAATAAAATGTATATGCCTATTATAAGGACACATGCATATGAATGTTCATTGCAGCACAGTTTACAATAGCAAAGACCTAGAACCAACCCAAATGCCCATCAATGATAGACTGGACAGGGAAAATGTGGCACATATACACCATGGAATACTATGCAGCCATAAAAAACGATGAGTTTGTGTCCTTTGTAGGGACATGGATGAACCTGGAAACCATCATTCTCAGCAAACTGACACAAGAACAGAAAAACACCACATGTTCTCACTCATAGGTGGGTGTTGAACAATAAGAATACATGGACACAGGGAGGGGAGCATCACACACTGGGGCCTTTCGGGAGGAAATAAGGGAGGGACAGCAGTGGGTGGGGAGTTGGGGAGAGATAGCATGGGGAGAAATGCCAGATATAGGTGATGGGGAGGAAGGCAGCAAATCACACTGCCATGTGTGTACCTATGCAACAATCCTGCATGTTCTTCACATGTACCCCAAAACCTAAAATGCAATTAAAATAATAATAATAATAATAACAAATGTTAGACTTATTGGCTTGGCCTGCAGAATGGCCACAGTGTTCTGTTAAGCTTCGGGGAAAGCAAGTTGTAGACCAATGAATATAACATAATCCTATTTCTTGTTTCTTTTCTGGTTTTAAGAATTAAATGTAGATGTGTTAAAAAAAAAAAAGGGTACACTCCACAGTAATAAAAATACAGCATAGTAAATACATAAACATATAATAGACATGTATTATTATATTCAAAATTATGTCATGTACATTATTGTATGTTCCATACTTTCATGCAACCGACAATGCACTGGGTTTATTTACAATAGCATCACCACAAACATGAGTAATATGTTGCACCATGATGTTCACTAGGCAACAATAATTTTTCAGCACCATTATAATGTTATGAGACCACTGTTGTCTATGTGGACCATCATTTACTGAAATGTTATATAGCACATGACTCTACATTGCAAAGTATAGACTGAATTTTGGTGGGAAAAGAAAAAAAGAAAAAGAAAATGTATATGCCAAGGAAGTAACATGTCAAAATGCCACAAATCATGGCTCCTTCAGGAACGTACAAGTACTTACGTACAGCTGCAGAAGTGGAGAGGAAAGCCAGGGCCAAATCACAAAAGGCTTTATATGCCATTCTAAGGAGATAGGAATTCATCCTCTTGGTAGTGGAGAATCATTGAAAGTTTAGCATCAAGATGATGCTAGCCTCCTAGGATGAATTGGGAAGGAGTCCTTTCTCCTCAGTTTTTTGGAATAGTTTCTGTAGGAATGGTACCAGCTCTTCTTTGTACATCCGGTAGAATTCAGCTATGAATCCATCAGGTCCTGGCCTTTTTCTGGTTAGTAAGCTATTTATTACTGATTCAATTTCAGAGCTCATTATTGGTCTGTTCAGAGAATCAATTTCTTTCTTGCTCAGTCCTGGGAAGATGTATATATGCAGGAATTAATCCATCTCTTCTAATTTTTCCAGTCTGTGTGTGCAGATATGGTCATAGTAGTCTCTGATGGTTGTTTTTATATCTGGGGGGCCAGAAATTTATTTAGCTTTTCTAGGTTTTTCTAGTTTGTGTGCATAGAGGTGCTTGTAGTAGTTTCTGATGCTTATTTTTATTTGCATGGGGTCAGTAGTAACATTCTCTTCATCATTTCTAATTGTGTTTATTTGGATCATCTGTCTTTTCTTATTAGTCTAGCTAGTGGTCTATCTATTTTATTTTTTTCCAAAAAAATTCCTGGATTCATTAATCTTTTGACTGGTTTTTCATGTTTTGGTTCCCATCAGTTCAGTTCTGATTTTTGTTATTTCTCATCTCTGTTACCATTGGGGTTGATTTGTTCTTGCTTCTCCAGTCCATTGTAAAGTTAGGTTGTTAACTTCAGATCTTCGTCTCTTAAGCATTTAGTGCTATGAATTTTCCTCTTAATACTGCCTTAGCTATGTACCAGAGATTCTGGCATATTGTATCTTTGTTCTCATTATTTTCAAAGAACTTCTTGATTTCTGTCTTAATTTAATTATTTACCCAGAAGTCATTCAGGAACATGTTGTTTAATTTCCATGTAATTGCATGGTTTTGAGCAATTTTCATAGTCTTGACTTCTATTTTTATTGTGCTGTGGTCTGAGAGTGTGTTTGGTATGATTTCAGTTCTTTTACATTTTTTGAGAATTGTTTTATGTCCAATTATGTGGTTGATTTTAGAGTATGTGCCAGGTGGCAATGAGAAGAATGTATATTTTGTTGTTTTTTGGGGGAAGAGTTCTGTAAAGGTCTGTCAAATCCATTTGGCCCAGTGTTGAGTTTAGGTCCTGAATATCTTTGTTAATTTTCAGCCTTCATGATCTAACACTGTCAGTATAGTGTTGAAGTCTCCCGCTATTATTGTGTGAGAATCTATATTTCTTTGTGCGTCTCTAAAAACTTGCTTTATGAATCTGGGTGCTCCTGTGTTGGGTACATATATATTTAGGATAGTTAGGTCTTTTTGCTGAATTTAACCCTTTACCATTATGTAATCCCCTTCTTTGTCTTTTTTGATCATCATTGTTTTGAAATCTGTTTTGTCTGAAATCAGGATTGCAATCCCTATTTTTTTCTGTTTTCTATCTGCTTGGTAGATTTTCCTCCATCCCTTCATTTTGAGCCTATGAATGTAATTATGTTTGAGATGGGTCTCTTGAAGACAGCATAGCATTTGGTCTTGGTTTTTTATCTAGTTTGCCACTCTGTGCCTCTTAAGTGGGTAATTTAGCCCATTTATGTTCAAAGTCTGTATCGATATGTGTGCATTTGATCCTGTTATTGTGCTGTTTGCTGGTTACTATGTTGGCTTGTTTGTGTGTTGCTTTATAGTAACACTGGTCTATGTGTTTAAGAGTGCCAGCATCATCTTGACACCAAAACCTGGCAGAGACAAAATAAAACAAAAAAAACTTTGGGTCAATACTATTGATGGACACTGATGTAAAAATCCTCAGCAAAATACTGCTGGATTCAGTTTGCAAGCATTTTGAGATGCAAGGTTGGTTCAGCATATACAAATCAATAAATGTGATTCATCACATAAACAGAACTGAAGACAAAAACCACAGGATTATCCCAATAAAGGCAGAAAAGGCTTTCAATAAAATTCCAACATTCCTTCATTAAAGGAGTTAAAAACTCTCAATAAACTAAGTATTGAAGGAACACACCTCAAAATCACAGGAACCATCTATGACAAACCCACGACCAACCTTATCCTGAATTGGTGAAAGCTAAAAACATTCCCCTTGAAAACTGGCGCAAGATAAGGATACCCTTCTATTCAACATAGTATTGGAAGCCCTAGCCAGAGCAAACAGGCAAGAGAAACAAATAAAAGGCATCCAAATAATTTCCTACTGAATAGTCAAACTATCTCTAGTCTCACCCCAAAAGCTCCTTCAGCTGATAAATAACTTCAGCAAAGTTTCAGGATACAAAATCAAAATGTATAAATACATTTTGTATAATATGTAAAATATAATTATATTTGTATACAAATGTATAAAAGTCACTGGCATTCCTGTATACCAACAATAGCCAAATCAGAAAGGAAACCCCATTCACAAGGTCACAAAAAGAATAAAATACCTAGAAATACAGCTAACCAGAAAAGTAAAAGATCTCTGCAATGAGAAGTAGAAAATACTGCTCAAAGAAATCAGAGAAGACACAAACAAGTAGAAAAACACTCCACGCTAATGGAAAAAAAAAAAAAAATCCGTATCATTAAAATGGCTGTACTGCCCAAAGTAATTAACAGATTCAATGATGTTCCTATCAAACTACCAAAGACATTCTTCACAGAACTAGAAGAAACTATTTAAAATTCATATGGAACCAAGAAAGAGCCTGAATCACCAAGGCAATCCTAAGCAAAAAGAACAAAGCTGGAGGTATCATATTACCTGACTTCAAACTATACTACAAGACTAGAGTAACCAAAACGGCATATCAGTATAAAAACAGGCACATAGATCAATGGAACAGAATAGAGAACCCAGAAATAAGGCCACACATTACGACCATCTGATCTTCAACAACGCTAACAAAAATGAACAATGGGGGAAAAACTCCCTATTTAATAAATGGTGCTGGGATAACTGATTAGCCATATGCAGAAAATTGAAGCTGGACCCCTTTTTTATACACTCACAAATATGAACTCAAGAGGAATTAAAGACTTAAATGTAAAACCCAAAACTATAAAAACCCTGGAAGACAACTGAGGCAATACCATTCTGGACATAGAAATGAGCAAAGATTTCATGATGCACACACCAAAAGCAATCACAACAAAAGTAAAAATTGGCAAGTGGAATCTAATTAAACTTGGGTTTCTGCACAGCAAAAGAAACTATCAACAGAGTAAACAGACAACCTAAGGAATGGGAGAAAATATTTACAAACTGCATCTGACAAACGTCTGACATCTGGCATCTGTAAGGAACGTAAATAAATTTGCAAGGGAAAAACAAACAACCCCATTAAAAACTGGGCAAAAGGATATGAACAGACGCTTCTCAAAAGAAAACATAGATGTGGCAAAGAAGCACATGAAAAACAGCTCAATATCACTGATCATTAGAGAAATGCAAATCAAAAACCCAATGAGATGCCATCTCACACCAGTCAAAATGGCTATTATTAAAATGTCAAAAATAACATGCTGGCGAGGTTGAAGAGAAAAAGGAGCACTTACACACTGTTAATGGGAGTGTAAATTAATTCAAACATTGTGGAAAGTGGTGTGGCAATTCTACAAATCTGCTAAAAGCAGAACTACCATTTCACCCACAATACCATTTTGATATGTACCCAGAGGAATATGAATCACCGTATCCCAAAGAAACATGCACCCAAATGTTCATTGCAGTACTATTCACAATAGCAAAGACATGGAATCAACATAAATGCCCATCAATAATGTCAGGCCTCCATGTGCAAGCCCAGACCCAGAAAGTCTAAAGTCCTGCCTGCCTGATCACCACTACCCCAGCCCCACAGCCTGTGTTCACCATTATCCCTGATCGCCCAGCAGAGCTTCTTAGCTTCCTTCCCCGAACATAAGCTTCCCTTCACCCCACCCTGCCATCTTAACTGTTATTATGATAAAATAATGTGAATACTCCCCGCCCCACCCTACCATCTTAACTACTATTATCCCATCCACCATTGTAACTGAACTTATGGTAATGTATACTCCTTGCCCCTACCCCCACCACTGTAACTGATCTTACTCTGTAACTTTCCACTGCCCACCCCAAACCTATAAAACCAACTTCTATTCCACCACCCTTTGATAACGCCCTTTTCAGCCTTAGTTCACCTGCACCCAGGTGAATAAACAGCCATGTTACTCACACAAAGCCTGTTTGGGGGGTCTCTTCATTCAAAGCACGTGTTTTTAACAAATAAAAGACCAGATAAAATGTGGTACATATACACCATGGAATACTATGCAGCCATAAAAAACAACAAGATTATGTCTTTTCCAGGAACATGGATAGAATTGAAGGCTATTATCCTTACCAAACTAATGCAGAAACAGAAAACCAGATACTGCATGTTCTCACTCATAACTGGGAGCTAAAATGATAAGAACTTATGAACACAGAGAAGAAAACAACAGTCACTGGGGTCTACTTGAGCAGTGAGGGTAGAGGAGGGAGAGGAGCAGAAAAAAATAACTATTGGATACTGGGCTTAATATCTGAGTGATGAAACAGTATATACAACAAAGCCCTGTGGCATGTGTTTACCTATGTAACAAACCTTCATGTGTACCCCCAAACCTAAAATAAAAGTTTCAAAAAAAGGAAGTTTATACATAACATGATCAGATTCATATCTTAGAAGGACTGGCATCAAAGTGGAGAATGGATGTCATCATCCAGTGATTTCCCTTAAACCTGGTCCATATTTTTGCCTCCCTTGCCTTACCTTTCTGTGGTTCTGAGGAGTCCAACTCCACACCTCTTCCCCATCAGTGTCCTCAAACAAAACTAGTAATCAGAATCAGTAACCAACTTAACAAAACTATACTCTTATGGGAATCGAGTTTGAGAATCTCTGTTTATATGTCTCCCCAAGTGATTCTGAGGCAGCTGAGCTAAGGACCAGTATTTGGGAAATAATGTAGGTTGTCTTTTGTATCACTAGCTTTCAGATATGTTGATAAGCAGGAGCAGTGTGTTTGGCTTACTCGATTGGACCAAAGAGGACTGGAATTGGTCTCACTCTAAATGTCTTCTTTCCACAGTTATCTTCAACTCTATTCCCAAAGGCAGAAAAATCAGCCCTTCACTCGCACCCTTCAAGAACTTCTACTTGTTCTTTGAATAACACGTCCAAACCTTAACATGACCTATAGTGTGCATGATCTGGCTCCAGTTTCTCTCGAGCCACACTTTACCTTATACATGTTATTAACAATATAAGGCCAGGTCAGGGGAAAGGGGGTGTTGATGCGATTTACTCCCAGTGTCTACTTTCTCAGTTAAATTAAGCATAGATATGGAATTGGGAAATTGTAAAGAGCAATAAAAACCTGAAAAATTTCTAAGGAAAATAGTATGTGATTTAGGATGAGAAAAGGGAATGATGATCAATCTCAATGACCCAATTGAGTTGAAAATCATATACCAGTATCTGCAAGAAAATTATGTCATTTCCTTCATAAGCTCAGAAGCACAGAGCACAGAGAATAACCCACAGCACAACTATGTCAGTCAATCAGCTTATGAATATTGGCAAAGCAGAAAGTCAAGAGTTAAGACAATTAAGGTTACTCGTGTAAAAGAAATAGAAAATTCCCAATATGGGCTTAAAAAGGTTGTGCTACTTTGCTCTAAGAATTACAAAGGCCTAAAACCACGGTTTTGCTGCACTTAGTACCATTGTTTTGTTGCACTTGGTCTGTTTGGTAACGGTTTACCATTTGATTTAGTTCTGGTCCCTGACTTGCTTGATTCTGAGTGGCATGCTACCCTAGAACATGGCAAATAAAATACAGCTGGAAGGTGCCAACAGCAGAGTAGGTGACATAATTTTCCAGCACACTAAATGAAACTACCAAGGGAAAGCTACAACAAGGTATTAAATGTTTTATCATAATTGTTTTCCTCTTAAATTAGAGCTGTCACCTGAAAAATACTATTTTTATGGTGATAGCATATCCATGTAGTTTATCTTCTTAAATTGATTATTTGTATTTCATGGAAGACACTACATATCAACCACAAATATGTGCTTCCATTTGAAATGTTGAAGTGTTTTAAAGACAATAGCAGTTATATTTAGCATTCTGCTAATGAGAATTGAATTACATTTTTAAAATAATTTTAGATTATTTTTAATTAAACCAATGTCATATAAATCCAGCTAGTTCAATTTTCAGGTTCATTATTTCCTTGTCCATTTATTTGCTGCTTCTCTTTCCAATATACATTCACATTAATCAAGACCAGGAGCAGCTGCAATGAAGCAAGCAATGTTGGAAACCAAAGGTTAAAATTAATTTATCAATGATATTTACTTATATGTTAAAGGCTGAAATTTCAGGGCACAACATTTTCTCCTGAAAGAAGACACTTCCCCATCACTGTAATGCAGACTTGTGTTATCAAGTTACATCCATATTACATCATTGGGTAGTAAAACTGACCCAAAATAGAAAGTGAAACAAAATACCTTTTCTGCCAAGAGAAAGGCTAAAGACAAAATTAAATAATGGACTTGTTTTCACAAGATTATTTTGACTAGAGCCTTCCTAATTAGATGGAGATGTTTGTTCAAGAGAAGTAGTAGTACCAAAGAGGAAGGAAGTATAATGTAGTGGACGTGAAGGCGGGGAAAGGAGTCTAGATTTTCTGCCATCCCCCCACCTCCCCTGGAATACTCTATAATACTAATCTTCAGGGAGCAAGACAGTTTGGAACATGTGGAGATTGTTTCTTTTTTGAGTATACAAATGCTTTATTTGAACAACCCCAAAAGCTAAATTATTTGTTTTCCTTGATACACAGAATGCTAATTTCATCTTGTGATGAAAAAAAAACACCATTTTTGCCTAGGATGTTGTGAAAGACAATTTTTACAAATATTGATTCAGGCCAGCTGTCCTTTATGCCTTCTGTCTTCATGCATGCTTGTACAATTTAGATAGATACAAGCAGATTTAAAGCATGTTTCCTGATATTTCACTCCTTTTTCTTTTCAGAAAATCCACCGAGTTTGTGCATATCTCATCAGAGTATGTGCATTATACCATTACTGAAAACATGTACATATTATATCATAAATAATTTCGAGACATACATTGTATCCCTTCTCTTTCCATCCCTATCTGTATTACAAGGGGCACCTGGAAGGAGAGCAACCCCATCCTAAAGCACCACTGCCCAGTCCATCATTCATTCCCACTGCTTTTCAGAAGTGTCTGTTGCTATGCAGTGCAAACATCCACACGGGGATGCACTGCTCTGGGAAGCCTTCCTGCTTCTCCTGGCTCAGCACCACCAGCCCACTCTTCCTTATGAGGCTCCGGAGGATGTCCATGTCCCGAGTCACACTGCTGTCAGAGAGATCGAGGATACAGCCCTCACGGGCTACATTGTCCTTCAGTATGATGACTCCATTTTCTTTCAGGCCATCTCGGCACCGGGAAAGAAATGCAAGAAGGTCCTTATCGGTCAGGTGCCCTATAAGGGGAACCAAGTGGATGGGGGAATAGAATGAAATGGTAGAGAAGATGGAAAGTGAGTAGGGAAGAACATGGCTAAGAATCAGGAGACCATTTGTTCACTCATTCATGAGTTATTTAATAGCCTTGTTTAGTTATAGGAGGCTTTGAAAATTTAGATAAGAGGACACATATCCTCTTAGAGAAGGCCCTGTCCCCTGTCTATAAAATTCATTATCCTATGTAGCCTGTCAATTTCATAGGCTTGAGACAAATTATTGTCTACCCCATGAGTCCCTCCATGTCCCCTGGAGAACCCCTCTATAACCACTTCTTTGTGTGACATACACACATACCCCAAAATCAAATTCATGCTGTCTCATTTCCTGAGGATTTAAAGCTAAGAATGTCAAGTTCTGCCAATAAATGGGGATTAACCTTTTTGACTGCACTTTTAAAATTTTTTCAAGTATTTACATTTCTTCGAGGATTGAGGTTGGTCCAAAGGCACTCGCTCCATTTAGGTTGGTTCGAGAACCAACGTAAATACTGGAAGAAACGTAATTTTCTTGTACAGAGAATGTCAGGGGAGAAATCTGGAGGATCAAAGCTTTGTGGGAGTTCACATGACACCTAAGGCTAGCTAAGTGCTTGTAGTACTACAGCTAACTCTTCCCCGTGCTCTCCTTATCTGGCTGAGAAGGGGAGAAGAACCGAGGCAAAACCATGCAGGACTAACCAGAGACCCACTGAATCCAGATGACATCATATCTCCTGAAGGGGGGTGTGAATTCCTGCAGGCTGTAGCAGTGGTAGCTTTCTACTTTGTCACCTTTGATCTGCAGATAGTTCTGGGCTTCAAGGAGGAAGGATTCCATCATATCCACCAGCTCCACACTGTTGAAAACAGGCAATAAGACGTGTTTGCTGACCCTTCCTATCCCGGAGCCGCAGTCCAAGGCACAGTCTGTTCCGGCTCTCCCAGGCCCCTGCAGAAAGGCACCTAGATACTTCAAGTGCAGAGACCCATCCTTGAAACTTGCACACCCTAGTTACCTCTTTAAATCAACTTTATTAGGTAAATTTTATGCAATAAAATGTACCATTTTTTTGTGTACAATTTGATGATTTTGGACAAATTTATATAGCCAGGCACCCACTACCACAATCAAGATATACATTCAATTATCTTTTCAAAAAATAATTGAAACATTTCTAGTTCTGCTTTCTTTATTTATCCAAATAAAGAATTATAAATAAGATTTTTAAAAAATAATATCTTAGGTTTAAACACTTGGCAATTTTCTCCAAAAAATGAGCCATTGATAGCCCTCTGACGATAAAACCTTAATGACTGTAAATTTGAGACAAATCCACAGCTAAATGGTTCTGCACTATAGATTACTGCCATGTATGCAAAAAAGAACCAAGCAGTAAGAAACTTCCTGAGTTTTAAAATTACTTTAAGGATTCATTCAATGGAAACATTTCAGTTTGGGATAATTGAATTTTATCTTTTCTAAGCTAATTTTGAAGGCTCTGAATTAGCTACTCCTCTTGGGTTGATGGTAAGTTTGGGAACCTGAGCTGACCAATGATAACTGCTCCATTCTCAAGCCAGGATTTTATTTCAAATACAGCCCTGATGGCACACAGCAAGTTCACATGGATAAAGGGTAGTTTCAGCAATGTTTCCTTGTGTCCTTTAATGCTAACCGTTGTTCTCTGGGTTTTTTTGGTACTAGAAACTACATGATTTATTGGGCATGAAACTCTAAAAACGGTTCTTTAAGTAGATCTGTGCATTAATGAACTGGGGGTGAGGGGATTGGAAGGTGGTGGGGGTAAGGAGAAATCGGCCAAAGCAAACTTTCTCAAACTTGCTTCTGTAAAATTTAAAAACCTTTTCTGATTTATGAAGATTCAGCTGGTCTAAATTATTTGGTCATAATTGGGATGGTTGCTGAAAAGATTTTGTACTAGAAATTACAGTAACAAGATTCTTGAAGTTGCCAATCAAGATCTCAAGGGAAAAGCCTACTCTTGATTTCTCAGGAACATAGAATAAAAAAAAAAAAAAAAAAAAATTGGCTAAGGATCAAAGGTGAAGTACAAACAGAGGGAAACGTCAGAAAAGCAGCTTTCCAGTCACCCAAATGGCCTTCGTTATGCTAGAAAAGTACAATGAAGAACAAAAAGTAAAGGAATTGTAGCTTCTTTTCAAATGGAATAATAATAGCCACAATTATTATTTATATATAACAAGCTCTTAGCTATAATAACTATGATAAGAAAACTCGACAATATAGATTACTATCCTCATTTTGGAGATGAGAAAACTCAGATTTCTAATATTACATAGTCAATGGCAGAATTCGAATTTGAATAGGAACTGTCTGAATCCAAAGCCAGTTCTACATTAGGGATGTCATCTCAAGTAATAACTCTGATTCCCTTTGTAGTATCTGTCTAATGCTGTGTTAAAAAGAATTGTAAGACTTCATTTAGACTCAGCAGAAAAGAGATCTATGATTGATTAGTGATGCCTGTCTGGAGCATGAGAAGGACAAGTGGTAGTATATTGCCATGCATTTGCCATTTCTACTTAAACTATGCCGCATGTCACATTCAAATATAATTTAGACTGAACTAATTCAGAAGAAGGCCTAGGCATGAATGCTGTAAAAGAAGCATCTTCTAAGTAAATTTATAATATAAAAAAATCAGCAGTATATGGAGAAATTATTTTAAGTTATTAGCAATGATTTTACTAAAAATGTGTGTGCTTAATGAGAGATTCTCATTTCAAATTTTTCTTACTATTACTTGGCCCTAAAAGCCTCTATTGGTCATGTTGCTCTCGTTAGTATAGAAAGTGGTTTTAAAAGTAGAATCCTGTAATAATAAAGCACCATGAACTTTATTGGACACCATAGCTGCCTGAAACTGTGACTGTATTGAAATCTGATGCCCTTGAATGAATATGACTAGAACTACATACAATGTGTGATTTCAAAACAAGATGGTCTTTGTTTTCTTTTTCTTTTTCTTTTGAGTTGGAGTCTCCCTCTATGTCTCCCAGCTTGGAGCACAGTGGTGCAATCTCAGCACACTGCAACCTCCCCCTCCCAGGTTCAAGTGATCCTCCTTCCTAAGTATCCAGAGTAGCTCAGATTACAGGTACGCACCATCATGCCCTGCTAATTTTTGTATTTTTAATAGAAACGGTGTTTCACCATGTTGGCCAGGCTGGTCTTGAACTCCTGATCCCAGGTGATCCACCCACCTCAGCCTCCCAAAGTGATGGTATTACAGGTGTGAGCCACTGTGCCCAACTCATTTTGTTATTTTCATTTATTATGCCATGTTCATGAGTTCATATAAACTAGTAAAACACTATTAGGAATTTCAGTTTAGTTTGGATTCTGCCTATGTATTTTGTTTTGAAGAACATTATTTTAGGTTTATCCAGTGGAGTTAAAAACTAAAATGAAAGGGACTTGTGTCACTGTATAAAAACTATAAAATATAACAAATTAGTAGACCCAGAATTTTTAGCTATCCAATCTCTGAGAAATGTCAAATAAATACCATCAAATAAATACTGATGACTTTTTATGAATTACTGCTTTCACCCACTAAAAAGCTAAAACAGGAAAGTTATCAAATATAGCATTGACATCATCTTGGTATCATTTGTTTATTTGCTAAAGTGAATACATTTGCAACTAGTTTAAACACCTTTTCCCACTGTCTTGTGTCACTGTGTTGAAAGGAAAGCAAAACTTCAAATTAAACAATCTTTCATTTCACAGTTGACACAGGAATAAGTCATGTCAGATACTCATAGTCCCTAACTCTTTGTATCTTGACCTGAATGCTAATCTAGCAGATTACAGCATGAAGGTCAAGTACCAAAATATTATTCCTTAAAAAGGACTGTGTTTGTACTTAGAAGTCACAGCTTTACAATGAGCCTTGTCTACTAAGAAGGGCTCCTTATATTTGTTTCAAAGGAGCAGGCTGCCTCTTTTCCAACATAAATATGCTAGCGCAAGGCTGTTTCCTTTCCCAGGTCTGTGGGCGTGCTTATGGGCTCTGTCTGACCAGCATCCCTGTGGTCAGCTTGGCATTCCACACAGAGTGACAAGACAGCTGGATTACTAACTAAGCTTCTGAAATACTTTTGGATCAAAGTGGGCCTCACCATGAGGCAAGCAGGAGGGATTGCTTTCAGCCAGACTGGAGGAGAGTTGAGGTCTATGGTCCACCAAATAAATTAAATAAATAAATAAATAAATAAATAAATAAATAAATAAAGCAGGGCTTTCTCAGCTTCAAATGGAAAAAATATGTTGTGATTAAGAGCAGGAAGTTTGGTGTCAGGCAGACCTGGCTGGGCTTAATCCCCCGTTCTGTCTCTTACCAGCTGTGTAATCTTGACAACTTATTTAACCTCTTCAAACCTCAGTTTCCACAACTGTAAAAACAGAGCTAATAATAGCACTTACCTCCAAGAATTGGCATGAATGAGATAATGCTTCTAAAATGCTTAGCAGATTGACTCTCTCAGAACCAGCATTCAGTGAAACCAGTCAGCAGCACTGATTTAAAAATACTCCAAGTTAACCTAACCTGTAAATATGCATGGTCTTCATCCCTAGACTTCCTAGTCTTTTATGGCTAAAGCTGATGTCCAGACACTTTGGCCAATAGATATCTCATCCTGATCACATTTTTTCTACTGTCAGGCTCTGGACAAACACACTGGGTGCTCCAGGAAGATTGGATTTGAAGTGAACTTCACCTCAACACTAGAGATATTGATGTTTTGCTACTAATTCAGGTGATGACCTAAACCCATACCCTAATGTTTGTGTTTCTTTTATCAGCATAAAATGGGCTTCAAATTTCAAACCAATGACTTTGTAATGTATTGGAACAAGACCTGTTACCAACTAGAACTTTGCATCCTTAATATAACTAACAGCAGCTTTATATTGGGGGTTAAGTCTTTTCTAACAACTAAATGCAGTTCCTTAAAATACAATGAATGCATTATATGAAAGCCTGTTATTAGTAGTAATAGCAATAAATTAGATTTATTGAGTACTAATTTTGTGCACTAAAACAGGTGTCTGACATATATTATCTTGTTTGATCTCCACATTATCCTGTGAAGTAGCTTCTATTGTTGTGCCCTTGTCATAAGTGAGAAAACTGACACTTGGTGCATTTAAGTAACAAGCTCAAAGTTGCTTATACATTAAGCAGAAGAATGGAGATGGCCTTAAAGCCCAAAATTTTGACCCCTACAATATACTTTGTCTTCATATGATATGAAAGTAAGGAAGTAGGGGTTGACTCAATGCAAGACTACAAAAGGATAACATTCTTTCAAGGTAAAATCAAAACTATATACAAAATAGTATAAAAAGATTCTACTTTCATTGTTTTTAAACTGAACATACTCATGTATTTGCTTCCTACGTCTCATTTTTATTATAGGAAATCAATAAGTCAATCCAAGATCCCAAAGGGCATGATCTCTCATCAATCATTTGAGTATCAAATGTTTATGAGACTCTAAAAGAGATGTCTTCTTTATTCCCAAATTTTATATCAACACTGCTAATTCACCTTCCTCTGAAGCATGTAAGATTAGTTGGCAATAGGAGGGTGAAATGTCAAGTGGCATAAACCAGTGATATAATATTTATCATATCATAAATAGTTCATCCTTTCTGAACATCTTAAAACTGGATTTCAGGCTGAAATCTTGGCTGAGCCATATGGCTTAGTCGTGACTTAAGTAACAACACAGAGGAATGTGAGCTTAATGTTTGCAAGGACTTTGCCTTCTCATCAAGCTGTAGTTGAATAACTCACCCCAACAAATTTCCTAAGAAATTTCCGAGATGCCTGGATGTCTGGGCTGGATAATTCAATGAAATTTCCCATCATACCCTCTTCTGTGGCTGGTACTTCCTGGTAGAAAAGTTTAGCTCTGGCATAGAACTGCATCTCACCATTGATGACTTGGCTTGTTAAAGCATACAATTTCACTGCAAATGAAACATTATTAATAGTTATTAATATTTTTTTTTTGAGACAGAGTTTCACTCATGTTACCCAGGCTGGAGTGCAATGGCGCCATCTCGGCTCACCGCAACCTCCGCCTCCTGGGTTCAGGCAATTCTCCTGCCTCAGCCCCCTGAGTAGCTGGGATTACAGGCACGCACCACCATGCCCAGCTAATTTTTTTGTATTTTTAGTAGAGGCGGGGTTTCACCATGTTGACCAGGATGTTCTCGATCTCTTGACCTCGTGATCCACCCGCCTCGGCCTCCCAAAGTGCTGGGATTACAGGCTTGAGCCACCGTGCCCGGCCAGTTATTAATATTTATAAGATTAAAAAGCTTAGCCTTATGCATTGCATTTCCTTTTAAAAAGCCTATGAATCTGTGCTGTGGATAAAAGAGCACTGATTTGAAGTCAAAGATTTGGGTTTGAATTTTGGCTCTTTGGCTTACATGCTATGTAATGCTGGGAAAACTTCCTAACTCCTCTGATCTTCAGAGATTACATCTATAAATGACAATCATGTAGCATTTTCATGATTTAATAGCTATAGTTTAATAAACCCATGACTATATCACTGTATTAAATATTTTAACAGTGTTAGCTACAATAAGATAAAGAATGTCGTCAATTTTGTGGTAAGTTTTATCTCTGAGCTCCAAATGTTTTCTGAGAAATTTCTCATTAAGCTTATAATAAAGTTTAATGAAAAAATTACTTCTAATCATAAGGTACGGGTAACTGTTTTTATATCTTTTTCAAGCAACACATATCCAAATATGTCTTCATACCAATATTATGGAAATGTCCTTGAACTCTACATTGTGAAAATAAATTTGTAACAAGAGACATAATATTATTGTGCAGCCACTCTGTACTAGGTAGTATGCCAGGCACATTCACATATAGTTTGTCATTTCATTATTTTCAAAAATGTATGAGAAAAATATGTGTTCCAACTTCTGAAGAATAAATGAGAGTACATGTAAGTGTGTTTTCCAAACCAAAATTCACCCATGCAGATATAAAATATTTTCATCAGAAGACATTCATAATGAAATGATAAGCTGTAGATTAAAGGATGAAACTTCCAGTTCCAGATTGTAGGCTGAGTACATGCATTTGTCTTCTCTCCCTCCCAATATTCCCTGAGAATTCTCTTAAAACACTAAACCCATAATAGTGAAGAAAATGAGAGGGCATTACTGATGGATTCATGATTCCAATAAATTTCTGGAAAACAAAAAGCAGATGGAACAAAGCTAAAGAATTTGCAGACCAAAATAGTCACAAGAGAAAATTACATTCCAGACTTAGAATCAACAGGAAGGCAAGTGTAAGAATGAGAATGAAAGCCAAAAAAAAGCATTAATCAAAACTCTGTCTAGAGAACAACCACGTGAAAAGACAAGTGCACCCTCCTACAGCAGACAGCACAGCTGTAATCCTAGAAAAGGAAAATGTGTTTGTTGTCTTAAAAAATAATAAATAGATAAATCGCCTAGGAAGAGCTGGACCAGTTAGCATTAAAATTTTAGAACGCTACTCATTTTCACGTATAGAAGACTCCAAGTGCTATCACTTACTCCCACTCATCAGAGTCTGGTAAAATCTACCTGCACCTGTAGGGCTTCTTGTCTTTCTCTCTATTTAGGGGACAAGTACAAAACAAAGGAAACCTTATCAATTGCCTAGAATCATTTACCTTGTTTTTTATTCTTAAATGTGGATAAACAATGATCTGCAAACACGTGAGAATAAAGTAGCATCCTGAAAAACAAAGATTCAGATAAATATAATTGAACGCAAAACAAAAATAGTTCCAGAAATAGATGAGAATTTAAGGCAAAATAAAACAAAAAACTCACATTATCTTTGAAGAAATATGAGAACAAGCACATCCATAAATTAAATATAAGATTCTGAGAAGATGGTAATTAAAAGAACAATAAAGAATTCTTAGAAATTGAAGTTTTGATAACCAAAAATTTTTAAATATAAGGTTGAAGAAATTTCCAGAACATAAAACAAAAAGACAGATTTGCAAAACAGAATTAAGAAGACTAGCCTTAGACTTACATAAGCAATTCAGAAAGCCCAACGTCAAGCTAATTAGAATTCTAGTAAACTAATAAAATGAAGGGAAGAAAATCATTAAAGAAAGTAATAGAAGAAAATTCCCTGGAGCTGAAAGCGATTGTAAGATCCAACAAAGTGCTGAGCTGCATAAGCCACATTTAAGCACATCTTTAAGAAATTTCAAAACAGAAAGAGTAATAAGAAGATCTAAAAGTCATTTAGAGGAGAAAGAGTGGTTGACCTTCAAATAGGGTTGTGAGATTTAGGGAAAAAAATAGGACACACAGATTTGAACGTCAGACAAATAATAATTTATTAGTATAAGTATGCCTGAAATAGTACACATTCCAGTGTAAAAACTTACACTAAAAATTATTTGATGATTATGTTAAAATTAAACTTAGCTGGCATCATGTATTTTATTTGGCAACTCTATGTTCATAAGACTAGAATCAGGCTTATATCACAGATCTCATCAGAAACACTGGAAAACAATGACACAGTGCCACCAATATTCAGAGATCAAATTTTTTGAAATGAAAATTAATACCCAGTCAAATTGTCAAAGAATATTTACCTCCTATAGATTCATTCTTCAGAAGATTCTTGAAGCTATATTCCAGCCCAATGAGGCTTACAATCAAAAGAAGATGCACGATGAAAGATGATGTAATTAACCAGGAATCCAAGGAAAAGAAATCCCAAAATGACAGATATGTATCAAATCTGGAAAGAAATCGGTTTATATTACAAGACAAAGCATAGGCTTCAAAAATAATATATTTAAGTAGAATGAGCTAGATCCACGGCAATAGAGTAGGCAAGAAGCAAGGAGATATTATAAATATTCTAAGGAAGACATATTTGTAATCGAAACCACCAAAAATAAAAGATAATTGAAAGCTCCAAGAAAAATATACAGTGGTTAAAAAATGTTATGATCAGGGCATGAAGCAAGCCAAAATATGGCATAAGTTTGAGTAGAAAAAAATCAAAAAGAAAAATACTTATTTCACCTTAAGAACATTTTTCTTCAAATAATCCTAAGACTAAGACATGGGACAGTGTTCAGAATCAAACAATTACGTAGTTCAAAATTTGATTCTAAAAGTTAAACATATAAAAATCACCATTTATATTACTATGACTATGTTCCATCTGTGGAGTTACATGGACATTTTCCAACTTGGAGACACTGGAGCCAATGTTTGTACCCTGAATCACCATGAGTTTGCTGAAAGGGATAACAAGAACAAGAATCAGTTTCCATGTAGTACATCATTTTCCAGAGACCAGCAATATTATTTATATCCTTCATACATATTAAATCTTATACATAGATTTTAAAAATACAAATATTTTTAAAGTTTTAATAAATACATAGAAGCTTTTTTGCCATTTTATACGCAAATTAGCTACTAATTGAGAACATATAACATTAAAAGGATGGTCCTTATGTTCAAAAACATTGAGAACCATGGACTTACACCAATCTCCCTTCCCTAGCACTTGGTAAAGTGTTGTGTACACAGCAAGTGGCTTAATAAGTGTTTATAAATTCAACAGAGATGATAAAAATCAGACATCACCAATAATATGACTGTTCCAAATTCTGGATGTCTCAGAAAATCAGGCTAGGAAATCACAGCTCACAGAGGCTGCCCAGGGTTAGATGCTGCTCTGAGATCATTGGCAAGCCATAGCCCAGGGCTCCCTTGATCCAACCAAAGCAGCAAAGCAGCCACACTCATCATCACCTGCTTAAGTCAACTGGTTGGTGCAGTCTATTAAAACCCTTCATCTAGAAATAGGAATGGCCCATTATGCCAGCAACATTTAGACCACAAGTGAATGCCAATCTCAGCAGGCATCAGACTCAATAGGTGGGCTTTTATGGTTATGGGCTTGAGTTCTCATTTTCACCTAATTGACAGCAGCATTTCACTAAAAAAAGATATATGAGGTGTCATGTTCAGCCCCAGGTTCTCCCCTCCTGATAGCTTCTGCAATTGTGCGTATTGACTCAGATAAGTTAATCAGTCACCAGCACATGGCTTTTTACTATAGAAATATATATACTGGCTAATTAAAAAATTGCAATGTCTCTGTGAAATTTGGGGTAGTTCAAGACAAAAACTAGACACTATTTGTTTTTTATTTAATGTAGTATTTATTGCTTGACCTACATTTTGAGTTCAATTCCCAAGAACCTTCTAACTGGTTACTTGTAGTGAAAAGAAAAATAGAGTACAAGTTCATTTACTCTGAAGGAGAATAAAGATGAAATTTCAGGAAAAGGTTAATATCCAAGAGAGTTTACATTGAAAGACAATTTATTCATAATTCAGTTGTTAAGCCCTAATACAACATTCAGGAAATAAACATAAAGCTCAATCTCTCTCATGGAGATTACAACCTAGCACAGGGGAGTTAAGTCATATGGCTGCATGCTCAAAGAATAATACAAAAAAATGGCTTTGGCATGCAGCAGATGCCTGCAAGTAGCAGCAAGAAGACTCCAAAAGACCTTAACCATGAAGGATACTTTTGATTTGGGTTAGCAAAAACAAAAATCAGCAGGAAAGAAATGTCACAGGGTGTGAATTATCTGGATAAAACTCAGAATTTTCAGATGCCTCCCTTGAGAATATCTTTTGCAGGTAACAAAATAATTTTGTTGCTTAAGGTCTCAACTTCTGACTCTAAGATGAAAAGAAGTAAATTTACTTTGAGGAAATGTGCTATTTGATGACTTTTTCTGTCTTTCGATATAAAAATTTTGAGAAAAACAGAATGCTCACTCAAAATCTTAATCTAGACCTGAAAGGAAATATTGATCCAGTGTCAGAGATAGGGACAACTCAAGGCAATATCATTCAAGTTGGCAATAAAATGAAGACTTTCTGACAAACAGGAATTTTTGTTGATAGCTACGTGCTTATTTCTGCTGAATATCCTCTTTCCTTTCTTCTTTTTTTAAATGGTTGAATATAGCTATTTTAAAATGCCTATTTATTCCAGCTGTTGGACCTGTTTGTCAATTAAAAATTGATCTAAAATTCTCCAGAAGGTATGTACGTTACGTTTAGACAGTAATTTTGAAATTATTTGAGTCTGATAATATTTGATCAAGTTAGGCCTTTGTAACGGGGAAAAAAAAAAAAAAACCCAGTTAGTAGATGCCCCCATGAAGTGTAAGACCTTCCATAAAAGAGATTTGCAGGTGAGCCCTTCTCGATTTAGCCATTAAAGAAGTAACAGTAAAACAGGAAAAAAAGAAGAAAGAGAGGAGAGAAGGAAGGGAAGGAAGAAAGAAAAGGAAAAAGAGGGAGGAAGGAAAAAGTTATAGTAAGATATCCCAGATTTGTTTGCCAGCTCTGACACTAATTTGTTTTATGAGCTTGAAGAGGTTACATAACTTGTGTGAGCCTCAACTTCTTCCTTATGAAGAGGTAATGATACCTGTGTTAGGCTTTTCTTGTGTTACTATAAAAAAACACCTGAGACAGAGTAATTTATATAAAAAAAAAAGAAGTGTTTAATTGGCTTATGGCTCTGCAGACTGTACAAGAAGCATGGCGCTGGCATCTCCTAAGATTCTGGGAGGTCTTAGGGAGTTTTTACTCATGGCAGAAAGTGAAGCCAGAGCAGGCATGTCACATGGCAGAGCAGGAGCAAGGGAAGGGTGGGGTTTTTAAACAACCAGATCTCATAAGAACTCACAAGGAGGACAGCACCAAGCCATAAGGAACCTGTTCCTATGGCCCAAACACCTCCCACCAGGCCCCACTTACAACATTGGGGATTATTTTCATTTTTTGATTTTTTTAAGACAGAGTCTTGCTCTTGTCACCCAGGCTGGAGTGCAATGGCATGATCTTGGCTCACTGCAACCTCCACCTACTGGGTTCGAGTGATTCTTCTGCCTCAGTCTCCAGAGTAGCTAGGATTACAGGTGCCCACCACCACGCCCAGCTAATTTTTGTATTTTTAGTAGAGATCGGGTTTTGTCATGTTGGCCAGGCTGGTTTCAAACTCTTGACCTCAGATGATCCACCCACCTCAGCTTCCCAAAGTGCTGGGATAACAGGCATGAGCCACTGCACCCAGCCTGGGGATTACATTTTAACATGAGATTTGGGTGGGACAAATATCCAAACCATGTTATTCTGCCCTGGGCCTCCAAATCTCATGTCCTTCTCACATTTCAAATTTGCTTCTCAATAGTGTCCCAAAGTCTTAACTCATTCCAGCAGTAACTCAGAAGTCACAAGTCTCATCTGGAGATGAGTACCTTCACCTACAACCCCATAAAATCAAAACAAGTCATTTGCTGCCAAGATACAATGGGGATACAGATATTGGGTAAACATTCCCATTCCAAAAGGGAGAAATAGGTCAAAGGAAAGGGATTAAAGGTTCTTCACAAGCTTGAACCCCAGCCAGCAGGGCAGTCATTAAATCTGAAGTCTCCAAAATAATCCTTCACTCCATGCCCCACATTTTGGGCACACTGATATGAGATGTGGGCTCCCAAGGTCTTGGGCAGCTCCCCTCCTGGGCTATTTCATACTGAGGTTGTAAGCTGCTGGTGGGTCTGCCATTCTCAGGTCTGGAGACAGTTGGCTCCCTTCTGACAGCTCCGCTAGGTAGTGCCCTAATGGGGAATCTGTGTGGGACTTTCAACCCCACATTGCTCTTCCACATTAGTAAAGGTTATGTCAGTGTGGGGGCTCCGCTTTTGTAACAGGCCTCTTCTTGGGTGCCCAGGACTGCCCATATATCCTCTGAAATCTAGAGGCTTGGCAGCCTCTGCCACTCTTGCACTTTGTACGCCCACAGGCTTAACACTATGTGGAAGCCACAAGGCTCACAACTTCTCTCTTTCAGAGCAGACACCTCAGCTTCATCTGGGCTCCTTTGAGCCGCAGCCGGAGCTGGAGTGGGATGTGGAGAACAGTGTTTTGAGGCTACACAGGTAGCAGGGCCCTGGGCCTGGTCCCCTGAAACCATTCAGTTTTCCTATGCTTCTGGGTCTATGATAGGAGAGGCTGCTTCTTAGATCTCTGAAATGCCTTCCAGACCTGTTCCCCATTATCTTGGCTATTAGAACCTGCCTCACTTGTCATGCCAATCTCTCTAGTGAGAGGTTGTTTCACAACCTGCTTGGATTCTTCCTTGGCAAAAGCTTTCTTTGCCACATGGCTATGCTGCAAATTCTCAACTTTTATGCTATGCTTCCCCTTTAAATATAACTTCCAAGTTTAAGTCATTTCTTTGCTTCCAAATCTTGGTTAAGCTGTTAGAAGCAGCCAGGCTGCATCTTGTACGTTTTGCTGCTTAGAAATTTATTCCACCAGATATGCTAATTCATCACTCTTAAGTTCAACCTTCCAGAGATCCCTAGGACATGGATACAATGCAACTAACCTCTTTGCTAAAGCATAACAAGGGTGACTTCTACTCCAGTTCCCAGGAAGTTTCTTATTTCCACCTGAGATCTCAGCAACCCAGCCTTCACTGTTTCATGTCACTATCAGCATTTTGGTCACAATGATGTAACAACTCTAAGTTAAAGTTCTAAATTTTTCTTTATCATATTGTCTTCTTCTGAGCCCTCCAAATTCTTCCAGCCTCTCCCCATTACTCAGTTCCAAAGTCACTTCCACATTTTCAGGTATCAGATGCTTCCATATTTCAGGCATTTGAGGAGCAATGCTCTACTCATCAGTACCAGTTGTCTGTGTTAGGCCATTCTCACATTGCTTTAAAGAAATACCTGAGACTAGGTAATTTATAAAACAAAGAGGTTTAATTGGCTAATAGTTCTGCAGGCTGTACAGGAAGCATGGCACTGGCATCTGCTCAGCTTCTGAGGAGGCCTTAGAGAACTTTTACTCATAGCTAAAAGTGAAGCAGGAACAAGCATATCACATGGCAAGAGTGGGAGTAAAAGGTGGGGTTAAGTACCACACAATTTTAAACAATCAGCTCTCAGGAGAACTCATTATTGTAAGGACAGCACCAAGGCATGAGGGATCCATCTTCATGACCCAAACACTTCCTACCTGGCCCCACCTCCAACACTGGGGATTACCTTTCAACATGAGATTTGGGTGGGACAGATATCTCAAATATATCAGAACCTATCACACAAGGTTGATGGGATTATTAAATGAGATAATGCGTGTGAAAACACCTAGTATGGTGCTTAACCTAGAGTAGAAGCTCAAATGCTACCCCTACCCTCCTCATTCTATTTTTCACCCACAGTGGGTGGGGAGAGGTGGGAATTTGTGTTTCTGGTGAAATCCAAGTTTTAAATGTTCCAGGATGCTAGAAAGCTGTTACTACCAAGTCTCTGAATTGCGCAGAGAAACCCTCTAGGTTTTATTTGTTCCCTGTAGGCTTTAAGTGTCTGGTGTTTCTTATCTCTAAAATAGGGCACTGCCTATTCTAAAAGTTGTATGGGGCTTTTTTATTTTCTACTGAGGGCTAGTTTAGTGTTTCCTGACTTCTAAATTAGGGAAGGACAACCTACTTTCTCAAATTCAGCAAGAGTTCTATCCCCTACCTATATGCTAAGTGTCTTCCTAATTCTCTGTACTTTCTTGACCTCTCTTTCTGACCTACTATCAAATCTGAGAAGGCCAGAAGTCAAGTGGAGATACTGAAGACAGATTTTTCATGATGAGATTTGACTCAGCAGTCCCCATGCTTCCTTTGCACCTCTGTAGAATTTCATAGTGGTCTCTATCATTCTGTTACCACATTTTTAAAAAGTCTTTGTGTAGGTCTCTCTCCTACACTAAACTCTTGAGGATGAGGCTGTATCTTATTTTTTTGTAACTCTAGCACTTAACATTATGCTAACTTTATGATGGGCCTTCTTTGAATGTTCATGGAATAAAAGCTGGCTTTTTGGTTTGACTAATATATGATTTCAACAAAGAGCTGAATGGTTATAGGGATTAACTGACATAAGCGCACATAAATCACACCTTTGGTATCATTTATGAAATACCTGTCCTCCCAATTAGGCATACTCAAATAATTAAAAAATAGTAACTATCATTGATCAAACAAGTTACATGTCATACATATGCAAAACATTTATATCAAACTGAATATGTAAGATAAACATTATATATCCATTCTACAGAAGAAGAAACCAAAGCATTAAGAGATTAACTAAATTGCCCAAGGCTAAGCAGCTAGAAAGTCATATATCTGGGACTTGAACCCAGGTCCATTTAACTAGAAAACCTATAGATTATCCATTTCATACTCTGTACCTAAAAATATATCTGCTAAATTAAAAGGAAAATTATATTTTCTTCATTGCTTGAAAGAGGAAAAAATGGTCTTACAGCATTTGTATTGCACAGGTAACGATAAACATTTGAAAATGTATCACTGTGCAATGAGTTGTGCCGCAGTGCTTATCAAAGGAACGAAATAAATTTTTGAAATACCAATAGCTGCACGGTAAGTTTTATTCTGGAAGTTCCAAGTGCTTTATAGGAAATGTTGTTATTAACTCTGGCTTTTAACTTTGATGCCAAAGGGGTAGCTAAACAATCTACATCTTTGCCATCAAAGTTAAAAGCCAGAGTTAATTTCCTCCTCAGAGACTGATTCTTCTGAAAAGAGATCAGTGCAAGGAAGGATACCTCCTGTGTGCCAGGCATTATGCTAGGTACTTTCGTGTCATCTCTTCACATTTTCTCTCTTAATCTTAACAATGATTCTATAAGACTAGAATTATAATCATCATTTTATAGATGAGTAAGAGAATCTGAGAGACTCTGTAACTTAGTATCACATGGAAAAGAAACACTATAACCAGGTCCTAGCTTGTGCCTGTTTAAAAGCAAAGCTCCTGGTCTTTCTGTTAATTCACATGGAACCATTGTTCTACACATGAAGTTGGGCTAAGGCTTTAACAATGTCTGAGAGTAGTAGACTTTGCTCAATAATATAATTAATGAATATCCATTGACTTCTATGTGTTCAGAAATGTGGATAGCACTAGAAGAATCACTGAGTGTTAACTTATCCCTCAATGATTGTTACTAAACATGGAGATGTTATCACAACATCTCCAGCTGGGCCCTTTGAGCACTGGTATACACACTGGAGATTTATATTAACTTCTTTTCCTGTTCTGTTTCCTATTGGCTCACGAATAGCCACTTTTGGGAAATTTGTTCACACCAAGTTTCTAACAGAAATTTGGTTGGTGTAACTAAATTATATAAACCTACTTATTGGCCTGCCTGTCTTGATTATCTCAATAGAAAGCCAATGCTCTTCATAGGCTATGTTTGTTCTCTATTCCTGTCAAATCATAAAATATGGTAAAACTTATATTGCTGCCCACATTAGTTAAGTTTTCATTTACATTGTATTATGCAGTGCTTAAAAAAAGATCACGGAGTTAGATCACATGGGTTCTAATCCTGCTACTCAGCTCACCACCATAGGATCTTCGGCAAGTTACTTAACTCCCCTGGGTATCAATTCTTCAAATATAATATGGGAAAAATAACAGCACATTGAATAGGGATGTTATGAAAATGAACTGAGATAATATATGCAAAATACTGAGAACAATGGGGGGCTTGTTCTTCTTTTTGAAGATCTGTTAAGTTCAACAGCATAGCTAAGTCTTCCACTGGAGATTTTTAGTATACATGTCTTTGCTATTCCATGAATCTCTGAAGCTTGCCAGGGATGTTTCAGCAGATTTCCCCATGAATGAATGCCACCACATAGTGTGCTGGAGTGAGACTGGCTGCCTAATGTAGGCAGTTGGAGAGAGGAAGGAAGGAAGGAAAGAAGGAATCAAAGAGTCTGGTTAGCCACCGTTCTTTCCATATAATTACCCCAAACAACAAACTCTCTGTGCAGACCCTACAGGAGAAGTTCCCTAACCTTTTTGAAAGAAGGGCTTTATTTTCATTTCTATGAAGTCTTGCAATCATCAAGAGTAGAGGAAGCTGACTCTAAAACACCTTAACAGAGCTGGAGAGGAAGCATCTCTTCTGGCTAAGTTTTATTTTGAGACTGAAAAACATAATTAATACTGCAGCCTGAAAACTCTCATACTTTGAATTACGGTTACTGTCTTTGGTAGTGCCTGTCATAGAGAAAGCTACATGTTGACTTTAAAAGAGGCCTGGCTCAGCGGAAGGAAATAAAGAAACTAATATTTACTGAGGAGAATGACTTTTACATATATACCTGCATTTAATCCTTCAAACAACTCTGCTATAGTTTTAAGAAAAATTATACTCAGAGGCTTCAGTAACTTGCAGAGGTTAGTTTTCTAGTAGTAGCAGTGCAAAAATTTGAACTCAGAACTTCGCTGATCTGCAATTAATTATTAGTAAGAAGCCATTTAATTCATTTAACAAATATTTATTGAGTCTTTCCTATGTTCTAGGAACCACGATAAATGCTAAATAGATACAGAAGAGGGAAAGATAGGTGAGTCTCTATTCTCATGGAAATGAGAATCTAATAGGTGAACTAATACATGCAAATGCATTCCATAAATATAAGTTATAACCTCCTGGGGAAAGAAAACAAAGTTTAAATGAGTGAATCAAGGATTAAGGGAAGCTTTCTAATTGAATAAAAGTTGGACTGGCAGATAAGACTTACATGCAGATTCATTTCTGAACATTCGGCTTCTGCCATTAGAGGAAAAAACTGTAAAAATCTAAGTATTCACAGAACTGACAGCCTGATTTCCCTGCACCCTTAGTTTAAAAGGATTACACAGTTATTTGTAGATTTGCATCCATTATCACATTATAAAATCCTGAAGAATGGAATCCTTTCTAATGCAGAGTATTTTGACAACAATGAAATTCCATAAATGTCTCTTACATTGAACATGACTGAAGTGATAAAAAATAAGAACTGTCTGGTATTTCTATCTCTAAAATACAACATTTTTCCCTGTGGCAGAAACATTTGCTAGTGATCAGATATATTTGTGCTCGCTTCATATTGCCCAACATTCTTGTAGTTCTGGTCAATGAATTCTAAACAGATGTAATAGATGTCCCTTGGGGCTGAAGCATTTAAGAGTTAGTAGACAAAACTTTGGCTGCTCTCTTTCCTTGCCTAGTGACTACTGATGTTCCAGCTGGAAAAGCCTCTGTCATCCTGCATCCCTGAATGCCTATGTGGAATATAATCTCCCCTCCACCTCCAATAATGCATGTTGAAAATGATAGGAAGAAAAAAATAATTGTTATTGTTCAGCTACCAAGATTCCAAGGTTAATTTGTTATTGCAGCATATCCCAGTCCATACTGACTAACATAGCCCTCAATTTCTAATCATCAAAGAGGTACTGTGAATGAGGCTAGCTCTGTGACTCTCAGGGGAAACTGATTCCGGTCAAATCATCAGGGTCAGAGCAAATAAGCAATGCGCATTTATGGAAAGCTGCAAATAAGTAAAATGAAGGCAATGTTGGCTTCGAATAGAGTAATGGTTTTCAAACTGTGTTTATGGAACCCCGCAGGTATTATAGAAGTGCCTCAGGAGACACTGGTAAGTCTAAGAGAAAAGACCAAGAAAGGGGCCCTGCCCCCAATTCTATGCAGAAAAGTTTCACTTTTTCCTGTATTTTACATTGGGCTTCCATGGAATATTTTGTCAAAAACTTTGCCTTTTGATAATATGTTTTATAAAGGTTGAAAATTATTGGTAAACCATTAGCATATTTATAAAGAAGAAAAACACAAAATCAAGATGATTTTATTGGATAAAAAAAGGGATTGAGGCCAAATATAAATTATAGTCCACTGTGCGAAATTAATTTTCATCTGCTTTTCAGAAGAGACTATTGTATTTAACTTTTTAATTCATCTTCAGCTGCTTTCAAAGGTGACTTCTTTTTCTCTCTAGTAAATATTTTTAAAGTTTGGCAGTCATCTGCCTGTTAATGACTCTCTTCTTAGCCATTGTAATTGATATCTTTCTCCCATCTAATAAAACCAAGGCTACCAAGCTGCTCTTATTGAGGTATGGCCTGAAGAGTGTCTCCAGAAAAGCAATGCGCTGGTAGTATATAAAGTGACTAGAACATCATCACCTTCCACATAAACTACTCTTTTTTTTTTTTCCTTTTGGAGATAGATGAGATGTATTATATGTCCTAAAAGAATTACTCATGGGCAGTATGGTCTACCAGAAAAAGCCCTGGACTTTGTCTTTACTTTGGTATTACTATATCTAGATTAAATATCATCATCTCTAAATTTTATTTCCCTCATTTGAAAAAGTAAGATGGAAGGAAGAAGGAGGGAAGGTAGACAGAAAAAAAATAAAGATAACTTACCCTATCTATTCCATAGTATGACTGTGAGAAACAAATTAAGTCATAGATGAAAAAAAGTTTTATAAGAAAGTTATGTAAATATGAGATGAAGGTATTTGCATGTTTAGAATTAAAGATTCCTCATAAATGGATTTACAAAAAGAGGTTTCAGGCTGCTAACATTCAGTTGCCTGAATGCAATACAAAGAATTATGTAGCTGCTTCCACCGCTGGAAACCCTGACCACATCAAGTACACAATGGGGCTTTCAGACGACCTTAAGAAAACAGACTAGGCTGGTACACAGCCTTCTTGCTTTCATTGGGGGAAAATATAAATCAAAGGGAGAAGGGTACTTTACTCTTTAATGGTAAGTTATTTCCTCTTCAGTGCTATTTAGGATGCCCTGAAGTAACTGCTTTTACAGAGGCTGAGAAAAGTAGAGTAGGCAAACCAGATAAGCTTTTTATTGCTCTATTGTCTAATTCTCTGAAAACTAGAGGAAATTATAAAAATGGAGACAGACTATTTTTCTCTTAATATTCAAAAACCAAGCTAAAATCTTCTTTTAGGCTCTCTGAGGATTCTTGTGATTCAAGAAGACCAAAGAGGATTGTAAGTGTGTACACAAGCACACACACAAAAACACACACACATACCCAAGCACATTTTGATCTATTATTATTCAGTCTTTCTTTTTAACTCTTATTCAATACATTCATGCTTTAATACTCTCATCTTTGAGTTATCAAGTTTGCACAATTAGAATTTTTTGTAACTATTAAACATGTCTAAGTTTTTATAAGCCTGATACTCAGGCAACGCACACCCGGAGAAGCAAATCATGGTGCCTGAGGGTGCATGGAAATCCCAAAATAAAGTTCTGATTCTATTTTAGGCACTTAATCTATGTATTCTCCATGAAAGAATTCCATTGAAACATTTCAGCCCAGTGACGTTGGTTGTGGAGCTTTTATCTGAAAAGTGTCCTTGTTTTAAATTCTTCTCTAGAAGCCCCATGACCTCACACAATCCCTTCAGTCATTTCTCGTTTCTTATCTAGTAGCTCCGACTCACTTACCCAGGGGAATTTTTTCCAGCAGGTAGAGATAGCTCTGAAAGAAGTCATTTCGAATGGCTTTGTGAAGGATAAAAGACATGCTATGTCGGCAAAGTTCATCGTCGGTCTTCTGCCAGCGGGATCTAAAGGCAAAATGGGCTCCCAGGTGGGCCATGACAAAGGGGAGAATAATGATTCCTACAGAGAAAGGAAGCTTGCCTTGCTGTTTCTTTGAATTAGCCTTCTCTTCCTAAATGAACTTGAGACTGTCATTTTAAACCGGTCCCCTGTCCATCTATATCAGGACAGGCTGTTATGGGGTGAGGGGAGGAGGGGCAGCACACAGAGGGAGGGAGGTCAGGCTCTTGGCACATCTTCCCATCTGATTGCTTGGGCGACACCACTCCAAGCCAGCAGGTGCTAAGTAAAGATGAAAACAGGCTGAGAGAGATCCTGCTTCATCCAGGAAAAAGCATGCCTCTCTCCTTTAGCCGCCACTTCAAACAGGCAAGAGCACAGCCTGTTAACACCCTGAATATTTGCCTTAATTTGATTTCTAAATTGGAATAGCCTAATTTCCATTTCAAAGAGTTGTGAATATTTTGCAGGAGATCTTGTTCCCTGATTTCCATCACTCCTGCTAGAACACTGAATCCTTAAGTTACGAGGACCCTTCAAAGCCGTATAAGCCACCCACAGGTGACAAGCTCCTTTCATCAGTACAATTTCTCCCAAATCATTTTAGATATGTATATGTGGTTTCATATTTTGAAGGATCTTCAAGAGAGGCAATTATTTGAAAGCTTGTTTTGATGTTAAATATCCTTCTCTGTCAGCAAACTCTTCCATTTAGCTTGCTGTAAACAACTATTCATGTAAGCCTGTTTCTTCCTCCCTGCCTACTATGGATATGATTTCTTACTCTTAAGTACATTTGTTTTCTGCACTGGGTATCTTCTGATTGTCCCTCCAGATCTACTCTTCACTCTTCACACATTACTATGTGTTCCCAGGAGGCTGTCCTACATCAGTAGACTCCATTGCCCTCTGGCTGCCAGTTGGCTTTAGCCAATGGATAGTGCCAGGAGGAGACTGGAGGAAAATGAAGTCAAGGTATTTATTTCCTTGACACCTTCTCTTTGGAGATGCCATAAGCTGACCATATCCTTTAACAGAAGGTCATACATCTGACAAAGGTCTTCTCATACAAATATCTTCTCCCAATTGTGTTCATTTCTCCTTCACGTGACTGCTTGAGGCCCAGAGGAAGTGATGGGACAGGTGACAAGCCCGATTCCTTGTAATTTTCTTTTCTTTTCTTTTTCTTTTTTTTTTATTTGAGTCAGAGTTTTGCTCTGTTGTCAGGCTGGAGTACAGTGGTGTGATCTCAGCTCACTGCAACCTCCACCTTCCGGGTTCAAACGATTCTCCTGCCTCAGCCTCCCGAGTAGCTGGGACTACAGACAAGCACTGCCAAGCCCAGCTAATTTTTGTATTTTTAGTAGAAAAGGGGTTTCACCATGTTGGCCACGATGGTCTCAATCTTTTGACCTCATGATGCGCCCATCTCGGCCTCTCAGTGTTGGGATTACAGGCGTGAGCCACTGCGCCCGGTGCATTGTCATTTTCTTGTACTTGCCCACATATTTGTAAACAGTCCCTTTATTAAACCAGTTCAAATTCCCAATTTGTGAATTCCATCTGTTCCCTACAGGGACCTTGATTACTGTTTTGCTCCCCTAATGTTCCTAACAGGAAAATATGTAAGATCTCAATTACACTATTGGCCCTATGCCATGTGCACCCACAGACCCCCTGCCCATCCATATACACATGCTAATATACACAAATGCACACATTATGGTAGACAGCTTCTAAGGTGACCCCTGTCTTAGTCTGCTCTAACGTATTACCACAGACTATGTGGCTTAAACAACAAACATTTATTTCTCACAGTTCTGGAAGGTTTAAAGTCAAAGATCAAGGTGCTGGCTGATCCCGTATCTAGTGAGGGCCCTCTGTCTGGTTTGCAGATTGCCCTCTTCACATTGTGTGCTTACATGGCAGACAGTGAAATCAAGCTCTTGTGTTTTTTCTTGTAATAGCACTAATCCCCTTCATAAGGGCTCCACCCTCGTGACCTAATTATCTCCCAAAGGCATCCATCTCCAAATCCCAACACATTAGGGCTCAGAAATTCAACATCAAAATTTTGAGGGAACACAAACATTCAGTCCACAGCAGTCCATAGGAATCCCCACCTTCTTTCTGCCTGGTAGTCACCTCTTCCTGTAATCCTCTTTCTTTGAGTATAGGCTGGACTTAAGGACTCACCTCTAAAGAATAAAATACGGCGAAAGTGATGGGATGTCACTTCTAAAAAGAGGTTATTAAAAGATTGTCTTGGGTGTCTTCTTTCTCTCTCTTGCTTGTTTGCCCTGTGTGAAGACTGCTGCCTGTTGTGAGTGGCCATGTGGAGAGGCCCACATGTCAAGGAACTGAAGTGCTAAGTCAAACAGCCCAGGAGAAACTGAAATCCACTAACAACCGTGTAAGTCAGCTTGGAAGCAAATCCTTCCCCAATTAACGGTTTGACTGCTACTTGATGAGAGACCCTAAGCCAGTTATGTCACACCCAGGTTGCTAACCCACAGAAATGTGTTTATTCTTTTAAGCAACTAAATTTGGGGATAATTTGTTAAAATGCCACAATATATAATGAATTCATACATTGTCCATGAATTCTTTTTATTGAGACAGGGTCTCGCTCTGTCACCCAGGCTGGAGTGCAGGGGTGTGATCATGGCTCACTGCAGCATCAACCACCCAAGTCTCAAGCAATTCTCCCACCTCATTCTCCAGCGTAGCTAAGACTATGAGCATGCACCAGCACATTGGGGTTTTTTTTGTTTGTTTGTTTGTTTGTTTCTTTTGTAGAGACAGGGTCTGGTTATGTTGTCCAGGCTTGTCGAAAACCCCTAGCCTCAAGCAATCTTCCCATCTCAGCCTTCCAATGTGCTGGAATTACAGGCATCAGCCACTAAGCCCAGCCAGAATTTTTTGGAGATAGAGAATGTAGCCATAATCTTTTTTAAAGTTTTATTTGTGTGTCAATATTTTACTGAGAGAGGAAGTAAAGATTCCATTTATTTGACTCTGATTTATTTTTCTTCATCTTCTTGTGCTTCTGTTTTGCCATTTTCTCCCTCCCCAGATAAAGGGACAGCCATTCAATTTTGATGGGATTGTCCCCATCCCTGGCTTCAGTAATTGTCCAGATCGCAGTTCAAGTTATCCATTTTGCCCCCACCACCATTTGTGGTACACAGATGGGTATATCATCCATGCCTGAGCCAGTCAGTACATAATGTTACCCTGGTTCCAGTTTTCATCTGGGAGTGGGCGCATTATCTAAGTCTGTTTTTGTTGATGCCAGCTTGTGTTGGGTTTTCTGTATTAGCAACATGGAGTTTTGTCTAATACAAATACCGTCCTGAATCACTTTTGCTCAATAAATTCTCATGAAGATAAAGATAGAGTAGATGACATCAAACAGGCCAAAGAAACTTCTAGTGAGATTATTTCATGATATTAAAAAGGAAGGGTCTTACCTGGAATTCAGCAGATATAACTGAGTTAGAAATTCATTGTCACCACTTATATATGGGGTTATCTCAACTAACTAATTTCTTAGTCTCCCTGAGCCTCACTTTCCTCTTCTTTAGTATAAAAATGTTGATAATAGTATATGCCTTACTTGATTATTGTGAGGATGAGATGAAATAATCCATGTAAAATACCACCATGCCTAAGACACAGTACATGTTCAGTTAGTCATTATCATCAGCTAGCTATTATCATTATAATCTTTGGAGTAAGCTAATGATAAGTTATAGCTTATGATGTTTATCTAGTTCTTCTTGTATTGTATACAAGCAATTTTAACACATATCCAGATTCTTAACCCCATTTCAGTGATGTTTTGATGACTCCTCCTATGCTGAAAAGGTCAGGATGTTTGGTGCTGGGAGACAGAATGGCAATCACTGGCTTAAGACACTCAGTATTGCTTATCTGGCAATTGATATTAGCAAGTCTCTCAGTTTTTACAGAACTGATTTTCTTCCACTATAATATGAACATTAATTATTTACATTTGAACGAGGTTTATTAAGTGTTCTAAGATTCTATGTTTCATACTCATAATTCCTGAGTAGAGCGAAAGACACTGATTTCTGCAAAATGCCTTTGTCAACTTTTGTTTATCTCTGTGGGTCGCATAGGATTTTGTGACTGTTTCTCATACTGGTATAGCTCGAACTGCTTTCTGGCTCATTGCATTTGTTTCCTTATGCCAATAATTTTTCTCTCACAGTTGCAATGCTCTATTTACTACCCCCTCACACCATTCTTGGCTATATTCATACTGAGTAAGTGAAGTTATGATATAGATTTCAAGCCTACTAGTCATCAATTTCCAGGCAGGAAAGAAAAACAATGAATGTAGAAGAAAGAAATATGACTTCAGCAAGAGAAGGTAGAAACTCTGAATTTCTCCATTTTGGTTTTCTTTCTCACAGGGGATCCCTTGGTGGGGAAGTAACTAGTGTTAAAAAGTAAATTATCATGAAGAGAGAGTCAGAAGTAAGGAAAACAAGAAAGAAAAAAAAAAGCCACACAAAAAGCATACTCATTCCATAGTACAATAAGCTAATTTGTTTGGGAACATACATTCAAAATAAAACACCTATCAAATTAAAATCTCATAATACTTAAAAGTGAAACTCAGCACAGAGGACGAAATAAGGATATTTTCAGACAGAGAATTTACCACTCATAAGTGCTAACTGGAAGCACAGCTAAAAAAAAAATCGCTTCAGGAGAAGGAAATTAACACAGGGTGTTATTAGCACAGGAATAAGGTAAAACGATCAATAAAACAGAATACACACAAAGCCCCAAATAAATCAATTCATATATGGTAAGTTGACATAAGACAGAGTTAGTATTGCAGTAGAGAAAAGATATTTTCAACAATGGTCCTGGTGTTGGCATAATTGCGTCCCCATCTCATATCATGCACAAACCTTACCCAAGCAGATTGAAGACTTAAATGTGAAAAGAAAAACTCTAAAATTCTTTGAACATGTCATGGGAAAACATCTTTATGATAAAAGAGTAAAAGAAGGATAATTTTTTTAAGATTCAAAAAGTAAAAATCATAAAAAGTATAATTTGACTGTATTGAAATTAGAATGTTGAACTTTTGTTTATCAAAAGAAACTATTGAAGAATAAATGGGTAAGAAATAGCTACCATCAATAATTAATCAAAAATTAGTATACTAAATATATGAATAAATAAGAATAATACAAATGATTCTATGCAAAATCTGAGAGAAGACATTAACAGATAGTTCAAAGAAAAGTAAATACAAATCCAAATTAAACATTTGAAAAAAAAGTTCAACCCATTAATCACCTACAATATACAAATTTTAATCAAAACAAGATGCACTGTGAGATTTGCAAAAATTAAGTCATGGTGACGACATGGAACAGAAGAAATCATTATAAACTCTGTTTTAGTGAAAATGGATACAAACACTTTACAAAATAATTTGACATTCTCTTGTAGAGCTAATTATGTATGTATCCTAGATCAAACAATTCCATTCTTAGGCACATACCCTAAAATAACTCTTACACTTCTGCACCAGGAGATATGTGCAAGGATTTTTTAAAAAAGTTTACAATACCAAATAAACTAACAAAAACACTATAGCAACCCAAATGTTCAAAAACATTAAAATTGACAAATATTTATGCAATAAGCAACCAAAACACAGCAATGACTATTGGGGAATGCTCTGCTATTATGCACTGGCACCCTTGCAGGTATCCACATGTGCCACAGAAGATTGAACCACAACTAATCTGAGTCTTGGCAGAATGCCCTATGATCCTCTTGAAACACAAGATGATGAGTGATTTGTTTGTGAAGCCTTCTCCAACTCACTTCCCTGTATCCCCTAAGAGACTTGCATGGGATAGTTTCTTTCTTCTTTTTTTTTTCCATTTATTTATTTTATTGCATTTTAGGTTGTAGGGTACATGTGAAGAACATGCAAGATTGTTGCATAGGTACACACGTGGCAGTGTGATTTGCTGCCTTCCTCCCCATCACCTACATCTGGCATCTCTCCCCTTGCAATCTCTCCCCAACTCCCCACCCCTCACCGTCCCTGCCCTATTTCTGCCCAACTGACCCCAATGTGTAGTGCTCCCCTCCCTGTGTCCATGTGTTCTCATTGTTCAACACCCGCCTATGAGTGAGAACACGTGGTGTTTGATCTTCTGCTCTTCTGTCAGTTTGCTGAGCATGATGGTTTCCAGGTTCATCCATGTCCCTACAAAGGACCCAAACTCATCGTTTTTGATGGCGGCATAATATTCCATGGTGTATATGTGCCACATTGTCCCTGTCCAGTCTATCATTGATGGGCATTTGGGTTGGTTCCAAGTCTTTGCTATTGTAAACTGTGCTGCAGTGAACATTCGTGTGCACGTGTCCTTATAGTAGAACGATTTATAATCCTTTGGATATATACCCAGTAATGGGATTGCTGGGTCAAATGGAATTTCTATTTCTAGGTCCTTGA
>NW_016107399.1:6170443-6204093 GCF_001604975.1 Cebus imitator | reverse complement strand
TGCTGTTTTGATTACTGTAGCCTTGTAGTATAGTTTGAAGTCCGGTAGTGTGATGCCTCCCGCTTTGTTGTTTTTGTTTAGAATTGACTTGGCTATGCAGGCTCTCTTTTGGTTCCATATGAAGTTTAAGGTGTTTTTTTCTAGTTCTGTGAAGAAGGTCATTGTTAGCTTGATGGGGATAGTATTGAATCTGTAAATTACTTTGGGTAGTATGTCCCTTTTCATGATATTGATTCTTCCTAACCATGAACATGGAATGTTTCTCCATCTGTTTGTGTCCTCTCTTATTTTGTTGAGCAGTGGCTTGTAGTCCTCCTTGAAGAGGTCCCTTACGTTCCTTGTTAGTTGTATTCCTAGGTATTTTATTCTCTTTGTGGCAATTGTGAATGGCAGTTCGTTCTTGATTTGGCTCTCTTTAAGTCTGTTATTGATGTATAGGAATGCATGTGATTTTTGCACATTGATTTTGTATCCTGCGACTTTGCTGAAGTTGCTTATCAGTTTCAGGAGCTTTTGGGCTGAGACGATGGGATCTTCTAGATATACAATCATGTCATCTGCAAATAGAGACAATTTGACTTCCTTCTTTCCTATTTGAATACACTTTATTTCTTTTTCTTGCCTGATTGCTCTTGCTAGAACTTCTAGTACTATATTGAATAGGAGTGGTGAGAGAGGGCATCCTTGTCTGGTGCCAGATTTCAAGGGGAATGCTTCCAGTTTTTGCCCATTCAGTATGATATTGGCTGTTGGTTTGTCGCAAATAGCTTTTATTATTTTGAGATACATTCTGTCAATACCTAGCTTATTGAGTGTTTTTAGCATAAAGGGCTGATGAATTTTGTCAAAGGCTTTCTCTGCACCAATTGAGATAATCATGTGGTTTTTGTCTTTGGTTCTGTTTATGTGGTGAATTAACACTTCCCAGTTACTGATGAGATCAGAGGCTTTCTGCAAGGTATGGCATCAGGCTATGAAACCACTTGGCTTCTGTCTAGAATTGCATCTTAGTAATGGAGTGTCCTGCAGCACCTATGGGCAGCCATTCAGCCCCTTTTGTTTTAGTATCATAATTTTGGGTGCATAGGACAGGGAAGAATCTACCTGGCATCTTTGGCTACTTTTTATTTCATTCATTCATTCAGAAAGAAAGAAAGAAAGAAAGAGAGAGAGAGAGAGAGAGAGGAGAGAGAGAGAGAGAGAAAGAAAGAAAGAAAGAAAGAGAAAGAAAGAAAAAGAAAGAAAGAAAGAAAGAAAGAAAGAAAGAAAGAAAGAGGAAAGAAAGAAAGAAAGAAAAAAAGAAAAGAAAGAAAAGAAAGAGGCGGGAGGGAGGGAAGGAAGGAGGGAAGGAAGGAAGAAGTGGAGGTTAAAGTTTTCAGCTTCTCTAACTCACTTATTAAAGATTAGGCTCAGGTAAAAATTGTGGCAGGTGTCATTCGAGACTGGAGAGTGAGATAAAGATTTCCAGGCAAGTCTCCATTCATCTACAACTTACATTATCCAATCATTTTTTTTTTCTTTCATAGAGAACACTTCTTTTAAGGAATTGTGATGTACCTGCTTTTTAACTCGGCAAATGATTGAGCTACTCTCATACGTGGTAGAGTTCTGTTAGGCTCAATGAAAAATAAAATGTTATTTTCTTGCTGAGACAATGACACTAACTTGATAATTATCCCAGCATCATTTGTTGAAAAGGATGGCCTTTCCCCACTTTATGCTTTTATTTGCTTTGTCAAAGATCGGTTGGCTTTAAGCATTTGGGTTTATTTCCAGGTTCTGTATTCTGTTCCACTGGTCCTTGTGCCTATTTTTATACCAGTACCACACTGTTTTGGTAATTATGGCTTGTGGGATGCCTTCAGATTTGTTCTTTTTGCTTAGTCTTGCTTTGGCTATGTGGACTTCTCTTTGTTTTGGTTCCATGTAAATTTTAGGATTGTGTTTTTTCTAGTTCTATAAAGACTGACAGAGATATTTTGATGTGAATTGCACTGAATTTATATATTGCTTATAGCAGTATGGTTATATCACAGTATTAATTGTACCCATCCATAAGCATGGGATATGTTTCCATTTGTTTGTGTCACCTATGATTTCTTTCAGTAATGTTTTGTAGTTTGTCTTGTGGAGGTCTTTCACCTCCTTGGTTAGGTATATTCCTAAGTATTTTATTTTTTTGCAGCTATTGTGAAAGGGGTTGAGTTCTTGGTTTGATTCTCAGCTTGGTCACTGTTGATGTATAGCAGTGCTACTGATTTGTGTACATTAATTTTGTATCCTGAAACTTTACTGAATTCATTTATCAGTTCTAGGAGCTTTTAAAAGAGTCTTTAGGGTTTTCTAGGTATACGATCACATCATCAGCAAACAGCGACAGTTTGACTTCCTCCACTGTTTTGGATACTATGTTGAATAGAAGTGGTGAGAGTGGGCATCCTTATCTTGTTCCAGTTTTCAGGGGGAATGCTTTCAACTTTTCCCCAGTCAGTATACTGTTGGCAGAGGATTTGTCATAGATAGCTTCCATTACATTAAGGTATGTCCCTTCTGTGCCAATATTACTGAGTGTTTTAATCATAAAGGAATGCTAGATTTCGTCAAATTCATTTTCTGAATCTATTGAGATGATCATATGATTTTTGTTTTTAATTCTGTTTATGTGATATATCATATTTATTGACTTGTATATGTTAAACCATCCCTGCATTCCTGGTCTGAAACCCATTTGATCATGGTGTATTATCTTTTTGATATGCTATTGCATTTGGTTAGCCGCTATTTCGTTAAGGAGTTTTGCATCTATATTCATCAGAGGGATTGGTCTGTAGTTTTCTATTTTTGTTATGTCCTTTCCTAGTTTTCATATTAGGGTGATACTGGCTTCATAGAATGATTTAGGAAGGATTCCCTCTTCCTCTATCTTGTATAATAGTGTCAGTAGGACTGGTTGGTACCAATTCTTCTTTGAATGTCTGATAGAATTCAGCTTTGAATCCATCTGGTCCTGGACTTCTTTTTGTTTGTGATTTTCAAATTACCATTTCAATCTTGGGGCTTGTTATTGGTCTATTAAGAGTTTCTACTTCTTACTGGTTTAACCTAGGAGGGTTGTATATTTCCAGGAATTTATCCATCTTTTCTAGGTTTTTTAGTTTGTGCATATAAAGGTGTTCACAGTAGCCTTGAATCTGTGGCATTAGTTTTAGTATCTCCCATTTTGTATCTAATTCAGCTTATTTGGATCTCCTCTCTTCCTTTCTTGGTTAATCTCACTAATGGTCTATCAATTTTAGTTATATCTTCAAATAACCAGCTTTTTGTTTCATTTACCTTTTGTATTTTTATTGTTTCAATTTCATTTTGTTCTGCTCTGATCCCTTTGTAATTTCTTTTCTTCTGCTGGGTTTGGTTTGTTCTTGTTTCTCTAGTTCCTTGAGGTGTGACCTTAGATTATCTGTTTGTGCTTTTTCAGACTTTTTGATGTAGGCACTTAAGCCTATAGCCTTTCCTCTCAGCACCGCCTTTGCTGTATCCCAGAGTTTTTGATAGGTTGTGTGACTATTATCATTCAGCTCAAGGAATTTTTAAATTTTCATCTTGATTTCATTGTTGACCCAATGATAATTTAAGAGCAGGTTATGTAATTTCTATGTATTTACATGGTTTTAAGGGTTCCTTTTAGAGTTGATTTTCAATTTTATTCCACTGTGGTCTGAGAGATTACGTGATATAATTTCAATTTTCTTAAATTCATTGAGACTTGTTTTGTGGCCTATCATATGGTCTATCTTGGAGAATGTTCCATGTACTGATGAATAGAATGTATGTTCTGCAGTTGCTGGGTATATTTTAAATCCATTGTTTCTTTGCTGACTTTCTATTTTGATGACCTGTCTAGTGTTGTCAGTAGCATTTTCCCAGGATAAATTTTCCCCATCTGGAGCATCCCCACTCCCATCTCTAGAGATAGAGATCATGTTTTATTGGTAAAATTATACAGGAAATTGGAAAAGCAACACGCATTAGTCAAAGACTATGCTGTTCTTACTGCCCTCAGTCATTAGGCATCATAGAAAAAACCAACAGCATTCTCAAGAACAAACTGGCTAAACCATCTGAAAAATTGGACTTGCCATGGCCACAAGTGCTGCCCATTGCTCTTATGACTCTTACATCTTAACCTCCACATAAAGTATTCACTTTTGAAATTATTATGGGAAGACCCATGAGGATGCCTTATGCATCTGAGCAAGTGTGGGGTTCTAACTGACTTAATCTGGCATCTTTAGATACATCAAGGATCAATAAAAAATATATACTCAATTCTATAACCAACAAGTCAAGGCTTCCTTCCCTTTATAATTTCCTGATTGTTCCTTTATAAGTAAGCAAACTGGTATTCTAGAAACACTACCATCAGGAAAATAATCTTGAGCCCAGAAGGAAGTGACCTTATACTGTTTACTCATTGCTAACACTACTATCAAATTACAGGATGTTCAACATTGGGTTCATGTTTCACAACTAAAGAGATAAAAGAGCTACTTAGCCTAGAAAAATATTCCAACTGGTGACCTCAGACTGAGGTTCTACTAAGACCCTCCAGAAGCAAATGTAAATTTTTTAGAAGATAAAAAATGCCTCTTCTTTACTTGAATAAGAGGAGGGACTGACAAGATGCCTTTCCAGTTGACCAAACTTTAATAGGCACCTCTGAGTCTTCTACTCAATGAGGTCCAATTTTTGGCTTCTCTCTCCGTCTCTACGTAGAGTTCAGTTTCAGCAAAATTTTTGTAAAGTTAGTGTAGAGAGAATCCTTACCCTCAGTATCTGGTCACCTTCTACATCTGACCAAATTTTGTGTCCTCCACCTTCAGGATGTTATCACACTGGCCTGTCTCCAGCAAGAATCCTGTCAAGTCAGTTGAGCCAGATCTCCTCTTACCCTTGATGCTTCCTTCAAGTAATTTTCCATCCACTGCCTCACACCCTGCTTCTTGGCTATAAATTCCCACTTGCCCAGCAGTATTTGGAATTGAGCCCAGTTCTATACTGCAGTCTCTTTTTCCCTATTGCAATAATCTTGAACAAAAATCTGGTTTCACCACTTGAACTTGAACTACTGTAGGCTCTGATTTTTCTTTGACGTTAGTTTATCTCCAGAATCTTCAGGGATGAACTTCTGCCTTGATTAAAATCTACTGACATTTTTATTAATGAATTTAAGAAGATATAGATCAAAACTTTCTATAGTTGGTAGCTAAAACAAGGCTGAAACAAAAGTAGTATGTTGATGGTTGAATCAGGATGACCCCAACTGACTACCCAGGATGATAGATTTAGAAGACTAAAATCATAGGCCAAACTTAGCAAAATTAAACTTAAGATAAAATCATCAAAATATATTCCTGGGCCAGGCACAGTGGCTCATGCCTGTAATCCCAACACTTTGGGGAGGCCGAGGCAGGCAGGTCGCAAGGACAGGAGTTGGAGACCAGCCTGGCCAATATAGTCAAACCCCGTCTTTACTAAAAATAAAAAAATTAGCCAGGCATGGTGACGGGTGCCTGTAGTTCCAGCTACTCAGGAGCCTGAGGCAGGAGAATTGCTTGAACCCAGGAGGCGGAGGTTGCAGTGAGCTGAGATTGTACCACTGCACTCCAGCTTGTGCAACAGAGTAAAAAAAAGAAAAAATAAAACAAAAAGAAAAAACAAAGTAGATTCCTGTTTATAGGTTTTGGTAAAAATTATTGTCAAGAATAGAAATGGGTATTTGTATTAATAAACTTAATGTACCTTTGTGATAAAATGGGCATTTAAGTAAACTTTAAGCTTAGAATAAAAGAGCAGTATGAAAAATAGTGCAAACAGGCTTTACCAACAGGCTCATATAGGCCACCAAGCTTCACCTCACCCTACACGGGTCCAACTACATAGGGAGTGTTTGCCTGTTTCTTTATTGTATTTTGCTTTTTTAAAAAAAGCAGGCACCCAATCAAGCACTACACTGTAACCCCTTCCTTGACCTCTTAGAAACCTTTGGAAGCCATTTTTCTATATGCAGTAAATTTATATTTTAGCTGTGCTTTGGAGAGTTCAAATTGGTAGACCCATTTTTTATTTCCAACACCTGGTATTCTGTCATTATTCTATTCAAGAGAGCTTCCTATAGAATGGAAAAAAAATCATTAAAGATATGTAATACTACACATAAAGTAGCAAGAAAGTCTTATTTTAACTAAAAAAAAAAAGTTTGATTTTCTATCTTAAATGATTTTCATGAGGCTCTTCTGTGGGAGAGGGAAAAAAATACCTTTAATTGTGCAAGCTGACCCAGGCATGGGAAACCAGACATGAAATGTTTGAGATGGCCAAAGGTTGTCACTGGGGACTAGGGATTAGAACCTGGTCAAAGCAGCAAATAAAAAAAATTTAAAAAGCTCTTAAAAGAACCTGACAAGGGAAGCTTAAATCTTATTTTAAAGGGCTGGGTTGTACTAGGCCTTGACATATTCAATCCTCTGGAGGACTATATCTCACTAAGAAAGCTCCACGTAAGTTTATCATGTATCCAACACCTAGACATTGGGCCTTGGAGACCACTAGGATAATATTTCCTCTGGATTAGCACTGAAGCTTGGAAGTGACATTTGTACGAGGCATACTTTAAACTCTAGGGCTTTTCCGATTATAAAATGATAATTCTGAGAGGGAAAATGTGCTTACTGCAGAGGGAAGTTGCCGTGATTTATGTCTTGGACAGTCTTCCTTTTTCACACAGAACAACTTATCAGGCCAAGTATGTTTTGTGTTTCCTTTTGTTTTTAACCACAGTTGTCTTTCTATTGATATTAGGGTTGTGCATATTTGTTTTAGTGTGTTTTTATTTTTTCTGTTTAACCATGTCCAAATGAATGATTATATAAATTCTTGTCACCAGTGACACCAGCAACTAAGTTGCACACATAGCTCAGAAACATTACTAGAAAATACCAACCTTAGGCAAGGGTAACCTCTGAAACTTGACCAACTCGTCCTTCTCTGCAGAGAGTCAATGGGCCACTCAAGCTCTGGCTCTCAGGCTCTGGCTCACTGATGAAAGCCAGACAATAATGAAGTGAGGCTGAAAACCTGTCCTTCGTTTACTCTTGGTGCATCTATCAAGATCTCTGGATCATTATGACATTTCCTATCATTCCAGTTATAAAGGGTGCATCAAGTGAATTAAATATCTAGTGACAGCCAAACTCACAAACTATTTGACTCCCTTGGGTTATTTTTTCAGGCTGACTTTAATAGTATTTTGGCAGGCACGTGTGTTTTGTGCAGTTGTGAACATTGGCTGGTTTAGGGGACATAATTTAAAATAGCTCATCTCTATATTTGCATTTATACACATCTATTCAGGGTATCTGGAGAATAAGCATGACAGACTTGCATTTGAAGCCAAATGAAGACTACAAACTTTCGTTCCACTTCATAACTTTAGGCTGGATTCCTAATTGACTCATCTCTTTTACAAGTCTGTGAAACCTGCCAGTAGCCAGACTGGGTAACAGATTGTGACTTGATCACAGCAAATCTATCACCTCTGATAGCAAAACAAGTAGATTTATTGACTAGGTTAGTAGAATGATCATTATACAGAGAATTCATTCCTCTCAAAACTAAAATGAATCTTGAAAACAAGAGCCATAAGCCAAATATCAGAAGACAATAAATTTTTTTATACCTCTACATACTCTCTAGAATAAAGACTAGAAGTCTAATGTGAAAAAAATTCCTGGCTTCATTTTGCTCATCCACTGTGGCCTCATCCTGCTGTTTTGTTTTGCCATCATTTATTTCTTATTCCCATCCTCATCTCCTACACTTCTTTTACCTAGACCTTGTAAGTTTTTATTGAGGCCTGAAAGTCACAGTCACTTCTTGAGTTGTATGAAAGTTCTGCACACAGTTGGAGCAGTTTTATGAAACTTTACAAAAGTTTATATACATTTTTAGAATGTATATGGAATGCAAAAGGACAGATACATTTTTAGAAAACAGTGAAAACTGGTGGTTCTTAGAGTCGTGAAACTCTGAAACTACATTTCAAGTCAGTATTAACCAATGTGACACCAGAATAATATAAGATTAATATTCTGATATGATGATTGAAATAAAAATTTTGTATTTGAAGAACCACATAAGGCAGTTGTTAAGAACAAGAAGAAGACCAATAGAAGAATGGGGATGCAAATCGGGTGTGACTTTATAGAATTTAGTGCATACCATCTGAGGGAGAGAGGGCCAACCCTAAAGCTTAGTACACTAACGAGAGGCATTATGCAATTATGCTTGAATTAGATCTAATATATAATGAAAGTGGATGCCTAAACAGACTATTTTATACCTATGAATTTATTTTAAAATAGTTTTTCTATTATCATCCATGATCCAGACACTGCACTAGATAATAGGGACCAAATCAAGAAAAAAACTAGTCTAATTCCTTTGTTATTATGCAGCTTACACTCTAGTGGGAGCGATAGAAATTAGCCAGATAACACATGTGTATGTAAGTATGTGTCTCTACTGTAAGTACTAGAGAGTGGAGGTGCATGATGCTGGGAGAGCCTATCAAAGGTGAATATAATTTAGTTGGAGAAAACTGTCCCGAGAAATTGACCCTTGAACTGAGATCTGAAAAATAAGCAGGAGTTAACTAGAAGCATAATTGGAGTGAAAAAAAAAAGGCTACTCCTCCATTACATATGATAGTGTTGCTATTTTTTAAAGAGGTAATTCGTTGACTTAATGGCTGTTAATACTAGGATGCAAAGATACTAGAAAAAGCAGTATGAATGGACAATACCTTTTTCTTTTAATCTTTGCTCCCCAACAAATCAAAGGGCCTGGCTCAAACCTTTTGCCTGACTCTATTTCCAGGCTTTTCGCCACTTGCATCCCCTCCCCTTTTAGAATGTGGCTTTGCTCCTGTAGTTAATAAAGAAAGAGAGAGAGAGAGAGAGAGAGAGAGAGAAGAGCATTCCAAGAAGAGAGAATATTTATGTGGAAACTCTATGGCTTAGGCAAGAAGCAATCCATGTGGGGTTTTATAGGCCATATCAAAGAATTCTGTCCTAATCCTGAAACCATAGAAAGCCACTTGAGGTATCTTAAGTAGAGTGGAGGAGGGGTGGAGATGGGGCTGACATCACCAGGTTAACATTTTGGAAATATTGTTCTGTCTACATTGTGGAAGACAAATGGAAGCAGTAAAATGATAAAAAGTTTGATTGTGCAAGTAATCTTTGCATCAAAAATATTACTAAAATAAAGTTCTTCTGTCATATTACGTGGAAGAATATAATAATCACTTTTCAGTTTATTCATTCAAACCTTATTGTGCACTATGTTTTGCTTTAGGCACTCAGGCAATATTCATGACAAAGTAGACAAAGATCTCTGCCCTCCTAGAGTTTACATAATAGACAAGGCATAAAAATAAACAATACAATTAGTTGAAAGCTAAGTGACACGTAAAAAGAAAAAACAAATCAGGATAAGGGGAAATTGGAGTGAGAAGAGAAGATGGCATGTCATTTTAAACAGGATAAGCAAAATAGTCCTCTTGAGAAAGTGTGTTTTAAGCAAAGACTTGAAAGAAATGAAGGTATTCGTCTTCCCGATATCTGGGTAAGGAGCCTTCTGACCAAGAAGCAGCCATTGTGAAGTGTCAAAGGTGGTAGCATATTGCATGTGTTCATGGAACAGCTGGGAGGCCAGTGTGCCTACAGCAGAGTAAACATGGGGGAGGATACTAGAGATGAGACCAAAGAAGACAAGTCACAGGGATCACAGGGTGTGAGGCCTTTAAAGCCATTGTAAGGACATGAGAGGTACCATAATTTTTCTCAGATTTCTTTCACCAGCTCTTAGGAAGGCCTGAAATGTTTAAGGCTAAGAATCGGAATTGCATTCATCAGCACTGAGAAAAAAATTAGCAGATCCTTAAAGCCCAAAGCTTATACTATTAAAATTAAAGGGCAGAATGTGATTATTTCAAAATGTACTATGGCACATGTAGTATTTTGAATCTACAGATCCAGGAAAATAGGTAATGCATCATAAAAATATTTTAAATCCCCAGGATGTTAATGAAAAGAAATCTTCATAATGGCAGAATGAACGAGTTCTAGAAAATCATCAATCCAGCAAAAGGGCCTCTAAGAAGTGCCATATAGATGACCTGATATGTTGAATACAGTAGGGAGAGATTAGCAGAGTGGAGGAATGTATTTGTGACAGATAAGTAGAAAATTAAGGGACCAAAAGGGAGGTATTCGTCGATTCTAGGAAAAACCAAAAGGTATAAAGAATAGAAAATTAATTTTTATAACTACATGGTACAACTATAAATACTATTCATATAATCATAATATTACAAATATTAATATGAATTTTTTAAAAAAACGTGATACAACATCTGGAGAAAATGGGAGAAGTGAAGTGGGGATAGCAGACAGAGGCATAGGAAACCTAAATCTTCATCATTCCTACCAAGATGTCAATAGAACCTAAAACTACATATTTTCAACATCAGCTGACAAGAATGTCAATAGAACTTAAAACTGAAAAATATCCAGAAATAGAAGCCTATTATTTAGAAATAGCAGGTAAATGCAAAAAAATAAAATGGCTAAAAGAGTTGCCTGTGGAGAGCAGGAATCAGAAATGGGATGAGTGGGATATGGCAGGGAACCAGTGAACCTTTAATCACCATTTCTCTACCATTGGAATCTGTCTGATCTCAGGGACTAAGATAGTACAAGCAAAATAAGGGCTGTACGGAGGCAACTCTCTATACTTCACCATTGTAACAAAAATAGGACTGGAAAGGAAATTAGTAGAGTGGGACAGGCTGGTACTTAAAGGCCTTACTTCTATTCCTTTTCCATGAAGTTTCAGTGAAATAGGCAGGTTGGAGGTAAGGTAGGATAAGGAGCAGGCAATGCTACTTCCAGATGTAGCCAACTATTTTGGGCACCAAGGCATTCTTACTTAGTCTTACTGGTCCTAAGTCTTTGCCTCTATACAGTCCTTGGCTGAAACCTGAATCAATAGACCTTTTCATTCTCCTTGATGTTGACCTATGGAGTTCCTGATCTCAGCTAAATAATTCACCTCATCTGTCCCGTGTTCTGATTTTCTGTGGTCCTCTCCTTGCCTTAACAACTTGACCCTTATCTTTAATATTCCTAACTTTGGCCTGGAAACTTGATCTGATTCTCTGCATTCTTGATTTTCTTCCAGTTTGCTGTATCTGTTACCTATATCGCAGGCCAGCCTGGTAACCTAACCTTGATCTTCGGTTGCCCCATTTGATTGAGGGTTTGGTTTAGCACTCATGACACTATTTCTGATTGATGCTGCCAGATGGTCCAATGTTTTATCTTGACAGTAGTGTTACTTTGCCAGTATTGGCAAGCTACTGCTTAAAAGTGGTAGTAGCCAAACTGTGTTTATGCAACTAAACTATAAGACTGGACAAATTAGATCAGGCACTGATGATAAAGCAATTAACATAGGCTCTTGGCATAAGAAAATCACAGTTGGATACCCCTAGACCCAAAGAGAGCCCCTCCTTGATTCCTTACACCCCTATTCCACAGTCAATAAAGATATTTTCTGAGAAGAAAAGGAGTCCAAAGAAAGTGTTGGAAAGGTCATACAGAGCCTTCAGCTCACAGAGGAGTTTCCTGAGTTTGCCTGAGGGTTAGAAGGTATAACTCTCAGAACTCCCTCTGTGCCTGTAAACCTTACTTCATGTTGGAATTTTAGAAACAGAGAATATTCAGGCCTCTGGATAGTTTCACAGCCTCTTTAAATATCAGCACCATCACAAAGTGGATGAGCATTCTTGTCTGATTAAATTTCAGTAGATTAATATTGACATACTCATGTTTTACTTTAAGGACCTTTGTTGGCTCTCTCTGCCCCATTTTGTTCAATAACCTTTAAGCAAATGAGTAAAGAAAGATCAAGAAAAGAAGTGTGAAAAGAAAAAGAAAAGAAACAATTTAATAATATACTAGATGCAGAGGAAGGAGATGTGCATAATTGCCTGTTCCTCTTTAGAGAGCCCTTCTCATTCCTTCTTGAGAAAACAAAAAGGAAGGGACTAAAAAGAAGTAAACACAATAGTAACTACTTATTAAATATCCAGTAGGTTTTTGTACATATTAATTCAATTCATTCTTCAATGAACCCAATGAGATGGATATATATACTTTATGAATATAGATGCAAAAATCCTTAACAAAATGTTAGCAAATTGAATCCAGTAATACATAAAAAGCACACCAAACCATAACTAATTGGATTTGGCACCAAAATACAAAGCTTACTTAACATTTGAAAGTTATTCAAAATAAATCACCCCATTATATAATTAAAGAAGAAAAATCTTATGATCATTTCAATGGATGCAGAAAACATATTTCACATATTTATGATAGAAACTTAGAGCAAACAAATACTAGAAGGAAATTTCTGCAAAATGTTTGTAATGCATCTACAAAACATTTACACTTAATAGTATATTAAATAATGAATGCTTTCTTTCTAAGAAAAAATGAAGATGTCCATGCTAGTCACTTTCATTGAAATTTATACTGGAGATCCTAGCTTGTACCAAAGAGAAAAAAAAAATCATAGAAATTGGGAAAAAGGAAAGTGGTCTTTACTTGCAAGTGACAAGATTGTTTATGTAAAAACTCTTCAGGTATATCATCTCATGCCAGTGAGAATGGTGGTCATTAAAAAATCTGGAGACAACAGGTGCTGGAGAGGATGTGGAGAAATAGGAACACTCTTACACAGAGTGTAAGAGTGGGAGTGTAAGAGTGTAAGAGTGGTTGGTGGGAGTGTAAATTAGTTCAACCATTGTGGAAGACAGTGTGGGGATTTCTCAAGGATCTAGAAATAGAAATTCCATTTGACCCAGCAATTCCATTACTGGGTATATACCCAAAGAACTATAAACCATTCTACTATAAAGACACATGCACACGTATGTTCATTGCAGCCCTGTGTACAATAGCAAAAACCTGGAACCAACCCAAATGCCCATCAATGACAGACTGGACAAAGAAAATGTGGTACATATACACCATGGAATACTACACAGCCATAAAAAATGATGAGTTCATGTCCTTTGTAGGGACTTGAATGAACCTGGAAACCATCATTCTCAGCAAACTGACACAAGAACAGAAGGCCAAACCGTATGTTCTAACTCATAGATGGGTGTTGAACAACGAGAACATGTGGACTCAGGGAGAGGAGCATCACACACTGGGGGCAGTTGGGGGGGTAGGGGAGAGAAAGTGGGGGGTGGAGAGGGAGGGGTGGGTGGGAAGGGATAACATGGGGAGAAATGCCAGATATAGTATGCACCTAAAGTAAAATAAATAAATTTTTTAAAAAAGAAAACTACTAGACTATGTGATTTTAAATATGTATGCTATAAAATTAGTATACAAAAATCAATAACATTTCTCTTACATATAGTAGCAATTAGAAAAAAAAGTTAAAACTACCGTTTACAATAGCATCAAGAAACATAAATTCATGGGGATAAATTTAATATTTATTAAAAGATGTTGTAATGCCTCTTAACTAAAAGGTATAAAACATTGCTGAAAGAAATTAAAATAGACCTAAATAAATAAAGCAATACTAAATAAAACAAAGCTATCAATCAATTCCCTCTTCATCTGCCACATCAATTCAGATTCAATACAATCTCAATCAAAATCCCAGCAGGCTTTTAAATATACATTGACAAGGTAATTATAACATACATATGAAAATCACAAAGGACCTAAAACAATCTAGCCAAAACAATCTTCAAAACAAAGAACAATATTGGAAGACTCATACTACCTGATTTCAAAAAAATTTTTAAGCTACAGTAATCAAAAGAGTGTGCCATTGGTGAAAGGATGGAAAATAGAAGAAAGAGTCCTGAAATGGATCCATGCATGTACAGTGAAGTTATTTTTTAAAATGCACCAACATAATTCAACTGGGAGTGAAAAATCTCTTCAGCAAATGGAGCTAGAATAACCATATGAGCATGGATAACTGCATGAGCAAAAAATCTTGACCCCCCCCATTTCCTACAATACACAAAAATGAATGAACATCATAGAACTAGATGGAAAAGCTAAAACCATCAAGTTTCTATGAAGAACAGCAGAAGAAAGTATCTTTATGACCTTTGTAGGCAAAGATTGCTTAAAGTGGACAAAGAAAGCATGAATTCCAAAGAGAAGAAATAATAAATTGGGATCCATCAAATTTTTAAAATCTTTCTTCTACTCATTGAAAAATTCCAGTAAGTAAATGAAAAGGCAAGCCATAGACAAGAGAAAATATTTATATATGTCTGCAAAGGAATTACATCTAAAATATATGAAAAACACAACTCTGTAACAAAAACAACTCAGCAAAAAAATGATCAAAAAGTTGAATAAACACTTAGGTACTTAAAGGCCTTACTTCCTTTTCCATGAATAGGAAATAACACTAAGAAATTCCTCAACATCATTAGCTATTTGGGAAATGCAAATTAAAACCACAATAAGACTGTGGTTCTTACTCAAGAATGGCAAAAATAAAAACAATTTGCAACATCAAATGTTAGAGAAGATGAATAGCAACTGGAATCTAACACATTACTGTTGAGAATGCAAAATGATACAATTTTTTCAGAAAACTGGTGTTACTTAACAGGTTAAATATGTAGCTACCATGTAACACATCAATTCTACTCATGGGTATCTAACTAAGAAAAATGAAAGTATATGTTAAAAAAAACCTGTTTATGGAAATTCTGCTCCTAATAGCCACAAAATGGATATGGTATATTGAAAGGAATATTATTCAGCAATAAAAAGGGACAAAGTAATAATACATGTAACAACATGGATAATTTTTACATTTTTCTGTGTGAAAGAATCCCCCAAACAAAAACTACATACTGTTTGATCCTACTTATAAGAAAGTCTAGGACAGATAAAATTAAGTGATGGTGGTAGAAGTCAGATTATAGGGAGGGAACCGATTAGGAAGGAGCAAAAAGGAACTTTCTGAGGTGATGACACTGTTCTGCCTTGATGCAGGTGTGGCTTATACAACTGAAACCATTAATCAAATCTGATTGAATGGCACACTTAAGATTGGAGCATACCTCTGTATAATACCTCAAAAAATTAAAAGATTACCCCCAAATCTCCATACATTTGGAAACTACATAGCTTATTTCTAACGACATTATGGGTTTACCAATAAGTTATTTTGAAAATTAGAACATTTTTGGATTAAGCAACAACAGTGCCACTTTGAGACAAACCTAAAGCAATATGGCATGCAATCCCTGACTTGTAATTCTGAATTACCAAAAGCTCAGAAAAACAACTCTAAGAAAATTTGACATGAAAACCTGACTCAAGCTGATACGAGACAAACTATAGTCTTTATTGCCTTAATGTATGGATTAGTGCAAAAGTTATAATTCCTTCATAATGGCAAAAACCACAATAACTTTTGCACCAACCCAATATACGAACAGAGTATTGGCACAGACACCATGGGAGATTTTTATAATATAAAGTTTATAAACCATATTGCCACTCTAAAATCTAAAATCACTGAATTCTGAAACACATTTGACACCAAGGGTTTTAGATGATGGATTGTAAACTATGTAATAATAATCATAATTAAATATGCTACTAAAATGGATTAGAAATAATGAACTCAACATGCCATATATAGTAGAGGAAAATATAAAGATAAAAACAGAAATTAATAATCAAAAACAAAGAAATAATAGAAAGAACCTAAACATTAACAGCTGATACTTTTAAAAGATAATAAAATTGTCAGATTTCTGGAAATGCTGATAAAGAAAAAAACAGAAATCACAAATAGTATATCAAGAATAAAAAATGGGGCAAAACGACAGAGTCAATAGAGAATCTAAAATTTATATTTTGTGTCAATAATTTTGAAAACTTAGAGAAAGGGACATGTTAGAAAAATAAACACATATAAAAAAAGAAAAAAACAGAAAACCTAAATATTCATTTTAACTGATCTTTTTTCTTGTATTATTGCAAGAATGAAAAGATGTTTTGATAAGAGGTATGAAACCTTTTTAAAAATGGTACTGTTAAGATTCTCCAGAAAAACAGAGTGAATAGATGTGAATGTGTGTGTGTGTGTGTGTGTGTGTGTGTAAGTAAATAAAAAGAAGTGATTTTAATTAATTGGGTCACATAATTATGGAGGCTGGCAAGTCTAAAATCTGCAAGGCAGGCTTGCAGACTGGAGACCCAATGAAGAGCCAGGCACAAAAAGACAAACATCCCATGTTCTCACTTATCTGTGGAAGCTAAAAATTAAAACAATTGAACTCATGGAGACAGAGAGGAGAAGGATGGTTACCAGAGGCTGGGAAGGGTAGAAGGGGTGGGGGTGGAAGGTTGCTGGGGAAGAGGGGATGGTTAATGGGTGCAAAAAATAATTAGAAAAAATGAATAAGACCGAGTATTTACTAGCATAACAGGATGACTATAGTAAAAAATAATTTCTTCAATTAAAAATACTAAAAGAGTATAATTGGATTGTTGTAAACTAAAAGCATAAGTGCTTGAGGTGATGGATACCCTATGTACCCTGATGTGATTGTTACTCATTGCATGCCTGTATCAAAATAACTCATGTAACCCATATATATGTATATTTATGTGTACACATATATATACAGATATACCTACTATGTACCAACAAAAATTTAAAATTTTTAAATTTTTAAAAAAACGAGATGTTGAGGAAGTGATTGCCTTCATAATTCTGAAGTTTAGAGGAAGCTTAGAGATATAAATTTAGGAGTTAGTAACATACTAATGAAATTTAAATCTCCAAGACTATTTGAAATTTTAAAAGGAACTGACTTTAGACAGAGAAAAATAACCAAGGACCCTGATCAGTCCAAAATAAAGAGGTCAACACATCATATTTTTCAGATTTGATAAGTAATTTTAATAAAATTAAATTTTTGTTGAAAATACATTTTTTTCTTTTAAGTTCAAGAGTACATGTGCATGTGTTTTTTATGGGTAAAGTCATGTCACGGGAGTTTGTGGTACAGATTATTTCATCACTCAGATGTTAAGCCTAGTACCCGTTAGTTATATTTTCTGATCCTCTCCCTCCTCACACCCTCCATTCTCAGTTAGGCCTCACTGTCTGTGTCCATATGTTCTTATCATTTAACTCCCACTTGTAAGTGAGAACATGCAGTATTTGGTTTTCTGTTCCTGAGTTGCTTTGGTAAGGATAATGGCCACCAGCTTCATCCATGTACTTGCAAAGAACAGGATCTCATCCTTTTTTATGGCTCCATGGTGTATGTGTACCACATTTTCTTTATCCAGGCTATCACTGATGGGCATTTAAGTTGATTCCATGTTTTTGCTCTTGTGAATAGTGCTGCAATGAACGTACATATGCATATGTCTTTATGGCAGAATGATTTATATTCTTTTGGGTATACACCTAGTAATGGGATTGCTGGATTGAATGGCAGTGCTGTTTTCAGTTCTTTGAGTAATCTCCACACTGCTTTTCAGAATGTTTGACCTAATTTACACTCCCACCAGCAGTGCATAAGCATTTCCTTTTCTCTGCAAACTCACCACTATCTGTTATTTTTTTCTGTTTATTAATAGCCAGTCTGACTGGTGTGAGATGTTATCTCATTGTGGTTTTGATTTGTATTTATCTAATGATCAGTGATGTTGAGCTTTTCTTCATATTGTTTTTGGCCACATGTATGTCTTCTTTTGAAAAGTGTCCTTTGCCATGGTTTTCTTTTCCTGTAAATTTGTTTATTTGTTTAAGTTCTTTATAAATGCTGGATATTATACCTTTGTTGGATGCATAGTGCAAAAGTTTTCTCTCTTTCTGTAGGTATTTTGTTTACTCTGTTGATAGGTTCTTTTGTTATACAGAAGCTCTTTAGCTTAATTAAATTCTACTTGTTATCAATTTTTGCAATTGCTTTTGATGTATTCATCATGAAATCTGTGTTTGTTCCTATGTCCAGAATGGTATTGCCTAGGTTTTCTTCCAGGATTTTTATAATTTTGGGTTTTACATTTAAGTCTTTAATCTACCTTGAGTTGACTTTTGTCTATGGTATAAGGAAGGCATTCAGTTTTAATCTTATGCATACGGTTAGCCAGTTATCCCAGCACCATTTACTGAATAGACAGTCTTTTCCTCATTGCTTGTTTTTATCAGCTTTGTTGAATATTAGATGGTCATAGGTGTGTGGCCTTATTTCTGGGCTCCTCTATTCTGTTCCATTGGTCTACATGCCTGTTTTTGTACCAGTACCATGCTGTTTTGGTTACAGTGGCCCTGCAGTATAGTTTAAAATTGAGCGGCATGATGCCTCCAGCTTTGTTCTTTTTGCTTGACTTGCCTTGCTTTGGTTATTTGGGCTCTTTTTAGGTTCCATATGAATTTTTAAATAGTTTGTTCTAGTTATGTGAAGAATGTCATTGGTAGTTTGGTAGGAATAACATTGAATCTATAAATTGCTGTGGGCTGTATGGCCATTTCGATGATATTGATTCTTCCTATTCATGAGCATGGGATGTTGTTAGTGTCATCTGTGATTTCTTTGAGTGATGTTTATAGCTCTTGTTGTACAGATCTTTCACCTCGTTGGTTAGCTCTATTCACTGGTATTTTATTATTTTTGTGGCAATTGTGAATGCAGTTGCCTTCCTGGTTTGGTTCTTGACTTGACTGTTTTTGGTGTATAGGAATGTTAGTGATTTTTATACATTGATTTTGTTCCTGAAACCTTGCAGGAGCTGCTTATCAGCTGAAGGAGCTTTTGGGCAGAGACTATAGGGTTTTCTAGATATAGAAACATGTCATCTACAAACAGGGATAGTCTGACTCCCTCTTTTCCTATTTGGATGCCCTTTATTTGTTTATTTTGCCTGATTGCTCTGGCTAGGAATTCCAGTACTATGTTCATTAGGAGTTGTGAGAGAGGGCGTCCTTGTCTGGTGCCAGTTTTGAAGGGGAATACTTCCAGCTTCTGCCCATTCAGTATGATGTTGGCTGGAGGTCTCTCATGGATAGCTCTTATTATTTTGAGGTATGTTCCTGGAACTGCATTTTTAATAAGATAGATGGGACTTCATATTTTCTATCAGTAATGTATTTGTGGATAAATAACTTACTACTATAATGAGACAGGGTTCACTATAAATTCTATTATAATTTGTTTTAATATGTAGATACTGATAAACAGTTCTTATAGTATGGGAATGGAAATTTTATGACAGTATACCCATACATGTAGTTATATTTGTTAATGTATATGCCAAAGTTCTATATGATTGATCATCAAAAATTATTTTCATGATATATCAGCTAACAACTTGATTGTTTTCCTCAATATTGTTGAAAACAAAGAAATGAAATTTAATTTGCAAATAGATTTATTATCCAAAAGCAATCATTTCCTGAATATCACATTAATATTTAAAATTATCTGTTTGTTTGAAGCCATAAATATTTTTGTCCACAGAAAAATATATCAAAATACCCTGAATAGGTAAGAAAGAGGTATGTCCTCCATCAAGTCATTTATATAAAAAAAATAATAAATACATGGGAAAAAAAAGAAAGAGGTATGTCCTTTTTTTGAAAAGTGAGGAAAGGACAACTGTGAAAAGGGGGTGGAAGGTAACACTTGCTCCTCCAAAACAGGTGCTTTGTCAGGCAGATCAGTCTGAGGAACAAGTATACGTCAAAACCAAAGATCTGGAAATTTATTCCTTTAGTCTATTTCAGGCATAGTATCCCTGAGAAACTCTTCACATATCATTCAGAGTATGTGTATCTTAGTTTGAATAGAATAAAAATTGGAAAGGCTTAGAAACAAGACCCAGCTTGACATAGCAATAGCAACATCTTACATTTGCATAAGAAGTTATAGTTTACCAAATGTGTTTATGTTCACTACCTCAGTTCACTCCCTCAACAATCATGTGGGATAATTAAGGCAGAATTACGGACAAGAAAAAAATTTTTGTTATAGAAAAATGTCTTTAAAAATGTTTTAGCAACAGTGTTTAAAAATTGTATTCTTTTGTTTCTTCTCCTCTATATTCAGATTCTGTTATTCACTAATATTCGCCAAAACAGACTTTGAAAGAAATTTGCATAATCACATTTTACTACTTCCACACTGAGGTTCTGTTTAGTCCTAAGCTACATACACACAAAAATTTCATCTAAAATTAATGCTAACATAATGGAAAAATGCATGCTTAATCTATCTTCAGATTAATGTCATCATGTCTGCCTAATTTAGAACTTCCCTATTCCAAACACCTTCCCTCACCTCTTACTATAAGTTTTACAACTACGTCTAGAAGCAAAAAACAAATTAACATTTATTTTAGGTTCAGAGGTACATGTGCAAGATATGCAAGTTTGCTACATAGGTAAACTTGTGTCATGGAGGGGTTGTTATACAGATTATTGCCTTACCCATGTATTAAGCCTAGTACCCATTAGTTATTTTTCCTGATCCTTACCCTTCTCCCATCCTCTGAAAGGCCCTAATGTGGGTTGTTCCCCTCTATGTGTCCATGTGTTCTTATAATTAACTTCCACCTATAAGTAAGAACATGCAGTATTTGGTTTTCTGTTTCTGCACTAGTTTGCTGAGGATAATGGCCTCCAACTCATCCATGTCCCAGCAAAGGACACGATTTCATTCCTTTTTATAGCTGCATAGTATTTCACAGTATATATGTATCATGTTTTCTTTACCCAGTGTATCAACCTAAATGCACTTTTAGATACTGTAGGAAATATCTACTCGAGACCTTTGGATGACAGAGACTTTTGCAATTGTGTCCATGGATGCTGCTCTGGTGTTTATGACAATCCTGGCACATAGCAAATGTTCAATAATACTTGCTGAGTGAGTCTGTGAATTCATAATTCAGTGTCCTTCTTCCATCAAGACCATACATTGAATACTCACAACCCAGGGTGACATTTGAGACTGAGCCTGAAGAATTTTCAAGACCTGGATAGGCAGGAATGGGGAGAGAAGGGTGTTTCAGGAGAAGGAGCCACACATGCCAAGTCTCAGAGTCACATAGGCTTGGTCTGGTGGATGTGGGGGGACATTGGGTGATGCAGGGAGAAGAAGGATCAGGAGCAGAGTCCAGCAGGGGACTGACCCTGCAAGAGCTTCAGTCCAGACTGTGGCATTTACCACTCATTCTCCAGCAATGGAGAGGAAACATGGCTACTCAGATTGTGGAGGAACTGGACAAGGAGGCATCTGGAAGCACAGTCTGGAAGCCTTAGGGATTAGCCTGTGACAGTGTTTGCAGCCTCCACACCCACTGCTGCCCTCACCACTTTCCTCCTGTAGAAACTGACACTGAGGAAGGTGAGGCAGATGCAGAGAAGCAGGATTTCACAGCACCCCCCCCACCCCCACGACAGTCACCAGAGCCATCTCCTCCATAGGCCCTGGTTTCTTGGAGGAAATATGGGATGAGGCCAATTCAGTTGGTGCATTGTTATGGGAAATGCTGATAACAAGGTCTCTGGAGGCATAGGCCATGCAGAGTTGGATCGTCCACCATGCACTTACACCCTTTCTGGAGAAGTCCACGTAGCAAGTGAGGTAGGTGTCATGGTCCTGGAGTCTGGGTGTGAGGTTTAGCAATGAGAAGTGGGAGGTTGTTGTTCCAGTTCCTTGGAAAGAGAGGGCCTCTCCCATCCAGGAGAAAGAAGGGGTTGGACATTCCTCAAAGGCCCAGTTAAACACACAGATGACTGTCATTAGCTTCCCATGCTCTAGGGCCTTGGGGATGTAGACATCGGGCTTCTGAGTCAGGGCTGTCAGTTCCAGAAAGAGTCTGTTCATGAAATTATATCTCATAAAACTTCCGCTCTTCACCCAAAAGAAGTTCACTGCCATATCCTCCATTTGCACATCTCTGATCACCAAGGAGCAGCTCTGGCAGTGGGGATCCCCAAGGAGCTGGAATCATCCCTGGGTGCTTATCTGCACCACTTGTTTTGAGTTGTTTGTTGCCACTAGAGTACCCATGTTTGTGTTAGTCCCTTATTTGAATCAGTAGCCATGAGCTGGGGTAAACTCGTTTAGCCCCTCAGGTGGTAGGAGGAGCAAGTCACAGAGACAGTTCCTCCTGCACCATCACTGACTCCTGCACTTGCAGCCAGAATCTCCCATCCAGAGCCTGAGACCTGCCCAGCAGCAGCAGCATAGGAGGCACAGCAACCTGCCTGAGACAGGCCTATTTCCTGGCTGTGCTGTGACTCAGGGATCTAGAGGAAGAAGTGGAAGCTGAGGGTGAGAGCTGAGCCCTGGGGCCTTGCCCACTTGACGTCTCTGCTCTTCTGGGACCCAGCCTGACCTTGGGCTTGTTGAGTTGATCCTTCCAGAGCCCCCCTCTGGCACTGGAAGCAAACATTTATCCAATAGATGAACCTGAGAATAAATGTCTACACACTAAATCTGATTTTTCTCAATGAAGAAATCTGGCTCTTATGAATGTTTACAGGTACTTGTATCTTACATTTCAATGTACTCCACACTGAAATGCACTAGTTAGAACTGATCACAAAAGTTGTAGGCTTTGATATCAGTATGTATAGGTACACATAAAAATATAACCTGTCAAATAAATATACTTGTGCCAGACTGGCACTGATTGATTTTTGTGATGTGAAAGACCATGTATCTAAGAGCTCATAACATGCAATTCAAACCTTCAGCACCATGGTCAGCATCTGCTTTGCCCATTAGGTCGGAATAGGCCGGTCATGAATATAACACTTCATTGGATTTCAGAAGTTGAGGAGTCTTTAAGTCAACAAATCTACCACCTATTGAGTTTCTGCATTTTTCTTTGCTGCCATTCAGACTGTACCTTAGGTGGTCAGCATTATCTTATGGTCACAGTAACATGTACAGTTCATTTGATTAATGCCATTTACATGAATGAAACACTAAGACTAATGCAGCCCTATAGCTCAGAAAGAAATGTTTATTACAGATAAATTGTTTATTCCATGGAAAATGTTTATTCCAGATATAGAACTGTATTTTAGTGTTCAGTATGTGCTGGTTCATTTGCTTTACTGACTTTATTTACTACAACAACCCTTCATTGAGTGTAATGCAGACTTTTTCTAGGAACTGAAGTGGGTGAGAATCAAATATAAAGAAGACAAAATCCTTTATCTCAAATAATTTATATTCAAGTAGGAGATAGAGACAAGAATATAACAACTTATAACATCACAATAAAGTCTGCAATCTAGACAAATGTGCTGGGACAGAATAGAAGAAGCAATTAATTCTATTTTGAGTGGCAATTACTAGGAAAGGTGACACTGAAAAAATAAGTCAAAAATTTAAAGGGAGATAAGCAACAGAAGAAAACCAGGGAGAGTAACTATATGAATGAAGTCACAGAATAATAAAAATACATGGTGTTTTGAATTTTGTCCTAGGAAATTGTCAAAGAAATCACAGTGAATTGATCTGTGGAGTTCCCAAAATGCTTACCTGTAGCAGCAAAAAGTAATAGAAGGTAGTGGCATGCTTAATATGATTTAATCAGAACTGGAAAGTTCTATGCCCTTCAAAATATATCTTTTCTACTCAGGTGTTTTGGCGTCTAAAATCACAAAATTCGTTCCCTTAATAACATCTTAGTGTTAATGACTGAATCAGATATATTCTCAACCACAAGAGAAGACTGCTGTCAAAGCATGAGAACAATTGAATAGGAAAGGCAAGTTTGGAAAGGAGATGCAGCAAAAGAGTACAAGAGACATACTCCATGTTTTTGCCTAGTGCCACCCCTAAATATACATTTGGCATATACAATAAATTAAGCATCAAAATCTAGTAGTCAATAAACATTTATTGCGTGCACACTGTGTGTCAGAAATTGTCCAACAAAATAGATGAATAAAACACACATTCTTTCCTTGAAGAGTTACACTCAATTGGGAAAGATAGATGTTAAAAAGATAATTTCAGTATAATGTGGCATGTGCTCTGATAAAGATTTTTAAAAGAATTCTGTGGTTACTTTAACTATCGGGAGGCTTGGGGAATGCTTCATGGGGGATAAAATGATAAAGCTAGTTTTTAGAGTGGTTTATAAAGGAGAATAAAGAGTAAAGTATATTCTAGGCAAAGAAAATAGCACAAGCAAATGCACAGAGTTATAAAATAGCATCTTTTATATGGAGAACAATGTGCAGGGATATATACATAAAAATATTTCTAGATAGGTAGTTTAAATGCAGGGCATCCTGAAACATGAACAAATTCAGACTACAGTTTTCTTGCCAATAATAATTGCTTTGGTATAGTGATCTAGAAAGTTTAGCTTGAAAATTTGTCGGTGAACATTTCTAGATCAAACTGAACACCACATTTACAGATTTAATTATTTAATAAGTATGTATTAAGATAGTTACTAGAAAAAATCCAGAAAAAGCAGCAATTGGAAATATCAAATCACAAAATTATTTTAGATTTCAAGAATGTCAGGATGTCAGTATCTGTATAGAAAAATGTGTGTTATTGGCCGGGCACGGTAGCTCATTCCTATAATCCCAGCACTTTGGGAGGATGAGGCAGGAGGATTGCCTGAGCTCAGGAGTTTGAGACCAGCCTGGGCAACATGGTGAAACCTCGTCTCTGTTTTAAAAAAAGAAAAAAGTATGTTATTTTAAGCCAGTTTTGTTTAAAAATGATCATTTTTAACTAAATATTTGAGAAGTGATTCTACAAATTGTGAATCACTGTGATAAATGCACTCCAATAGCTTTCTTGGTTAAATGCAAGGCCTGAGTTTAATGGATAATTGGGATCCAAAGGTTGGAAGAAGAATAATCAAATAAAAGAGATCAAGTGCAATTGATCTCAGCAAGTAAAGAAAAGATACTTGTAAAAGACTGATTCAACTTAATTTAGTATGTATCTACTGAATACGAGTATAAAAATATCAAAGGGCTTGAGAAATACATAGTCTATCTAGGGAGGCAGTCATATAAATAACCTGAGCTGGCTGGGTGTGGTGGCTCACACCTGTAATCCCAGCACTTTGGGAGGCCAAGGTGGGCGGATCACGAGGTCAAGAGATCGAGACCATCCTGGCCAACATGGTGAAATCAACTCTACTAAAAATACAAAAATTAGCTGGGTATGATTGTGCATGCCTGTAGTCACAGCTACTCGGGAGGCTGAAACAGGAGAATTGCTCGAACCAGGAGGCAGAGCACACAGAGAGCCGAGATAGTGCCACTGTTCTCTAGCCTGGCGACAGAGCAAGACTCTGTCTTAAATAAATAAATAAATAAATAAATAACATGAGCTGTGACAAGTTACAAAAACAAAGACAAAAAAAGGAATTAATTTTATTTATCTTAAGAGAAAGATTAAGAACATTTTCTTAGTAATGACATTAAGTTTGGATTTCCTTCTGTAGGTAAGAGAATCAAGAGTTCTGAAACAGGAGTGTAATAACCAAGTTTGTGTTGTAGAAAGAAATGGTTTTCAACAGACAGAAGATAGACTTCCAGGAGAGAGAGGTGGGGAGATCATGTAGGAAATAGTTGAAATTGTCAAGGTTGGTTCTAGGTCAGTAGAGGCATTGTTTCTTTTTTCTTGTGACTTTGAACCTATGCTTCTCCCTTTACTCCCTTTGTCCTGACATTCTCCTCATGACCATGAGCTAGGAGTACCTATCACTTTCCTAGTCAAAGAAAACTTATTGCCCATTAGACTATAAAATAATGAGAGTAGGGTCTGGGCCAATCTTATTTGCCATCAAATTCCTAGTGCCTGGCATACAAAAAGTTCTCAATTAATGCTTTTTGGATGAATAGATGAAATTAGAGGTGTTTAAGAGGAAATAGATCATCATGGTTCAGTGATCAGTTTAATGTAAGAGACGTGAAAGAGGAATCAAGAGGAATTCCGAGATTTTCTTATTTTAAATATATGTATATTTTATTGCATTTTAGGTTTTGGGGTACATGTGAAAATTGTTGCATGGGTACATACATGGCAATGTGGTTTGCTGCCTTCCTCCCCATCACCTATATCTGGCATTTCTCCCCATGTTATTCCTCCCCAACTCCCCACCCCCCATGGTCCCTCCCCTAGCTCCCCCCCAGAGACCCCAGTGTATGATGCTCCCCTCCCTGTGTCCATGTGTTCTCATTGTTCAACACCCACCTATGAGTGAGAATGTGCAGTGTTTGATCTTCTGCTCTTCTGTCAGTTTGCTGAGAATGATGGTTTCCAGGTTCATCCATGTCCCTACAAAGGACACGAACTCATCGTTTTTTATGGCTGCATAGTATTCCATGGTGTATATGTGCCACATTTTCCCTGTCCAGTCTATCATTGATGGGCATTTGGGTTGGTTCCAAGTCTTTGCTATTGTAAACAGTGCTGCAATGAACATTTATGTGCATGTGTCCTTATAGTAGAATGATTTATAATCCTTTGGATATATAGCTAGTAATGGGATTGCTGGGTCAAATGGAATTTCTATTTCTAGGTCCTTGAGGAATCGCCACACTGTCTTCCACAACGGTTGGACAAATTTGCACTCCCGCCAACAGTGTAAAAGTGTTCCTATTTCTCCACATCCCCTCCAGCATCTGTTGTCTCCAGATTTTTTAATGATCACCATTCTAACTGGCACGAGATGGTATCTCAATGTAGTTTTGATCTGCATGTCTCTAATGACCAATGATGATGAGCATTTTTTTCATGTTTCTTGGCCTCATATACATCTTCTTTTGTAAAGTGTCTGTTCATATCCTTTGCCCACTTTTTTTTATTTTCTTGTAAATCTGTTTTAGTTCTTTGTAGATTCTGGATATTAGCCCTTTGTCAGATGGGTAGATTGCAAAAATTTTTTCCCATTCTGTCGGTTGCCGATTCACTCTAATGATTGTTTCTTTTGCTGTGCAGATGCTCTGGAGTTTAATTAGGTCCTATTTGTCTATTTTGGCTTTTGTTGCCAATGCTTTTGGTGTTTTAGTCATGAAGTTCTTGCCTATGCCTATGTCCTGAACGGTTTTGCCTAAGTTTTCTTCTAGGGTTTTTATGGTGTTAGGTCTTATGTTTAAGTCTTTAGTGTAAGGTGTCAGGAAGGGGTCCAGTTTCTGCTTTCTGCACATGGCTAGCCAGTTTTCCCAATACCATTTATTGAACAGGGAATCCTTTCCCCATTGCTTGTTATTGTCAGGTTTGTCAAAGATGAGATGGTTGTAGATGTGTGGCGTTGACTCTGAGGCCTCTGTTCTGTTCCATTTGTCTATATCTCTGTGTTGGTACTAGTACTATGCTGTTTTGATTACTGTAGCCTTGTAGTATAGTTTGAAATCACGTAGTGTGATGCATCCAGCTTTGTTCTTTTTGCTTAGAATTGACTAGGCTATGCGGGCTCTCTTTTGGTTCCATATGAAGTTTAAGGTGGTTTTTTCCAGTTCTGTGAAGAAGGTCATTGGTAGCTTGATGGGGATAGTGTTGAATCTATAAATTACTTTGGGTAGTATGTCCCTTTTCATGATATTGATTCTTCCTAACCATGAGCATGGAATGTTTCTCCATCTGTTTGTGTCCTCTCTTATTTCATTGAGCAGTGGTTTGTAGTTCTCCTTGAAGAGGTCCTTTACATTCTTTGTTAGTTGTATTCCTAGGTATTTTATTCTCTTTGTGGCAATTGTGAATGGCAGTTCGTTCTTGATTTTCTATGTATATATACATAGGTATATATGTGTGTGTATATATATACATATACAATTGTAGTCATTTGGAAGGTTTATGACCCCTGAATTCTATGAGACTAGTGTCCCTATCAGAAACATCAAAGAGTTTTCTCTTGTTCTTTGTCTTCATGCTCATTCACCAAGAAAAAGACATGTGATGATATGGTGAAAAGGCAGCCATCTACAAATGAGGAAGAGAGCTCTCACCAGGAACAGACCCTGCCAGCCCTTGATCTGGGATTTTCATCCTATCAATACTATGAGAAAATAAATCTCCATTCTTTAAGCCTATCACAACATAGCATTTTGTACAGCAGCCTGAGCAGACTAATATAACTTTTAAGGAATTTAATCAGGACATGTGTTCAAGTCTTCTGACTTCAAATTCCAAGCTTTTCTTACAGTGCCAAGTATTTTAAAATCTAGGGATCCAGTAAGATAAGAAAAACATATGTGAAATAAAAAGAAAATGACAACAAGTAAGAAAATGTTCAATTAAATATAATGAAATTTAGAGAGAGGAGCTATTATTGAAGAAGATTTCACAGAGTACTTAAGGATTGGTAGGACCTTAGATGGATGGTAAGGAGATGGTTGAGTGGAGACAGTGGAGAGACTATTCAAGAAAGGACAGAAATGGGCTTGGAAGATTGGGCAAAGGGGTCTTACATTTTATGGGGATATTGAGATCTGAAGAATAATTAGTAAGGTAAGTATAATTCTGAGCCTGAGATGGTAGCAGATCCTGGAGCAGGTCCAGCAAGAAAAGTGTCTCACAGTTGAACTGATCTCCACTCCCGAGGCAGCAGTGGAGACTGGGTTGGGCCTGCCAGGATGGAGCATCTTCACCATAAAGGCGAGGAGCTAAGATGGTGCTTAACTACCTCTAGACCAAGGGACTCCTCTGGGATTGGAGTTTTACAAGAGCATACCTCACCAAAAAGGGCTATCTAGGCATGTCTGTTAATAGAATCACAAAGGTCTTTAAGAATAGAAATGAAGATGGGTAGAGAGAGGCCAGGAGTGTATGATAGGGAAGAGTGCCAAAGTATACTAAAATATACCTAGGATTTGTTTTAATCAGGCATGATGAAGCCAATAGATCAGGAAATTATTTCATTGAAAAGATAGTTTATTACTTCCAGTTCTCAAGAGGAAGGAACATGCCGTGCCACACAGGGCCACATAAGGAAGTACCCAGTCAGTCAGGAGGCAGAAGGAAAGAAGGAGAATGTATGGACCAGAGCCTGTATTAGGTTTTTGTGGGAGGGAATGGGTGAGGTAGGGTAGATACATTGAGTAAGCTTAGGATTAGACAGTGCTAAGGATTAGGAGTTTGAATAATTTCAATGAGTTCTGGGATCTAGGGTGGTACTCAGTTATCTGGTACCTGGTCCTCAGGTAATTTAAGGCAGGGAAGTATTGGCTTGGTGTATGAGAATTTGAGAAAGGAGGTTATTGAGAGTCTGAGCTCTAACTGGTTGGCTTGCATATCAAAAGCATGCTCGCAGGCAAGTTGCTAGCAATGTCTAGGAATTAGCAAACTCTGGGAGGGGTAGTCCCTCCCTAAGTCCCCATGACCTCCCAAGATGTCAAAGCAGTCTAAAATATAGGGAATAAAAAACATGATTAATATACAAAGTACTGTCCAAAATGTATGGGATGAAAGAGTTAAATAAAAGGATAGGTAAAGAGCTATGAGGCAATATCAACCTGATATCTGGGTCTCAAAATATTTGATTTAGCCACTTAGATTCATATATAAAGATAAATAATGATAGCTATATAGATGATAGCTAGATAGCTAAATGAAGATAGAAGATAAATAGGTAGATAGATAGGTAGAGATCAATACATACATACATACATACATACATAAGCTTTTTTCCTTTTTGTCTTAAAAGGGCCACAGCATTACCAGGCTGAGTTTGGAGATGGCCCTTAGGTTGTTAGGTAAAATAAAGACAGATTCAAATCACTGCACTTTTAGAAATTTATGAAGTCTTCTTGATCTAAGTATATTATACCATGTATGATAATTTACCAAATCATGCCCTTATGGGCTGAAACAATTATAGTTATTATATTCAGGTATCAGCTTACTTAACTTTCTGTTTCTGGCCCAGTAACTTTTAATTTTGAACATATATTTAAAACAGACATGGTTTTAAATCACATTTCGTTAATGGGCTGTTTTAAATGAGTTTCTTTGTGTAAGCAATGCTACTTTGTGCTTGATTTGTTCAAAAGCTATTTAAAATTCCTTGAACCTCATATGTATGACTAGGTCTTAATGCCACTCTCATTTACAGAAATACATACAAAGAAGCCAAAGTATTTCATCTCATTCCTTCTTTTCAGTTTGCTTCCCCAAAGGGACCTAATTGCGCTTCTTTAACACAAAGTGACAATTTTTGATATAGGTTTATTTAATTTTTAAAAAAATTACTTAGAACAATCTAACATGAGCGTTAATGAGAAACATATGTGCCATTCCAAATATTCTGGAAATAAATGCAAAGCAACATTCCAATCAACATGGGGTCAGGTTTCCTGGCCTGCTCGTGCACATACAAAATCAGAGAAAGTGAGAGTAGGTACACAACCGTTTGTGACTAAGTGTGTTTGTCTGTGTGTCTCGTGAAAGGCCTGCTTCTGCTGCAGCTCTCAGCAGCCTAGAGAATCAATCTTTTACATGTAGCAAGACACACTCCAGGATATTAACACTCTACAATTTCCAAGATCCTCTGTTCACACAAGCTCCAGAGTAAACACTATGAAAGAAGGAACCTCAAGCTGCTAAAAAGCACACAAAGCAACAAGCAGTTCCAAACAGTTCCAACAGTTCCAAATCTCATAAAAATTGAAAATGTTTCAAGAACAACTGCCCGTTTGTTCAGAGAATGCCCACAGTGCAGGAGGGTAAATAAAACTTAGTACCTGTTAGATTTATAGGCAAATAACCATTATCTACTACATTTAGATGAGTGAAGGATAATTTTATGCAAACCACAATAAGTAAATTCAAACAGTATGAACTAAGCCTGCACAGTTAGAGCAGGAAGTTCAAGGGGGAAAGAAGTAAGGAAATGGCATTTTCTGTGTGGTGTATCACCAACCTGGGAAATCCATTACAGGGCCAAGAGCTGGAACAGGGTTTTATAAAGGGATTGGCTGAAAATAGGATCCCTTAGTTTTTTTGTGGTGATTTCATACCCTAAGCAAAACTCTGCTCCCCAAGATCTAATTTCTAATTAATCTTTTGTAGAATGTTATGGAGAATTCGTAAATTGGAGTTTTTATATTACAGGGTGTACAGTATAAACTATTCGGGAACCTTCAAAGTGCATTCAACTTTTGAATGAATCAGTTTCAGTCAAGTATTATCAGGAGCCAAACTTGCTAACTAATGGAGCTTAGGATTTTGTGGACTTGTGTCTCAGAGCTGAATAGTTAACTAGTAGTTTTATAAGATTTTTCAAATGCAGGGCATTTTATTTTAACCAAGATTTAAAATATATTTTAAGTTCTGAAGATTTTAAATGTAGAGGTGAAGTCCAGGTTTTTCAGGTTCAGATTTCATTCACTTGTTGTTAAATGTGGTTTCCTGGTTATGATAGAGAAGGCTCTACATGGAAGAGCCCAAAAATAAAAGGGAAGAGGAACCATCACCTACCTTACTGCCTCCTCCTTCTCCCTCAGCCCCACAATTACCAGGTAAAAGTGCCACAAAGGAGACAGAAATTCTCCCTGAGCCCCCTTCCCCAATAAACTAGAAAAAAGACAAGCAACACACTACAGCTATGACCCTGTCTTAGGCAAGAGGCATTAGAAGGGGAGCTCTTGGCCTGCCCAGTGATACAAGATCAGCAAGGCAATCAGGTGTATGCTTATAAAGAGATAAGAAAAAAAAACAGAGAAAACGGAGCCGTTAGCCCATTTACAAAAGGAGTAATTGAAGCCATAGCAGACAACTTCCATATGACACCATGGGATTGGCCAGTGCTAGCTAAAACAACTTTAGATGCCAGTCAGTACCTCCCCTGGAAAGCCGAATATGATGAGTTGTGCAAACAATAAGCCAACCAGAACCAAGTGGCCGGTCAAGACATAATAGCTGCTGTTCTCCAGGGGAGGGGTCCCTATGCTAATTTACAATAATTTAGTTTTGTTCCCCAAGCCTATGCATAGGTGTTTTTGTACACTCTCAGGGATTGGGACAGAATTCCCAAAAGCAGAGTTCAACAGGGATCTTTTATAAATGTTCGACAATGGCCTCAGAAGCCATTTGTTGAATTTATTAATTGATTGACCCAGGCAATTAAGAGACAAATTAATCATGCCCAGGCTGTTGGTATCTTATTGTTGCAATTGGCTTATGAAAATGCTAATATGGATTGCCAGCAAGCGATGCAGGCAGTCAGAGGAAAGGCAGCTACTTCAGGGAACTAATACAAGCATGCCAACTGGTGGGAACTGAGACACCTAAAGCCAAAATATGCTATGGCATTAAAGCCTCCTAAAGTGAAAAGGGAGAGAAACGCAAATTGTTTTCTATGTGGAAAGCCAGGTCATATGAAGCAGGACTGCCCCAATAGTAGAGGCCAAGGTAACTCAGGAAGAGAATCCCCTGTTATATGCCTCTAATGTAAAAAGGGGAAATATTGGTCAAATGAATGCAAGTCCAGATTTGATAAAAACAGCAACCCCCTAAGTAATCAGATGGGAAACTTCATGAGGGGACTTCCCCAGGCCCTGCTCCCAACTGGGACAATGCTAGTGGCTTTCCTCAGTTGAATGGAAAGCCCACAGTCCTCTGTCTCAGAGCAGCCACCACTGGGAGCACAACACTGGACTTACTCTGCTCCAGTGAATTAGTGCTAAAAGAAGGAGAAGACATCAAAAGGGTTGCTACTGGGATCTTCGGCCCACTGCCTCTGGGAACAGTAAAATTAGTCCTAGGATGATCAAGCCTCTCCAGTAAAGGAATTAATATGCCCACTGGGGTAAATGATAGTGATTATCAAGGTGAGATATTAGTTATGATGGACTGTAAAGGTCTACATATTCTTCCCCCAGATCAAAGATAACTAAGTTACAACTTTTACCATACAGAGTCCCCAGTGCCCAGAAAAAGAAAAGGGGAAAGGGAAGTTTTGGAAGCACTGGATCCACAGGAGTATATTGGAACCAATTAATCACTGATCAGAGACTCATGATTACCTTGAAAATTGGAAATAAGACTTTTACTGGCTTATTTGACATAGGGGCAGATATTTCAATCATTAGCGATCAAAACTGGCCCACATCTCACTGCCTAGCCCACTGGTTTATGGCAATGATCAAGCAGACCTACAAGTTATAATGTCACTGCTTGACCAAGCCACCCAATCACATCAATTTTTCCACCAAAATAGGAGAAACTTAACTAAACAATTACAATGTACCCAAAGACTAGTTAAACAAAGTATCCTGTAATACCCAGATTGCCAGCTCACAGGCACATCCCCTCCTTCTACAGGTGTTAACCCTAGAGGACTAAAACCTAATCACTTATGGCAAACAGATGTTACAAACGTCCCTGAATTTGGAAAACTAAGATATGTACATGTATCCATTGATAGCAATTCTTACCTAATTAGTGAACATGCTCTTCCTGGAGAGTGCACCTGATATGTTATTAAACATCTTTTTTTTTT
>NW_016107399.1:6141071-6170298 GCF_001604975.1 Cebus imitator | reverse complement strand
GTAGAGACGGGGTTTCACCATGTTGACCAGGATGGTCTCGATCTCTTGACCTCGTGATCCACCCGCCTCGGCCTCCCAAAGTGCTGGGATTACAGGCTTGAGCCACCGCTCCTGGCCTTGTTATTAAACATCTTTTAACTTTTGCATTTATGGGGCAGCCCACAAAAATTAAAACTGATAATGGTCCAGGTTATGCCAGCTCACAATTTCAACAATCTTGTCACACATGGAATGTCCAATATTCCACAGGCATCCCATATAACAGGCCACAGTAGAACATGCCCACTGCACCCTTAAAAATGTGCTCAGGAAACAAAAATGGGGGAGCATGGGTAAGGATCCTGCAACACTACTAGTGCAAGCCTTGTTTACCCTTAATATTTTTAATGTAGATGAAAAATTTCAATCAGCTATAGAAAAGCACTTTGCTAAAACCTCTCAAGACATAAAACCTGCAGTTTTATGGAAAGATGTGAATAGCAGTGTATGGTGTGGTCCAAATGATTTGCTGACATGGGGAAGAGGATATACTTGTGTTCACACCCCCTTAGGTCCTCTTTGGATTCCAGCATAACACATCAAACCATACCATGGCATGGCTAGGACCCAACCTGGTACCAGAGATAAGGAAAATGACCGTGCAGGCCTTGCAGCCCCTGATGATGCAGCTTCCTCAGTTGACACAGGCCTCAGACATTACCTGGGGGATGCTGAAGAAAACAACTAAGGAGGCTGAGTGAATCCTGCTCCAAACACAAACACCATTCACCCCAGATAATTTATTCCTTTCTTATTCTCTCACCTTGCCTATAACCTGTATTTGCTACACTCTATTGAGCCCATCTTCTAAATCTGACTTTTTTCTGCCTGTTACTTAGAGAGACACTCCCTTATCAGTCTCTAACAATGCAACTGCTTAGCTAGAAAGGATTAATACCCCCAGTAGTGTCCCATATTAATGACACACATTGGACTGAAGTGCCAAATAACACAGCATGTCACTTCTTGATTGGAAAAGAATGTTACTGATTACTCGTGTTTGGCTTATGTTATTTACTAATTCTAGAATGCAAAGCTAAAACATGACTTATGACTGCTGCACCTGACAAACCTGTTGCTGCACACATCTGTACTCTGCAATCAACAAAACCTGATGCAAAAACAAACAAACAAACAAACAAAACAGAAAAGGGGGAGATGTAGGATATCAGTCAAGGTGGTGGAAAAATTATAGAAAGACTCAAACCTTCTTGGAAGGCTGGAATGTTTTGCAAAAGCCTCAGGAAAGAGTGATTGCTGAAGGCAGCCTAATCCTCTTACCTTAAGCTGTTAGCAAAGAACAGATAACAAGAGAATGTAGAGGAGTTTATCTAAATAGCTTGTTTATCTGTTTCCCTAGAACCAACCTTTAATCATCCACACACATGACTGCTCTCTACTCAGGGAGTTGGCAATGTTAATCACCCACAAATGGTGTTTGCTAGAGACCTTTGTCATTAAATCTGTTCTAAAATAAATTTGAGCATCTCCAGCATATGGGGTTGCTGCATGACCAAACTCCTCCTTCGGGGTCTGTAAGCCATAGGTCTCCTAGCCACACTGTCACAGGAAAAACACCTGTGTCTGTGTACTTCTGTCATCTGTCTTTAGGCCAGAATCTGTGGGTCAGACTCAGCAGCATCTTTTATTCAGAGCAATGTTGATGTCCTCTCAAATGTCTGACTCATTTGGACAGAAAAATTCATACACCAATGAGAAGGATTGACAGGAAAAGGATTGAGCTGAGAGAAACATTTTATAATTTAACAAGCTGGGAGTACAGACATTTTACTTTCTACCTCTTCCTTTAAAAAATAAAATAGGCAATGTGAACGAGGTATTGAGGCATGAACTAAAAATGACTTTTAAATGTTTCATCACTAACAAACACAGGAAAGATTTTGTTTTTTTCCACCATTTCTCATGGTCCTCAATATATATCTACTTCCTTTCTTGATATAGTGATAACGATATTTAAGAGACATGGATTTGGGAGAAAATTTCCAAAATTGGAAACAATTCTACTTCCAATATGCAGTCATTTCTATAACACATGTGCTGTTGGAAGGAAGAGAAAGAAGGGATGGAAGTGAAGGAGGGAGGGCAGGAAGAAGGGGGGGAGGGAAAAAAAGAATACAAAAGGTAAAAGTTTTAAAGTCAAATTTTTTTAATGACATTATTTAATTTCAGCCTCATACTTAAAAAGCTGGAATTTTGTCACTCATTAAAACAAAATGTATTTCAACTCTGGAAGCATATTTTGTATCCAACTTCAACATTATTATTGCCAGTTGGCAGTTACCAGGAACTAATCTAGAATGAAGTGGCAGTTCTGGTTCTGAGGATATGTCACAAACACTCTTGTTATGGCAATACCACTTCTTAAAGAGGTGAAGAAGGAGCTCCTAAGACTTCTCAGGAAACCCTGGATGCTAATATATAGCCATTGCCTGAATTTATTCCATCCTGTGAAACGATCTTTGGGGCTACTACTTTAGCTCTAAATTGTGCCTGGAATGCATAATATGCACTAAACACATGTGTATTGAATGAGAGATCTGATCCCCTTGATATCTGTAACTCAAGTGAAATTTTTATCACTGTGAGTTTATGGAATTATAAGTTTATAAATTGAAAAGAGATAGTATATAATCTTTATAAGAACAAAATTAATAGATAAGAACAGTTGAAAATGACAGAATCCAGGAAGAAAATAAACTTGACTAGGGATTATGTGTATATGGGAAATATGGCTGAGACATGAAGTACATGTTCCCTGATTGCCTATTCTTAGATTTGTAACTCCAGTAGGATAAGATCTGTATCTTACGCTTCTTATAGCTTCAGTAATTAGGAGAGTGCCTTATTGCTAATCAGCATTAAGTATCTAACAATTTCACAGTCATCTCCTTGATTTCTATAGATACACCATGTGGCTCTACCACAGAATATATGGCTTTACGTTTATCTGTTTAGTTTGCGTGCATCCTTACTGAATTTGGGTGCAACTCTTCAAATCAAAAACTGTATCTATTCATTTTTCCATACCCAAATCTAAAGCAATACCTGCTTATAAATTTTATTGAAATTAATAAATATAGATGATATGGCTGGATATAGTCAGATGGTAGTCCTTCCTCACTGTGCCACGTGCATCTCTCTACAAAGCATAACAGTACTGTTGTGAAACCATAACTGTAGCTATGCTCTTTGGCAAGGGACTTCCACTTGAACATATATGTATAAATCCACATATACGAATTCACAAATATAGATGTGTGTGTGTGCACATATGGGCGTAAGTGACTAAATACACCTCTACTATTTGTAGTGAATAACACATTTATTTGACTGTATGTCTTTAAGATTCATCAGTTTGGCATATTGCATGACTATTTTCTCAAAGTATTATTCAGGATGTAAGAGATCTGGTTAAAGAAAAAAAGCACAAGAATTCATTATTTATTATTCTAGTGGACCACACCCCTCCCTTTCCTGATCCTAGGAGCAACCCAATGATGTCATAGTTATTGTCTTATGTCATACTAGTTGAAACAGTGGTTACCACCACCAGGAAGAGAATTATTTTAAAGAGTCCTTTTAACTGAAATCTCCTTTGAAATAAGATGTGCTACGTGAACTCAAACTAATTAGAAAGGTGGCAAGATGATGGCATTAATATCCAGTGGATATGGACTCTTTGGGCCCTATTGGCCATTTGATGGCATCCCAAAGGTGATCACAAGGTAAGAAAGATATTCTATGTACTGTTGAAGCAAATCAGGATTGAAATTTAAAAACAACATACTTGGAGTATTTTTAAAATGTAATTATTACCCCTCTGTTTTCTGTTGCTGTGTGGATAAAATATAGAGCAATTAATATTCCTAAAAGTAATAAATCTCAGCATATGAGTTTCCTATGTTAAAACTTCCACGGCTCCTCAGGCCTGCAGGAAATATCTAAATGCCATGTTCTCTTATACCAGGCTCTCCATGATCTTGCCCCTGCTATCTTTTCCCAACTTATGTTTCATGCCATTTCACCCAAACCTAATTCTGTCTCAAACTACACACAGTTACCTAAATGTACCATGACATTTCATGCTTTTGTGTCTTTGTATGTACTATTGCCTTTCCCTATAATATCACTAATATGCTCTCTGTTAAGCAAAAATTGTTTTTTTGGTTTTTTGGTTTTTTTTTTTTGAGTCAGAGTCTCACTCTGTCTGTCACCCAGGCTGGAGCGCAGTGGCGCGATCTTGGCTTACTGCAACCTCTGCCTCCTGGGTTCAAGAGATTCTCCTGCCTCAGTCTCCTGAGTAGCTGGTATTACAGGAACGTGTTACCACACCTTGCTAATTTTTGTACTGTCAAATGTCTTTCAGTTGGTGGATAAATAAAATGTGGTACATTCATGCCATGGAATAGTACCTAGCAATGATAATAATAATAAAAGGACTGAAAACAACATGGATTGTCTTTAAATGCATTGTGCTAAGTGAAAGAAACTAGATTCAAAAGGCAACAACACCTATGAATACATTTAGATGACATTCTGGAAAAGGCAAAATTATAGGAACAAAAAACAGATCAGTATTTACCAGAGCCTGGGGCTGTGGGGATAGGACAACTCCAAAGGAAGAAAAGGGAATTTTGGAGGATGACAGAACTGCTCTATATTTTGATTGTGCAGGTAATGCTGTGACTTATGAGTTTGTCAAAACTTACAGAACTGTAGGCCAAGAAGACTGCATTTTATTGTATATGAATTATAGTGCAATGTAAATAAAGCAACATGCTGTATTTAATCTTGACAATTTTTCACTCAATATCATGTTTCTAACATTCATCCATGTCACATGTAAAGTTCTAGTTCATCAACTTTCTCTGCTGCATATTATTGTATTGTGTGAATATTTCAAATGTATTCATTCATTCTCCTGCAAAAGTATTTTGTTATTGTTTTTCCATTTTTCTTTTTCTATTAAGCTCAATACTTCTCTAATGATTTTGGAACAATTTTATGAAGAGAACTAAGAGTAGAATTGCTGAGATTTAGGGTATGTGCCTATTCAACTTTACAAAATAATCTGACATTTTATTTTCAAGTGGTTGTCCTGGTATATACTCACACTTGAAGTGTTCACTAAATAGTTTCCAGGGCTTCACATTTTCACTAGCACCTGGTATTGTCAGGCTTATTTTTTACACCCTAGTCAATATAAAATAATACATTTTTATGCTTTTAATTGGCATCTTTCTCATTACTATTGAGGTTGAGCATCATTTCATATTTTATTTTGTTTTTCCATATTCTTATTTCCTTTTTTTTTTTTTTTTACAAGGGATCATAAAGTACTTTTAATATTAATCCTTTGTTAGTTTTTATGTGATGTAAACAGGTATATAAGTTTTGACTTATTCTTTCACTTTGTGGTGGTGTGGTTGAAATTAGAAATTAATAATTTTAAAGTAGTAAATACATTGTTTTTAGTGTTCTTATACAAAGATCAGTTGTTTTAAAAATGTGTGCTTAACTGAAGATTATAAAGATAATTTATATTTGTTTCTAAATGTTTTAAAGTTCTGTTTTCATATTTGTTTATTCAATATAGAATTAATTTTTGTATATGGCACGAGATAGGCATCCAATTTATTTTACCTATAACCAATTGTCTCACAGCAATTTATTGAAAATCCATTTTCCACAATGATCCAAATATTCGCCTCTGTTATCAATTTCAAGTTTACGTACATGCATGGGTCCGGATGTCTTTTTTTGTCCCATTAGGATTCGATTCCTCTACTGATAACATGCCTTACAATTATTATTCTGTTGTGATACATTTTGATATCCTCAGTTTGTTTACCACTTTTCAGAATTATAGTTTTATTTAGTACTGGATGTTAGATCTAACAGTTTGGTCAGATTCAGGTTTATTTTTGGCAACAATACTTCACAGGTGATCTTACGTGGTTCCTATTATGTATGCTATCAGGTAGCATCACTATTAATGAAGCTGTTTGCCTGTCTGTTTAAAATGCTGACAGCCAGATCTCCTCATTGTAAAGTAACATTTCTTTCCCTTTAGAATTATCAAGTAATATGTGGGGTAAAACTTTGCCTCACTTTAAATTATTTTAAAGTAAATTAATAGGGCTTATTTGAATCCATTGTTTATTGGGGCTTGCAAAATAGTAGCTATCATTATTTTTCTCCATTCCTACGAGGTATTTTCTCTTAAGAAGAGGCTTTTCTTGTCAAAAGGAGGTGACTTCTGGTTTATTTCCAAAAGAATTAGATTAAATGCTTAATTCTTTCTTTTAATTACCAGTTTTCAGAGTAAAGATCTGATGTAGTAGTTGCTTCCAATGGAAGTGGGGTTCTTTTTCCCTGTTTTTCTATGTTGTTATCATTATTGATTTTATTTATTTATTTAATGTGTTAAATCAATCTCAGTAATTCCATTTGATACTCAAATTGTCTCAAATTCACTAGTGTCCTTTTTACATAATCTTGTTAGTCTTTCACTATGTCCTTACTGTCAAGCATGAAATGCTCCAGGCTCATCTTGTACTTTTCCTGCCATAGACTGATAGCTTCTCTGTTTCAGTCCCAGTTTCAGTTATCTATGCATTGCTCTGGTTTCCAGCCCCCTCTTTCCTTCTGGACTCTGGGCATTTTTTCCAGGTTATTGTTGTTGCTGTTGTTTTTTTCAAGCTTAGGTTTGCATTTTTTCAACACCAACTATTCATTCAGTGACAACTATGGGTTGAATACTGAAGTGAACAAAATAAATTCTCTAAGCCCAAGGAGCTAACTTACATTGCAAAAATCCTTGTTATATTACCTATGCATTTTAATGTATATTCTGGTCTTCCCATTTTAGGTATTGTGAAGGTTTTAAGTAATCTGGCCTGCTAATTACCATTAAAGGTGTGATGAATAATAATTTGTAAAGTTTTACATCAGTTTGCAGAATGAATATTTAGAAAAACAAAAAATAGGAAGTCCAATGAGGAAGGAGTTGCAGTATTCTAGGTATAAAGTGGTTAGACTATTGATAGAAGTAAGAATGAAGAAGAAAAACTGTACTACATGAATATCTTGAAGGGAGAAAACATAGAATTTTGTAACAGTTTAGTAAGAGGGCATGAAACAGATGAAAGAGTCAAAATTAACTTCAAATTTTCTTCCCTGGCAGAATGAAAGAATGACTATAACATCTACAGAAATAGTGTAGCTGGTGTGAATGGGTGGGAAGATAAACATATATTTTTTTGGGTATGGACTGTATTTCTATATTTAATATACCGTGCAGTGTCTTAACATGGTGTTTTACATATAAAGGATAATCAATAATTGCATCAACTTACTGCATTTGAAAAAAGCAGCAGAGTAACTACCTACACGTCTCAAGGCAATTCGGAAAACAGGACTATATGACAGCGAATAAGTGACAAAATTATAGGTGAGAAGGGGTAGTGGAGGTGCTTTCTTTGCATCTCTAGAGTCTGGTTTGGTGTTTGCACCCAGCCAGCCCTCAATTCACGTTTATCAAATAAATTAACCTAAATCATTTGCATAGACATAATAGCTGAAACCATGGGAATAGATCTTAATGCAGAGAACATTCAGTTAAAAAACAGCCCTTCTTTCCTATGCCCTGCACTGCTAACAACTGCCTGCCTCAAAAGAGCAATTCTAAACATAGCTAGAGTTAGGGATAATTGGTGGAGTTGAGATTTCAGGAACTGGTTTTGTTTTTTGTTTTTGGTTAGGAGAGGTGTATTCTGGATTTAACACATCAAAGTGACAGACCTGCCACTTTCAACGCTGATATTAATTATATCCATTTTGTACTAGAGCCAGATTATTTCCACAAATTACAGCTTGTCAGTGCAATCAGTGCAATCCAAGCCCCCAAATAGAAACCTCCCATTACAGGTTATTAGCCGAGGACTGGACTGCTCTATAGCATTCAGTAAAAGGTTATCGGATTTCCCTCCCTCCTTCAAGAGGACCTGACAGCCCTTTCTATTCCCATCCTCAAGGGGGCGGTGACTACGGAACCACTCCTTAACCGCGGACGCTCAAATCTGCATTAAAACTTCCCTGCTCCGCTCCCTGGTGCGTCAAACTGAGGCCAGTGCCTCAGACTGAGCCTGCGCATACAAGCGGTGCAGAGCAAGCGCATGCGCCCTGACTGCCCAGCAAAGGCGACTCTGGGCGGGTCTGGGCCACTCCAGCGTTTTGGGGCCCAGGAGCTGTGGGAGGAGCTGGAGGCTTCACCCTGGTAACCACAGCGCCGCTGCTGCCCTGCCTTGCAGGCCTCAGGAATGTCATCGCCTCTGGGTGTGAGGGTACTTTGGCCACCGTCCCCGGAAATAGCTGCGCCCGCCTCTCAGATACCTCATCCTCCCCACGCCGCTGCCGCTGCCGCTGCCGCCATGCAAGGGGAGGACGCCAGATACCTTAAAAGGTGACGACTCCCCGAGGCTCTGCCCTACCCTCCTTGCCAGGGCCTTGCAGATGTTCTTGGGTTGGCTATGAGATGTCACTGGGCAACGCTAGTTTAGAAAAGGGGATGGGAGGCAGGGAGAGAAGTCGCTGAAAGGAAAGGGAAAAGGTGAAGGGGGCGGGGGGAAAGGAGAGAACCCTGGGGGCTGCGGGTCCTCTGACCTGACTTGAAGGAGCCCTGATACCATTGAGAGATGATTTCTTCACTGCATCACCGTATTCCACGGGGAGAGGGAGGTAGGGCGGGGTAAAGCGCATCTGTCTTTGTTTCCCCCCACCCTGCTTCCCAGACTCTCCATTTTCCCATAATAGATAAATCCCGTGGGAGCCTGGGAATGAAGTCTGGTGCGTCCGCTCTCAGGCCTCAGTTTGGGGTTCACTGCCATGGGGTTTTGAAATGATGAAGAGGGAAGAAGTGGTGGCTTCTGCTTTTTGGAAGGCTGGATTGAGATGTTGATTTACAATCTCTTTCTGCTTTCCTCATTCATGTCATCCATTTGACTCCCATATTATACAACATAATTTTTGCAGGACATTTCATAATTATCAAGAGATTTGTTCAGAAGCTTGATGACAATAAAATAGGTCACAATTTATTTTAAATATTTATAGTATCAATTACACACCAAAAAATTATATTATTTTTAAATTATTTAATTACATTTAAGATTCTGTCCTGGGGGGCTGCACAGCCCTCTTGCTTTGTGTTAATGGGGACTTCCTCTTGTGCCCTGCGTGTACCCCTCCCCAGTTTAGGGGTCTCTGGGGGCAGCGGCCATGTTCTCCCCCTGGCGGGGCTCTGCTCCCCCAGTCCTGGGGACTCCGTGCCTGGAACCCTGCCTCATCTGTTCCAGCCAGACCCTGAGGGTCACCCTCCCACCCTGGTGTCACGCCCTGGCTCAGCCAGGCCAGGATGGTGGGGTGGGCCCCTCCTGCTGGGCTGGACTGTACATATGTAAATAGTGCATACCCGACGCCACATTTTTATAATTGTGATTAAACTTTATTGTACAAAAAAAAAAAAAAAAATTTGGGGTCATTTGACTGCTGGCAAATACTCAGATCATTCCTGATTGAAAAAAAAAATACTTCTCACTGGACCAGAAGTAAGCAGTGATCCAATAGAAAAAAAATTTAATTCAGTACTAATTCAGTAAATACCCTGAAATAGTCACATGTATTCATTTGGGCACAGTTTCCTCATCTGAAAATGGGACAAGTATTACCTTCTGAGAGTATAAAAATACTTTTTAAAAAATAAAGCATAAACGTAAGGTGGTGGTATTCTTCAAGTCGTAATACCCTTGTACTGAATATTTTTATTCTGGCTTGGCTGAGCTCTGATAATCACAGAAAAGTCTTCCACGTGTTAGTAGACTCTTAAAAGGAATTCAAACAATTGTATTAATAAATAAATCAACTGTATTCTCCTTGCAAGACAGGCATGTATTGCCTGTCTTTTTCGTTTTATATAAATATATCTGAAACTGGCAAATAGCCAGACTTTATCAGTAAAAAATTTTAAATGAATATACAAGCCCTTCATCAGTGTTTATTTCCTCACTGAATTTTATTTAACGTTGGTTTTTAACATAATTTGGTTAAAAATTTTGCGGCAGAAGAAAATCGATTGTCTTTTAACTTTAAATTTAAAATTTTTCTGGCACAAAGAGCCATTGTTATACCATTAGCTGATTTTCATGTAATATATTTGTGTCAGAGGTAGTTTTTCTTAAGATTATTGTACCAGTATGGACACTCAGGCATACTGTGACTTAAAATTCTTAACCTATTGTTTACTTTTAAACATATACCAGCTAGTTCCAAAAATAAAACAGAGCCAATCAATGTAATGTTTGAAGTAAAGTAAGATTAGAATCTGGAAAGGCTGAAAAGTACATTTCTCAATTTCATCTGATTTTGACTATAATTAATAAAAGTTTGAATTGTCTGTTTTCAGACTAGAAATATACAGCAGACATGTATTCATACAGGCCTGATGGAAAACATTGTCTGATGGACCCTTCCATTTTAATTATTTTTTTGACTGTGATCACATACATTCTTTAACAATATTTTTACTTTTATATTTTGTTTTTAACAAGACAGCAGATAGCAGTATATTTTCAGTCCCTTTCTACCCCAATAATTCCATATTTTGGTCTTAAATAATTTTTTTTTTTGGATCCTTATGTGTTTTGGTGTTGGATTCTTATATGCCCTTCCCTTTGTCTAGAACTTGCCCTTTTCTTTGCCCAGCTAACTCCTTATCTTTCCTGTTTTGATATAAATACCACTTTTTCCAGAAAGCTTTCCTGAACTTCCCTTTCCCACTTCACAATCCAGGTCAGGTATATTTGTTAGGTTCTCATGATAGCTAATACCTTGTTTTTTCCTAATCTTACTGCTTTATATTTCCTTCTGGTTTATAAACTTCATAAAGGTAAGGTACTATGTATTTGTCTTACTTTTGGAACAGAGAGCCGCTCTTATACCATTGGCTGATTTTCATGTAATAAAGTTGTGTGAGAGGTAGTCTTAAGATTATTGTACCAGTATGGACACTCAGGCATATTCTGTCTTACAATTCTCAACCTATTGTTTACTTTTAAACACATACTATCTAGAATTCCAAAAATAGTCACAATCCAGATCAGGTATTATATTCCCAGCACTCAGCAAGGTGCCTGAAACATAGATTATTAAGCCAAGTCAGAATAAGACTAGAAAGAAATATGGGCCCAATCATATGGGACTTATGAGCTGTAGTAAAGATTTGAGACTTAAAGCGTGTTGGGGAACTACTGAAGGATTTTAAGAGTGAACAACATTTCTTCATTCATTCAGTAGTTGGGATTCTACTGTGTAAATGTTATTAAGCCAAGTGATAAAACATATTTGGTAAATGAAACATAAGTATATTCCCTGCCTTCATGGCATTTACACTCTAGCAAGTAATACAGACATTAAAAGGTATTAATATACTGATGTTTATTTTATTTATAAGTACTATATGAAATAAGTATGTGGCTTTTGTGTCAAACTTTTCTCCCATAATATAATCAAGGTCTCTCTGTGCTGTAGCATGTATCAGTACTTAATTCTTTCATATAGCTGCATAATACTTGCTTTGGTTTGGATATAGTTTGTTTCCCCCAAAGCTCATGTTAAAACTTGGTCCCAGTGTGGCAGTTTTGGGGGAGCTGGAGCTTGGGAGGTGTTTTAATTGTGGGGGTGGATTCCTCATGAATGGCTTGGTGCTGCTCTTGACAGAGTGAGTGAATTCTTGCTCTAGTGAGACTGGATTAGTTCTCTTGGGAATGGATTAGCTCCCTCTCGAGTTGGTCATTATGAAGCCAGAAAGACCTTCAGTTATTCTGTCTTTTCACTTCCCATAATGAAGCACAGAAGCCCTCACCAGAAGCCAGGGTTCTGCCCTTGAACTTCCCAGCCTGCAGAACTGTGAGCTAAATAAACCGCTTTTCCTTATAAGTTACCTAGTCTCAGGTATTCTGTTATAGCAACATAAAATTGACTAATTCAGTATTCTATTGTACAGATATACAAAGTTTTGTTTATTGCTTATTTGTCGATGGACATTTGGGTTGTTTCTACCTATTGGCTATTGGGAATAAAGCAGCTATAACTAATACTGTACAAGTTTTTGTTTGAACGCCTGCTTTTTATCTTTTGGTGTGTAGCAAGGCCTGGAATTGCCCGACTATGTGGTAATTCTATGTTTAATTCCATGAGGAACTACTAAAATGTTTTCCATAGTGACTGAACCATTTTACATTCCCACCAGCAATGTAGGAGAATTCCAGTTTTTCCATATCCTTACTAACACCTCTTATTTTGTTTTATAATTATTACTATACTAGTGGGTATAAAATGGTATCTTATTTTGGTATTGATTTTCCTTTCCCTAATTACTAATGACACTGAGCTTTTCATGTGCTTCTTTGCCATTTGTCTTTCTTCTTTGGGAAAAGGAGTTCTTTATAATAGAACCTTGTCAGATACATGTTTTGCAGATACTCTGTCCTGTTCTGTGGGTTTTCTTTTCACTTTCCTGATATGTAAAACTTTCATATGCAAACATTTTTATTTTTGGTGAAGTCTAATTTATTCTTTTGTTGCTCATGCTTTTGGCATCATTATTTAAGAAACCATTGCCAGATCCAAGGTCATGAAGGTTTGTCTTATAGTTTTAGCTCTTAAATTTATATCTTTGATCCATGTTGAGTTATTGTATGGTAAGAGTCCAACTTCATTATTTTATATGTGAGCATCTAGTTGTTCTGACATCATTTGTCAAATAGATTGTACTTTTCCTCCATTAATGGTTTGGGCATTTTTTTTTTTGAAAATCAAATGACCAAAAATGTTGGGGTTTATTCCTGTACTCTCAATTATATTTCATTGATCTGTCAGTCCTTGTGCTAGTACCTCACTGTTTTGATTACTGAAACTTTTTAGTGAGTTTTGAAATCCAGAAGTATGAGTCCTCCAACTTGTTCTTTTTCAAGATTGTTTTAGCTATTTAGGATTCCTTGCATTTCCATTTGAATTTTAGGGTTGGCCTTTTCATTTCTGCCAAAAAACCCCCCAAAAAACAAAAAAAGCTGTTGAGACTTTGGGAATGTAATGAATCTGTAGATCACTTTGGGGAGTATTGCCATCTTAACAGTAAGTCCTTCAGTCCATGAACATGGGATTTCTTTTCATGTAGTTCATATTAATTTCTTTCTTTTTGTTGTTTTCAGTATACAGTTGTTCCTTGGTTACATTTATTCCTGAGTATTTTGTTCTTTTTGATGCTATTGGAAATGAAATTTTCTCAGTTTTCTTTTCATATTTTTCAATTCTAATATATAGAAAAATAATGAATTTTTTATGTGTTCTGATCTATATTCCAACTTTGCTGAATTTATTAGCTGTAACCAGTTTTTTTGTGCCACTTTTAGAATTTTCTATATATAACATTATGTCTTTTGCAGATAGAAATAATTTTACTTCTTTCTTTTCAATCTGGATGGCTTTTTTTTCCCCTATGCCTCATTGCCCTGGCTAGAATTTCTAGTAGTATGTTGAATAGAAGTTGGGAAAGTGCATAAACATTCTTATCTGGTTCCTGATCTTAGGGGGAAAGATTTCATTCTTTCACCATTGAGTATTATATTGACAGTAGATTTTTCATGTATGCTCTTTATTATGTTAAGGAACTTTTTTTCTATTCCTAATTTATCAAGTACTTTTATCATGAAAAGATGCTGGGTTTTGTCAGATGCTCTTTCTGTACCAATTGAGATAATTGTGTACTTTTTTTTCTTTATTCCATTAAAATGGTATATTATGTCAAAATGCCCATGTGGCCATGTTGTGTGGTCCTTTTAATATACTCCTGGATTCTGTTTGCTAGTATTTTGAGGATTTTCACATCTATATTCATAAAAGATATTGTTCTGTAGGTTTTCCTGTAGTGTCATTGTCTTGCTTTGTTATCAGGGTAATGATGGCCTCATGGAATGAATTAGAAAGTGTTTCCTCTATGTTATATCTTTCGGAGGAATTTGAGCGGTATTCATGTTAATTTGACTTTAAATGCTTGGTAGAATTCACCAATGAAGCAATCTGCCACTGGACTGTTGTTTGTTGAAAGGTTTTTGATTACTGATTCAATCACCTTACTTGTAGTTTTCAGATTTTCTATGTCTTTTGAGTCAATTTTGGTAATTTGTGTGTTTCTAAGAATTACTCTTTTTCATGTTGGTTAATATGAACACCAACAAATTGTAATTTTTTAATAATCAAAAGAGCAGCAGTAATGTCCCTCTTTCATTTCTGATTCTAGTAATTTGAGGCTCTTTTTTTCTTAGTCTAACTAAAAGTTTTCCAAAATTTTTTGTTGATCTTTTCATATAACTAACCTTTGGTTTCATTTTCTCTATTCTTTTTCTAGTCTCTATTTCTTTTATTGCTGTTGTCTGTTATTTCTTTCTGCTAGCTTGGGATTTTGTTTGCTCTTCTTTTTCTAGCCCCTTAAGGTGTAAAATTAAGTTATTCAAAATATTTTATATTTTAAAGAAAAAAATATTTTTTAAAGAAATCTGGTGCCTGTATAGTGTGTCTTGATGTGGATCTTTGAGTTTCTTTGAAGTTCATTGAGCTCCTTGGATGTGTAATTTTGTCTTTTGTCTACTTTGGGAAGTTTTTGACCATTTTTTCCCCAGCATTCTCTCTGCTCCTTTCTCCCTTTCCTTTCATACCCTCATTATGTATATGTTGGTATACTAGATGGTGTTCCATAAGTTTCTTAGGCTCTGTTTATTTTTCTTCATTCTGTTTTCTTTCTGTGCCTTGAAATGGACAGTTTCATTTGACATTATCTTCAAGTTTTCTGATTCTTTTCTCTCTCTGCTCAGATCTGCTGTTAAAAACCCTGAAGTGATTTTTTTATTTCAGTTATTGTACTTTTCAGCTCTAGTATTTTTATTTGGATCCTTATAACATATTTTTAAACTATTTATTTGTTGATACTTTTTTTTTTTGCTTTTTCTTAGTTCTTTGTACTGGTTTCCTTTAGCTCTTTGGGCATATTTAAGACAGTTGATTTAAAGTCTTTGATAGGTTCAGCGTTTGTGCTGTAGCCTGGATAGTTTCTGTTAATTTTTTTTTTTTTTTTTTTTTTTTTTNTTTCTTGTTTCTTTGCACATTTCTTTTTTTTGTTGTTGTTGAAAACTGGGTGTTTTGAATATTAAGATCTGCAAAGAAAAAAACGAAAAGAAAAAAATACTTTCGGTCTTTGCAGGTTGACTCAGTGTTTCAGCATGCGTTCAACACTTAGCCAAGCAACTTACAACTTCACCTTAGCCTTCACTTGCGCTTGCACAGAGCCTAAAGACCAGCCAGAGGTGAAAGCTTATGGCCCTACCAGGTTTTTTTTTTTCTGGGTATGTATTCTGCCCTGAGCATACTCATGGATTTCTAGATTCCTCTTTATACGCAATGGCTTTTCAAAGCGTCTCTTCCTCCAAAATGCCTGACTCCCTTGTCTTTACTCTTAGGCTTTCAGCATGTGTTTTATTTGACCCAACTATTACTATCTATCCCAGGGGCCACCAGCTTATATGCTTGGCTTTCACTGGTTTCAGTGACTGCAGAGTTACACTGTCCTGATAAGAGTTTTAAATTAGTCAAAACAAAGGAAAGCCCCTTGCAGCAGACCTCAAAGGATACCCAGTCAGTTGCAAAACAATCAGACAAAATTCCTTGGGAGCATGTCTGCCATGACTCTTCTAGACCAAGTATTAACAGTGGAAACATGGCTGCTATCATTAAGACTGCCACGGTGCTTGAGAGTGGGATGGATGTCTAGGATGAGCGAAAAGACTAGAATGATCTCCTATCCTGTTTCTGTAACCTTTCTTCTGATTAAACATTCACTTGGTTGCTGTAAACCTTGGACAATCTTCCAGGGTTCTGATGAGGTTGATTGTGATAGGGTTTCTTTTGCCAAGTTTTTCAGTGTTTCTGGGGAGTGCTAGCCTCTAGCAGTCCCTACTCTGCCATTTTCACTAATGTCACTTAGCCATTATCTTTTCATACAATGCTTCTGTCCTCATTCTTTCTCACCTTTTTTTCTGGGACTTCAATTGCATATATTAGACCTACTCAGTATGCATTGCTGCATTATACTTTTGCTTATATTTTACATCTTTTTGTCTCTATGTTTTATTCTGGGTGTTTTCTTCTGACTTATATTTTATACCACAAATTATCTCCTTACCTGTGTCTAATCTGCTATTAAACCTATTCATTTTTTAATTTTGGTTAATGTATTTTTAACTCTAGAAATTAAAAAATAATATCTAGTTCTTTCTGAAGATTACTTAATATCAATCACAATGACTATTCTTTGAGTGTCATATATATGAATATAAATGGATAAATAATTATTTGAGGCCTAGGATGAGTTTCTCTTTTTCCAGAGAAGATTATATTTTGTTTATGACAGTAAGGATTATTAAAAATTCAGGATCACCTTTATTAGTTTTCAGAGATTCAACTACATTAAACTGGGCTTTTTAGTCTTCTTAGTGACCGGTCTGCATCTGTTTCACAGTTATTCCTAGGAGGTAGTCCTCCTATTTCCAGCTCAAAGCTTAGAGCTTTACCAGAGCTACTGTTGTTTAGTGCACTCTAGAATCCAGTTTTTGTGTCACTAGCCTCATGTGATTATTAAAAGATTCTCAACCTCTCAGCCCTCTCTTTTCAGTTAGCAGATGCCTCTAGGGAGAAGTAGCCTTGAATTCAAGCTTTACCTCTCTTCGTTTTCTTCTTCTCCTGGATCTTGGCACTGTAATTTTTTCTGCTTGTTTAGTTCTGTTATGGCCTCAAAGAGATACACACATATGTATTTTTCCCTCCGCTTTTAAGATTTTCTTAGAAGGCGCATTGGTTTGAATTACCTTAATCCTCTAATTCTCTATTACCAAGTCTAATGTTAGTGAGAGAAGTGTAAAACTTGTTTTGGCTTTACCACTGTGAAAAGCATCAGGAATTGTAAATATTTGAGTACATATAAGAGATTAAGAGATTATTCCCCTCTTAATTTTTAAAAAATATGTATGACTTGAGAGCAAAAATTATGAAATTTTTGTGTGGGTTTATAAGGTATGTAGACATAACACATATGACAGCTATAACATAATGAGGGGGGTGTAGGCAATGACCTACAATTTGTGAAGCAGCACAGCATTAACTATTAAATATTTTGTGAAAAAAGAGGTAACTAAAGCATTGTTTTTCCTAAAGCAACCACCAAAAACAATTTTAAAATGTATAGCGAAAACGTCTACACAAAATGGAGTTAAAAAATAATAATTCACAAGGCTGTTAGGAAAATAATCAAAGTATATAGGGGCCAAACAGGAAATGAAAATGAAATGATCGATCTGAATCTAAGTATGTTAGCAATTGCATTAAATGATCCAAAACACTGCTATCCAATAGAACTTTCTTTGCTGATGGAAGTATCTTACAGCTGCATCATCAAATACATAGCTGCTAGCTATATGGCTAATGAACACTTTGAATGTGGTTAGTACAGCTAAGGAATTGCATTTTTAGTTATTTTTAAAATGTAATGCATTTCAGTTTAATTTTACAGAGACCCATATAGCTAGTGACTATTGTATTGGACAGCACAGGTTTTAATGCTCCAATGGAAAGGCAGAGATTACTAATATTTCTTTTAAAAAGAAAACAGAAAAGCAAGACCCAACTATCTGTCATACCCCAAAAATATACTTTTAAATATGGACATAATAAGTTAATTGCAAATGGATGCAATCAAACAGTAAGCATAAGAATGCTAGGATGACCATATTAATGTCAGATAAAATAGGCTTTAAGAAAAAGTATACTGTAAAAACTACGGAGGAGTATTTCATACTGATAAAATCCTCTACATCCAGACAGTTTTAAAGTCAAATTCTAACAAAACTTTCAAGAAGCAGATGCTTCCAATTATGTACAGCTCTTCCAAGAAATCTAGAAAGAAAGGATACTCCTCAGCTAATTTATATTAAGATTTTAGAATAATCTTCATATGAAAGTCAGAAAAAGGACATTAGAAAGTAGAATTGCAGGCTGAATGAGCAAGAATGCAAATTTAATCCAACAGTGTTTTAAGACCGCATTATCAAGTTGTGCTTATTCCAAGAATATGAGTATGGTTTTATGTATTTAATGAATTTGATTTAGAATATTTATGGATTAAAGAAGAAGAACAATACATGATCCTCCGATGGATGCAGAAAAACATTTGATGACACTCACTACACATTCATGATTTAAGGAAAAAACTAAAGCCAGAAATTAAATGGAATTATGAAATAAACTTATTAAATGAGGAAACAAACCAGGTGTGGTGGCTCATAACCTGTCATCCCAGCACTTTGGGAGGCTGAGGCTGTGGATGTCTTGGGCCTGGGAGTTTGAGACCAGCCTGGGCAATATGGTGAGACCCCATGTCTTTTTAATAGAGATGGGGTTTCACCACATTGGCCAGGCTGATCTCAAACTCCTGACCTCAAATGATCCATCCACTTCGGCCTCCCAAAATGCTGAGATTACAGGTGTGAGCCACTGTGCCCAGCCTATATTGGGTCATTTTCAAATAGATGCAGGAAATAGATGCATAGCAATCCTGCCAGAGAGCTTATGGAGAATAGACTGAACACTTCCTACAGTTATAAAAAGTCCAATACTGGTATTGCTTTTCATGTTATCAGGAAGGAAGTAACTAGTTTGCCTTATGTAATTAAGATAGTTTCTGTGATGCTACATTACATCTGTTTTTCAGCTTTTGGTTCCTGTGACTTCTATAGCTTTTGTACATATATCCAATCATCTTACCTTTTCGAATCTGTACCATTTTTTAAATATATGTTTATATCTCATTTCCTAATTCCTTGATTTTTGCTGGCCTGCGTGGTTTCTGTTTTCATTCTTTACTTGTCCTATATGTCTTACTATCACTTTAGTTGCTAACGCACCTAGACTCTATGCTTTAGTGTACTTAATTTTCTACCCTATCTCTATACTTGACTGCTAATCATAACCCTAATACTCACTGCAGCTCCATCTCCGTTTTATAAGGGATTCTGGTGAACGGAGCAGTTAAAAATTACTTTGAAAATATGCATAATTAGTCAAAGTATTATTTCCAACTGAAAGAAAAGCTTTGAATTTCTAATTATTGGAATTAAATTTAAGGTGGTGTCATATTTTTGTTTTTTCTTATCAGGCTAAAAGACCCCACTAGTCAGCTGGCTGCCAGCTAGGACTAAGAATGAGAAATTTTGCTTGTTTCTGTTGCTTAATGTCTTCCAGCACAACTAACTTTGTCACCTTCTAAAATGGCCAAGTGGCAAATAGTGATTAATTCATTATTGGTTTACTGCAATTAAGAATTCATTTTGTGACTATATGGGCTTGAGGAAAGAGTGTATACAACCTTTCCATAGAACCTACTATTGACACTGTAATTTGGAATATGTGACTATACAGCCTACCTAACCTTTAAATGCTTTTTTGCTATGTAATTTGGATGTGATTCTGATTTTATTTAGGTACTAATGCTACAACTTGTACAATGATGTTAGATGATGCATGACATATATTGTAATATAGATAATTTCTTCCTGTCTTTTGATCCAGTTAATGGGTAATTATTGGGCAGGTTGATTTTTTTTTTTTTTTTTTAACAGAGACAGAGTCTCATTCTGTTGCTCAGGCTGGAGTGCATTGGCACCATCAGAGGGCTCAAGTGATCCTCCCGCCTCAGCCTGTGATTAGCTAGAAGTGCAGACAACTGCCACCATGCCCAGCTAATTTTTAAATTTTTTGTAGGAACAGAGTCTCGCTATGTTATCTGGGCTTGTCTCAAACTTTTGACCTAAAGCATTTCTCCCACGTTGGTCTCCCAAGTCACCGGGATTACAGGTGTGAATCATCATGCCTTCCCTGACTTTTTCTTTCAGTATAAATTTCTGGGCAGCTGGCTTTGGTTTTGAATAACTGACTTTTAGTTGAGGTCATTCTCTTGAAAGCTATTTTAATTATGTTTCATTCACTTGCTTTTATGCATAATTCTTTGGTAAATATATTTTTTCCTAAGTAGAGCTATTTATAAAGATACTTTATGCATAACAAAGATATATATATATATATATATATATATATATATATATTTAGAGAAAAAGAGTTATCTCTAATCCCGGGTCAAGAGTAAATCTAATTGAAATGCACATGTTAATTCAACCCACATGTTATGGACCTAAAAACAGATAAAACCATGGCCACTTTGAGAGTTTTAGTCTGGTTATACCTTTTCAATTTTGTATTATAGGAAAGTTAAAGGAGGGAATATCGATGTACATCCCTCAGAAAAAGCACTCATTGTTCAATATGAAGTGGAAGCTACCATTCTTGGAGAAATGGGGGATCCCATGTTGGGAGAACGAAAAGAATGTCAAAAAATGTAAGTTCTTTATTTGTGCACATTTTCAAAGTAGTGAACATTATATAAACTTCATACAAATCTGATGTTATTTCGATCTGCATAGGTGATTATTATGGCATTCTTCCAACCATACTTTATCTTAGTGAAGGAAAGATTATATTAAACTGTAAGTATGGAGTATATTAATCCTAGAGAAAATAAGATTTTTGTAAGCTTAATAGGAACTTGTTGTAACACATATATTCTAATTTATCCCATTTAGAAAATGAATATAATAGATTATGAACTACTAACTTGTGAAATCAACCATAAAAGATGTGTTTATGTTTTTTTTTTTAAAGTTCTGGGATACATGTGCAGAATGTGTAGGTTTATTACTTAGGTATAAATGTGCCATGGTGGTTTGCTGTACCTATCCACCTGTCATCTAGGTTTTAAGCCCTGCATGAATTAGGCATTTGTCCTAATGCTCTCCCTCCCCTTGCCCCCTACCCCCAACAGGCCCCGGTGTGTGATGTTCCCCCTCCCTATGTCCATCTGTTCTCATTCTTCACCTCCACTTATGAGTGAGAACATGTGGTGTTTGGCTTTCTGTTCCTGTGTTAGTTGCTGAGAATGATGGCTTCCAGCTTCATCAATATCCCTGCAAAGGACATGAATTCATTCTCTTTTATGGTTGCATAGTATTCCATCATGTATATGAGCCACATCTTCTTTATCCAGTCTATCACTGATGGGTATATAGGTTGGTTCAAAGTCTTTGCTCTTGTGAATAGTGCTGCAGTAAACATACATGTGCATGTGTCTTTATAGTAGAATGATTTATAATCCTTTGGGTATATACCCAGTATTGGGATTGCTGGGTCAAATGGTATTTCTATTTCTAGATCCTTGAGGAATCACCACACTGTCTTCCACAGTGGTTAAACTAATTCCAGTTTCTCCACAGCCTCACCAGCATCTGTTGTTTCCTGACTTTTTAATAATCACCATTCTAACTGGCATGAGATAGTATCTCATTGTGGCTTTGATTTGCATTTCTCTAATAACCAGTGAAGATGAGCTTCTTTTCATGTGTTTCTTTGCCACATAAATGTCTCCTTTTAAAAAGTGTCTGTTCATATCCTTCGCCCACTTTTTGATGGTTTTTATTTTTATTGTAAATTTGCTTGTTTCTTCTAGAATCTGGATATTAGACCTTTGTCAGATGCAAAAATTTTCTCCCATTCTGTAGGTTCCCTGTTCACTCTGATGATAGTTTCTTTTGCTGTGCAGAAGCTCTTTAGTTTAATTAGATCCCATTTGTCAATTGGGCTTTTGTTGCAATTGCTTTTGGTGTTTTACTCATGAAGTTTTTGTCCATGCCTATGTCCTCAATGGTATTGCCTAGGTTTTTTTTTCTACGGGGTTTATGGCTTTGAGTTTTACATTTAAGTCTTTAATCCATGTTGAGTTAATTTTTGTATAAAGTATAAGGAAGGGATCCAGTTTCTGTTTTCTACATACGGCTAGCCAGTTTTCCTAGCACCATTTATTAAATAGGAAGTCCTTTCACCATTGCTTGTTTTTGTCAAGTTTGTCAAAGATCAGATGATTGTAGATGTGTGGTGTTTTTTCTGAGGTCTCTGTTCTGTTGCATTGGTCTGTATATCTGCTTTGATACCTGTATCATGCTGTTTTGGTTACTGTAGCCTTGTAGTATAGTTTGAAGTCAGGTAGTATGATGCCTCCAGCTTTGGTTTTTTTGTGTGTTTTTTTTTTGCTTAGATTGCCTTGGCTATACAGGCTCTTTTTCAATTGCATATGAAATTTAAAGCATTTTTTCTAATTTTGCAAAGAAAGTCAATGGTAGGTTGATGGGAATAGCATTGAATCTATAAACTTTGGGCAGTATGGCCATTTTCACAATATTGAGTCTTCCTATCCATGAGCATGGAAATCTTTTTCCATTTGTTTGTGTCCTCTCTGATTTCCTTGAGCAGTGGTTTGTTCCTTTCCTTGAGCAAGGTACTCTTCAAGTTTGCCTTGAAGAGATCCTTCATGTCCATTGTAAGTTGTATTCCTAGATATTTTATTTTCTTTGTGGCAATTGTAAATGGGAGTTCACTCATGATTTGGCTCTCTGCTTGTCTATTGTTGGTGTATAGGAATGCTTATGATTTTTGCACGTTGATTTTGTATCCTGAGACTTTGCTGAAGTTGCTTGTCAGCTTAAGGAGTTTTCGGGCTGAGATGATGGGGTTTTGTAAATATATAATCATGTCGTCTGCAAACAGAGACAGTTTGACTTTTTCTCTTCCTATTTGAATATGCTTTACTTCTCTCTCTTGCCTGATTGCCTGGGCCAGAACTTCCAACACTATGTTCAATAGGAGTGATGAGAGAGAGCATCCTTGTCTTATGCTGATTTTCAAAAGGGAATCCTTTCAGCTTTCGCCCATTCAGTATGAGATTGGCTGTGGGTTTGTTATAAATAGCTCGTACTATTTTGAGATATGTTCCATCAATACCTAGTTTATTGAGAATTTTTAATATGAAAGAATGTTGAATTTTATTGAAGGCCTTTTCTGCATCTATTGAGATAATCATGTGGATTTTGTCATTGGTTTTGTTTATGTGATGGATTACATTTATTGATTTATGTTGAACCAGCCTTCCATCCCAGGGATGAAGCTGACTTGGTCTGGTGGATAAGGTTTTTGATATGCTTCTGGATTTGGCGTGCCAGTATTTTATTGATTATTTTTGCATTGATGCTCATCAGGGAAATTGGCCTGAAATTTTCTTTTTTTGTTGTGTCTCTGCCAGGTTTTGGTATCAGGATGATGCTGGCCTCATAAAATGAGTTAAGGAGGAGTCCCTCTTTTTTCATTTTTTGGAATAGTTTCAGAAAGAATAGTACCAGCTCCTCTTTTTACGCCTGGTAGAATTTGGCTGTGAATTTATCTGGTCCTGGGTTTTGTTTTATGTTGTTGGTAAGCTGGTAATTACTGCCTCAATTTCAGAACCTGTTATTGGTCGATTCAGGCATTCAGCTTCTTCCTGGTTTAGTCTTGGGAGGGTGTATGTGTCCAAGAATTTATCTGTTTCTTCTAGGTTTTCTAGTTTATTTGTGCAGAGGTGTTTGTAGTACTCCCTGATGGTAGTTTGTATTTCTGTGGGATGAGTGGTGATATCCCCTTTATCATTTTTTATTGTGTCTATTTGATTCTTCTCTCTTTTCTTCTTTATTAGTCTAGCTAGCAATCTATTTTAATTTTTTCAAAAAAACAACTCCTGGATTCATTGATTTTTGGAAGAGTTTTTCATGTCTCCATCTCCTTCAGTTCTGCTCTGATCATAGTTATTTCTTGTCTTCTGCTAGATTTTGACTGTTTGCCCTTGCTTCTCTAGTTCTTTTAATTGTGATGTTAGGGTGTTGATTTCAAATATTTTCACCTTTTTGATACGGGCATTTAGTGCTACAAATTTCCCTTTTAACAATTGTTTAGCTGTGTCCCAGAGATTCTGGTATGTTATGTCTTTGTTCTCACTGGTTACAAAGAACTTCTTTATTTCTGCCTTAATTTTGTTATTTACCCAGGAGACATTCAGAACCAGGTTTTTCAATTTCCATGTAGTTGTGTGATTTTGAGTGAGTTTCTTAATCCTGACTTCTAATTTGATTGCATTGTGGTCTGAGAGACTGTTTGTTATGATTTCCGTTCTTTTGCATTTGATGAGGATTGATTGTTTTACTACCAATTATGTGGTCGATTTTAGAATAAGTGCCATGGCACTTAGAAAAATGTGTTTGCTGTTGATTTGGAGTGGAGAGTTCTGTAGATGTCTATTAGGTCCACTTGATCCAGAGCTGAATTGAAGTCCTGAATATCTTTGTTAATTTTCTGTCTCATTGATCTGTCTAATATTGATAGTGGGTGTTAAAGTCTCCCACTATTTTTGTGTGGGAGTCTAAGTCTCTTTGTAGGTCTCTAAGAACTTATTTTGTGAACCTTGGTGCTCCTGTATGGGGTGCATATATATTTAGCAGAGTTAGCTCTTTTTGTTGCCTTGAACCCTTTACCATTATGTAATGCCCTTCTTTGTCTTTTTTGATCTTTGTTGGTGTAAAGTCTGTTTTATCAGAGACTAGGATTGCAACCCCTGCATTTTTATTTTATTTTATTTTTTGCTTTCCATTTGCTTGGTAACTATTCCTCCATCCCTTTATTTTGAGCCTATATGTGTCTTTGCATGTGAGATGGGTCTCTTGAATACAGCACATGGATGGTTCTTGACTCTATCCAATTTGCCAGCCTGTGTCTTTTAATTAGGGCATTTAGCCTGTTAACATTTAAGGTTAATATTGTTATGTGTGAATTTGATCCTGTCATCATGATGTTAGCTAGGTATTTTGCACGTTAGTTGATGTAGTTTCTTCGTAGGGTCACTCGTTTTTATAGACTACTTTTTCCTTTCCATATTTAGTGCTTCCTTCAGAACCTCTGGTAAGGCAGGCCTGAGGTGACAGAATCCCTCAGTATTTGCTTGTCTGGAAAGGATTTTATTTCTCCTTCACTTATGAAGCTTAGTTTGGCTGGATATGAAATTCTGGGTTGAAAATTATTTTCTTCAAGAACATTGAATTTTGGCTCCCACTCTCTTCTGGCTTATAGAGTTTCTGCAGAGAGATCTGCTGTTTTTCTGATGGGCTTCCTTTTGTGGGTGACCTGTCCTTTCTCTCCAGCTGCCCTTAACATTTTTTCTTTGTTTCAACATTGGAGAATCTGATGATTATGTGTCTTGGGGTGGATCTTCTCAAGGAGTATCTTGGTGGTGGTCTCTGTATTTCCTGAATTAGAATGTTGGCCTGTCTCGCTAGATTGGGAATATTTTCCTAGATAGTATCCTGAAGTGTGTTTTCCAACTTGATTCCATTCTCCCTGTGACTTTGAGGTACATCAATCAATCATAGGCTTGGTCTTTTCACATAATCCCATATTTCTTGGAGGCTTTGTTCATTTCTTTCATTCTCTTTTCTCTAATCTTGTCTTCACGCCTAATTTCAGCAAGGTGGTCTTCAATCTCTGATATCAACTTGATTGATTCGGCTGTTGATGCTTGTTTATGCTTCACGAACTTCTCATGCTGTGTTTTTCAGCTTTTTCAAATCATTTATGTTCCCCTCTGTGCTGGTTATTCTAGTTAGCAGTTCCTGTAACCCCTTAACAAGGTTCTTTCCTTCCTTGTATTGAGTTAGAACATGCTCTTTTAGATAAGAGGAATTTGTTATTATCCTACTTCTGTCAATTTGTCAGTCTCATTCTCCATCCAGTTTTGTGCGCTTGCTGGAGAGGAGTTGCAATCATTAGGAGGAGAAGCAGCATTCTGGTTTTTGGAATTTTCAGTGTTTTTGCACTGGGTTTTCCTCATCTTCGTGGATTTATCCTTTGATCATTGAGGCTGATGACTTTTGGATAGGGTTTTTGTAGGGGAGTGTTTTTTTGTTGATGTTGCTGTTGTTCCTCTCTTAGTTCTTTTTCTAACAGTCAGGCCCCTCTTCTGCTAGTCTGCTGCAGAAGAGTTTGCTGGAGTTCCACTCTAGACTCTGTTCACCTGGGTATTACCAGTAGAGGCTGCAGAACAGCAAGGATTGCTGCCTGCTGCTTCCTCTGGAAGCTTCATTCCAGAAGGGCACTGACCTGATGCCAGCCGGAGCTCTCTTGTATGAGGTGTCCGTCAGCCGTTGTGGGGAGGCCTCTCCCAGTCAGGAGGCACGGGGGTCAGGGACCCCTTTGAGGAAGCAGTCTGTCCCTTAGCAGAGCTGGTGTGCTGTGCTGGGAGAATCGCCCTTGTCAGGATCAACTGCTCTTATCAGAGTTGGCAGACAGGAAAGATTAAGTCTGCTGAAGCTGCACCCACAGCCACCCCTCCCCCCAGGTGCTCTGTCCCAGAGAGATGAGAGTTTTATCTGTAAGCTCCTGACTGGGGCTGCTGCATTTCCTTCAGAGATGTCCTTCCCAATGAGGAGGAATCTAGAGAAGCAGTCTGGCCTCAGCCACTTTGCCATACTGTGGTAAATTCCACCCAGACCAAACCTCTCAATCTCCTTAGCACTGTCAGGGGAAAAATACCTACTGAAGCCTCACTAATGGCAGATCCCCCACCCCACACCAAGCTCGATTGTCTCAGGTCGACTCCAGACTGCTGTTCTGACAGTGAGAATTTCAAGCCAGTGGTTCATAGCTTGCTGGGCTCCATAAGAAAGAGTGGGACTCACTGAGTGACACCACTTGGCTCATTGGCTTCAGCCCCCTTTCCACGGGAGTGAACAGTGCTGTCTGCTGGGGTTCCTGGCGCCACTGGGGTATGAAGAAACTCTTGCAGCTAGTTTGGTGCCTGCCCATACAGCCGCCTAGTTTTGTGCTTGAAATCCAGGTTCCTGGTGGTGTAGGCTCACAAAGGATTCTCCTGATCTGTGGATTGCAAAAACTGTGGGAAAAGCATTGTACTCAGGGTGGGTAGCACAGTCCCTCACAGTTTCCCTTGGCTTGGTGAGGGAGGTCCCCCAGCTCCTTGCACTTCATGAATGAAGCAACACCCCACCCTGCTTCTGCTTGCTCTCCATGGGTTGCACTCATTGTCTAACCAGTCCCAGTGAGATGAACTGGGTATTTCAGTTGGAAATGCAGAAACCACCCATCTTTTGTGTTGGTCTCGCTGGGAGCTGCAGACCAGGGCTGTTTCCTTTCTGCCATCTTGTTCCCTCCTTGTGCCTCTAGATATCTACCTAAGTGAGTTGAAAACATGTTCACACAAAAAGCTGTACATGTGTGTTTATAGCAGTTTTACTCATAATTGCCAACAATTGGAAGCAAACTAGAGGTCTTTTTAGAGTTTCTCTGTATTTACCTTTCTTTCTATGCCTTCTGATGTGTAGCTAAAACTATATAAAAATATAATAAATTTAAGAGACAAAAGGTAGGAACCAAAAAACCCCAAATAAATTAAGGAAGAAATAAAATTAAGGAACAGACTATTGCTAGGATTCTTCTTTTAAGCCTTAGAAGGCACTCTAGCAAATTTAAACAGAAAAGGAATTTATTAACAGCTTTTAAGTAACTTGTAGAACCCCAGGAGAACCAGATTTGGGGTTGAATATATAGCTTGGAATAATAAGTCATACTTCTGGACTGGTTTCAGGAGAAATCATCTACTTATGAATAGTAAGTTTACAGGACATTGCTCTGAGATCTCCACTCCTGCCCCTCTTAGCACCTTGATGTCTTCCAACAAAAATTCGCCATCTTTAACCTGAAATAATTCTGCTTGCTTGTCTTTCTCTTTTTGAAAAGAACCTTGCATGGGAGCATCTCCTTGACAGTCTTTTGACCAAGTAGACGCTTCTCTTTGAACCGAATTTTATGTCTTTATACCTCTTCCTGGTACTATGAATCCAAGTAACTAGGCAGTTGTTCCCAAACTCTTAATAATGGTTTCTTAATGGGTTCCCAGTGAGTCTCCTGGGCTAACTTTAAAAGGAGGGAGGGGTTGGCTTATTATTCATTTTTAATATACTAATCTAAGCATAAAATGTATTCATTTGTTCCTCAAAATTCCTCATATAGATCTTAAAGTGGATCTCACTTTTTTTTTTTTACTTTTACTTTCTATATAATTACCACCAGAACAACTGAATCTGAACATATCAATATTGTGTCTTGTCCTTAACTGAAAATAAGTTAGCATTTGTGGGTATGGTCAAGAAAATGATTTATTTGTGATGGTATGGAGACTTTATATATTTTATATCAGAAATACTGTTTTAAAACAGAATCTCTGAATATGCTGTCTTGTCTAGAAAGGCAGAAAAAGATTTTATGTTCCTTTTATTATATTGTTTGTCTAGCTCACAGAAAATCACTGCCTTGTATTTTTCTAAGCCTAATTATATCTACTAGTTTATTTTACTAAGAGTCTATGGCGAAGTTCTCTATAGTAATGTGTAATCTATAAATTATTCTATAGTAGTAGTATTGAAGTTATTACTTTTATAATACCTGAGTTGAAAACTGCTATTATACTTACAGCATTCGACTTAAGAGTCTCAATGCCAACACAGATATAATTTCCCTGGCAAGGAAGGTGGTTGAAGAATGTAAACTCATTCATCCCTCAAAACTAAGTGAGGTAGAACAACTATTGTACTATCTACAGAACCGCCGTGATTCATTGTCAGGAAAAGGTAAGTAATAGAATTCCTGACTTCCTAATGCAGAAAGTTGTTTGACTATAGTTTCTCAAACAACCATAAACAAAAGTTTATCAAACTTTTAATATTTGGTGTTGGGTATGTTTTTTTCACCAGTGCTATGAATGGGTAAACAACAAAGAATAAACATAATTTCTTTCATAGTAGGCTTTATATTAGCTGCTTCCTCATAAAATGGTCTAATTATTTTTCATGTGTTGTATATGTACACATATACTGAAATAAGGCATAAAAAAGTAAATGTCTGTCATATTGATTCTAGAATAACAAAAGGAGAGAATTTGGGGCAGAAAACCTATTTTCACTGCCCCAACTAGAATGATATTTTATAAACTTCTTTTTTATATTTGTTTACAGTTTGGATGGATTATGTGTTAAAA
>NW_016107399.1:6128485-6140916 GCF_001604975.1 Cebus imitator | reverse complement strand
AGACGGGGTTTCACCACGTTGACCAGGATGGTCTCGATCTCTTGACCTCGTGATCTACCCGCCTTGGCCTCCCAAAGTGCTGGGATTACAGGCGTGAGCCACCACGCCCGGCCACGGTATAACTTTCATGAATCTTTTTTTCTTTTTTGCAGCAGAGAAAGAGGTTTAATTTGGGGGTCATCAAACTAGGAGATGACAGAAAACCTCAAATCCATCTCCCTGAGGAATTTGGGGCTAGAGTTTTTAAGGGTTTTGGATTAGGCTGAAGCACAGAGAGTGTTGATTGGTCAGAGAGTGTAAGGTGAAGTAGTGGGACAGGATGATGAAGAAGCCGTATTCTCACGCTGATTTCATTCCTCTATGAGGGTCTTCAGACTGGTTGATATCAGCTATTTCACTGACACTCATGGTCTGAAAAACATTTTAAATGATCCTTAAGCAAAAGCTTTATGATTCTAACGTCAGAGATGCTGTCTGTAGGAACAATGGGGTTGCAAATGGTATGTTTGACTGACTATATGACTTCAGCAACAAGGGAATGGGCCAAAGTGTAGCCTAATTAATGCTTAGTCATAGAATTCTTATCACCCTGTGGGGACAGTTTCAGTTCCCCCTTTTCTTGTTCATCCTTAATCCTGAGGTATGATCAATAAAGAGGGAATCAAGGATGACCTTTCTAGCAGCTTTCTGCCGACAAGGTATGCACATAGCAGGACCCTGATTGGGATTTGAGGAATGAAACTGCTTAGCAGTGGCCTATAAATGGTTCTTGATTGCCAACTCTAGGGTTCCAACTCTGCATGACAAAAATGTCAGTGGTTGTTACTAGTCCCTGTTGTCTTTTGGGAATAGAAAGAAGAGCAAAATGACAATAATGATAATAACAAGAGTTTGTAAGGAGGATCAAAACCAGTTTCCCCTTCCCATAGGAAGCCAGCCAAAGAGATTATTAAGGTGGTCTGCACCTCTTGTAACCATTTAGCTTGTTTGGAAATCTTTGCTATTCACAGCATGTGGTATTAGTTATTTCACAGATAACCCCTTGCTTTGCCAGGAGGAAATCTAATGTAATTGGATTATCCAAAACCATCTATGCCAGAGTTTAGGCCTAGCAGTTTTCTTCTTCAGTTTAGCATGTCAACATGCCATATTTTGAGGTATATATTTCTGAGCCCCAACATCCCTTGTATGAAACTTTTGTAGAAGTTCTACACACAAAAAATGGAGTTGGTAGAAAAATTGAGTTAATAGCTGAGTGGCAAAGGATCCCAGTAAGCCAGTCTCCCATTCCTGAGAATAGGCCATGCCCATTAGACAGCCGTGTCTCATTTCAGGAGATGCTTTGTAGACTAGCTTTCAAACAGAGGAAAAACAAATGTTGGTATTTGGGGCAATCTATAAACCAGTTTCCTTAGAGTATGAAAGGAAGTCAGTTGATGTGTATAAATGTTAGACTCAAAGCATCTCAGTTAAAGTGGAAATAAGCAGTAGCAATCTGACAAGTTTTTCTTGCCCATCTTACAAGGTGTGAGCTTTGGCTTGCATGGCCTTAGAAAAAGTTAATAATGATTTTACTGAGTTTAAGTCAGAAAAATGGAAGAAAATTTTGAAAATGTTAGTTTGAAGACTTGTAGCCAGGAAATAATTCAGGTTTAGTTCAAATTGTAGAAAACAATAAAAACTCAAAAATAATAGACAAAGCTACAATCTAGTAACAGGTATACTGTAGTTTCTTTTGAAACAAAATTTTTATCTCCAGTGCCCCATTTCTACCAAAGACAAATTATAGTAGGACCAATTTATTTGCAAAATAAGTTTTATATTTGGCCTGACTGCATAAAGTATGTCAAGAATAGTGATTGGCCATATAGGCTCTTTTAAGTTGACTTTGCAGGAAATTTTTCATAAGGAATCTTAATTTCGACTTTTTAAAAGCCTCCAGGTTAGCCAAACCAAGGATTTATCCATGCCTGCAGATACCTCTATGAATTGGGTGAACTCATCTCCTGTGGAGGTCCCAAAATAACATGAGGTTTCTGGATCTCTTAAAAGTAACTTTTTTTTACTTATCACAGATGCAGAACTCTATAACGAAACTACATAGACGAGGTAGAAGGCCAATCTTTCCAAGGTGCTTTTATTGACTCTATAAAGTCAACATCAATTCCTCAAAGCAGTCTGGTCATATCTCAAAATATGCCAATCCAATCAAAGCCTTGGTAAAGTAACCAGCATCTCCAATTGTGTCCTGCTACAAAAGAAAACAGATTCTTATTGAACTTATGCGAATAACTGTATTGCCATAAAAGAATACTTATGAATGGTTTCCACACTTGTGAGAACTTAGATAGAAAGGCAAATTTTTCTCAGAAAGATATACTTTACTTGTCATAAGCTGTAAATAGCTCAAAAGAAAAAAAATGTTTTCTTGGCTCCTCTTCAGTCAGAGTAGCAGACTTCCCAACAGAATGTTGTCTGTTAACCTTGGAATTGCTATTCACAAACCAGGCAGTTCTTTGTCAGTCAGGTGAAAGCTGTGTAATGGGCACTGTAGAATCCTGCAGCTTCTCACACAATTTCAGAGTCAGTCCTGGGGAAAAAGAGGCTCCCGGATCATGACTATCTCCTCCTTGAATTTCCCAAGTAGCATGATCCTATACAAACTATCTCCATTTTATTATGGAATGCTTCTGGGCACTGCTATCCCCAGTTAGACTGTTTCTCTGACATTGCCCCAATAGCATGGGTATTTCAGATGTCATGATCATTTTATGTCTTTCCATCATAGGGTGTCTTCAGTTAATGTCCTATAACAAGGCAGTAAATGCCTCTTAAGTGGAAATTCTCTTGTCCAGAGTCACAGTAGTCATCAATGGGATGTGCTCGCAGGACTTTTGCCATAAGCCTCAGTAAACATTCCACAAAAGGCTATGAAGTGGAGAATTTGTTCCTACCAGCACTCTGGCTTCTATTCTGTATTCAATGAGCTTGGGGAATCTTACTGGTTCCATTTTAGTATGTCCAGTTAATATAGCTTGAAGGGCAGATTTGTATCCCTTCAGTTTTACAATACTGGGCAGAGGAAACATCCTCTAGTTAGATACGATATCCATTTTCGTAAGACATTTAGGTTAAATATATACAACTACTTTACATAAACCCTGTTTAAACATTTCAACTTTGATAATCCCACCCATCCTTACATTTTACATTCTGGTCCTAAGAATTTCTCTTCACTCCCAGACCATTTTACGCTCTCCTGTGAAAAGAGATTTGAGTTCCCAGCAGAGGGTTTAGCTGAGGGACCAAGGCTTTTTAGTCAGTCTTCGTGTTGATTAACCACCTCAACATCACCCCAGGCAATTGTTCAGTTTTCTCATTTTGATCTTTGTCTTCTGATTTTTTAAAAAATGTCTCCAATTGGGGTAAATACAGGAAATTGATTTGGTACCCTTTAAGGTTGGGGGAACCAGCAATTAAGACCTTTCTTTCAACCCAATCAATTTCCATTTTGTTCATTCCATTTCTTAATAACTGTCTAAAGATTTTCACTCTGCTGGGATGAGTCCCATGACTCTACCCTTCTCTTTTCCTCTTGGTTTTACTCCTATCAATGTTTTCTTCATCCATCATATTTCTTAATAACTGTTTAAAACTTCCTGTCTTCCTGGGATGAGTCCTTTGACCTTCCCCTCTACCCTTCACCATTCCCTTGTTAACTAACCTAATTATTTTCTACTATCATCTGTAAGACCCTTGAGGAAAAGCTGACCATGACCTGGGTATTGGGCATATTCAAGGGGTGAATATCCCTGCCATCGTAACTCCAGTCCCATATGGCTTGCATATAAGCTGCTTCATCTGGGGTACTCCACCAGTTATAGGTGGAGTTGGACAGTCCCTTTTTTCAGGGTAAAGAGACCTTACAGGGGCTTTTATCCAGTTCATTAGACTGACTCTTTTTCTCACTAATAACCCTAATAACCTCCTGTTTGTCTGGATCATGTATAACCATTTGTAGTTGTTTAATAGTGAGCAGTGGGTACTGTACCAACCCAAACATGTTCTTTCAATCTGCAGCATTTAAAACCAAAGACAGTGCTACCAAATTAGTTACTCTCATAATCCATTTCAGTATAGGTTCCTTAGGGAGCTGATGATACTGATCTATAAAATAAAAGGGTGGGGGATGAGGAACCTTTGATTCCTGAGTGACCGTGTGGTCATCCATGGCATGGAACTGCAGCTAGGCCATGCCCAGTTACTAAAGGTAAAAGTTACAGTGAATTTGGAGATGGATAAAACTTCTGGGGAGTTGGTTCACTGGATGCATAAGGAAATGTAAACTAATATGAAAAAAGCGTAATATTCAATTCCTTGGTTATTGTTATCTATAATGGCTAAAATAAAAGTAAAAGAGTGCTGAGTTGGGTCTTGAGGCAGGAGAAAGCACAGATGTGGGTCTGTGTGATCAGGTCACTAGCCTCAAAGCTACCCACAAAAGCAGAAAGTTATATAGGGCAATATAAAATGCTTCCGTGACCCGTGGTCTCCAAGAAGGTAGCCAATGTAGAAGAAAAGCAAAATGAAGTAACTATTGAAACCAAAGTATATAATGTAAAGGAATTGTTCTACTTGATAAAGCTCCCACTTGGCCACAGGTCAAGTTTTCAAGGACGTAAAACAAGATGAGAAGAACCCTCAACTAGTATTCTCTTAATGAAGAACACAGAAAGACAAAAGATTATTTCTGGAAGGAAAGGGAACAGTATAAATATTCATAAACCAAAAAGTATACCAGAGTCAATGTTTCCTAAGACTAGTCACACACATCTTTTTCTCCTGTTAATCAAAACCTTGCAGGAGACAGTGATTTCTTAACCTTTTGCTCAACCAGATTCCACACAGAGAGATCTGGAACCTGACTGGTAAACAATTCTTACTACCCTACTGCCAGCTTGTCAGGTTCCTGGATTCTCTTAACTGTGACTTCCAAAAGAGCAGACCTTTGATCACCCTGCTTGCTGATTACAAAAGAAAACATTTTCTTTATTTTCATAGGTTCATAGGTGAAAACTGTCCAGTATGGCAAGATACAATCCAAGGGGCTGCTTGAGGTAGGAGGGATCAAGTTAGCATTTCCTATATCGACCGAGTCAAAATTACAGTGTACATGTAACAAAGACAAACACCAGTTACTTGGCGTAGTATCCAAGTTTTAATCTAGCAAAACGGACAAAACAGATCTTCCTTTCCACCTGTTAGGCCCACTGAGCTTCTGCTAATGTTTCCTTCTGGGTTCCCCATACAAAAACAGGACAAGATAAGAACAGACATGAGACTGTTCAGTCATGAACAGTCAATAAGTCAGAATTATAAAACTAGGTTTCATAACTGAAACCAAATTGTCCGGGAGTACTTCCTCCAAACATTGCTCTTTATTCTCCTTCCAACTGGGGAAATTCCCCTCAAACAGGGCCCCTTTTACAGATTAGGAAGGGTCAACAGGACCTCTGAATAGGACCTTTAAGGAGAACAACAGATCAGGAGAAAGCAAAAGGGTTGTCGATTACGCTTGGGAATACTTAAACCAGAGAAGTCTTTCAGATTCAGAAACTGTTTCTCTGCTGCAAGCAAGCTTATGTGAAGGTCGACATGCCTTGCTGGCAAGGGAGGCTCCAGAGACAGCCATGGCTTAAAGAAGCCAGACAGCCACTTGGACTCATCTCCGGGCCTCTGAAATGTCAAGGGGTCACTGAGCCACAGGCAGATGCCCATGAGGGGTATCCTTTTGTGGGGTCACCACTAAATTGTAACCGTTACAGCAAGTCAATACATTAAGACACTGGGTTGCAGCAGAAAAAAAGGGGTTTAATTGTAGGGTCACCAAATAAGGAGACGGGAGGAAACCTCAAATCCATCTCTATTAATCCTTCTTAAGAAAATATTATGTTTTTATTACTCAACGTCTCTATTGTTGTCATGCTCCCATCCTCAATTTCCTCATAAAAGAACCAACCCACTAAGATATTAGAGCTCAGAAAATGATCATTTATATAAAATAATCTAAACTAAAAATCAAAACAAAAACATAGATATTTTAATGGAAAATTATCTCAGATTATTGAATGCTTCATTTTGTTTTGCCATTTTATAGAATTTACTAAATGTACATATTTGTACATATGGTCCTTTTTTTTTTTTGGAAACAGGGTCTTGCTTCATTGCCCAGACTGGAGTGCAGTGGTATAATCACAGCTCACTGCAGCCTCCTGGCCTCCAGTGATCCCTCAACTTGAGCCTCCCTAGCAGCTGAGACTATAGGCATGTGCCACCATACCTGGCTAATTTTTTACACTTTTGTAGAGACTGGGGTCTCACTATGTCGCTTAGGCTAGTCTCGAACTCCTGGGCTCAAGTGATCCTCCTGACTTTGCCTCTCAAAGTGCTGGGATTGCAGGCCTGAGCCAGTGTGCCCAGCTGGTGCTTTTAAAATATATCAATGCTCAAGTTTTGATTAGACTAAGAGGGGAAAAGAAAGAAAATTTTGTTTGGAATTTTTTCCAGTTAATCAGTCTCCCTTCATCCACAGCAAATAAAATGCCTTGTACTTAATGTATACTTTTATTAGTTGTGAATACTAGATACTTATATACTTCTGTGTATTTAGTGAATACTAAATACTTAGATACTTCTAAGATAGATGATCAATATATATTTGTTGAATGAATTAAATGGTTGTAAATTTATTTAAAAGCAAAAATACGTATTTTGAATAAATATGATTGCTTCTAATCACATAGCTGGCATTCAGTGAAGTACTATGTAGATAAGGAAAATATCAAGAAACATTTTTATTAAACAAATATGTTATGATAGAACATTCTTGTCAAGATGTCTGTAAATGATGAGAGATCACATAATCCAATAAATTCCAAGTAGAAAAGCAAATCTGGTAGTCTTTTAATACCTGTGTCTGCTTATTGTAGGTAACAGTACAGTTCAAGTTGATCTTTCCTAGTGCCAAATTAATGTATTTCTGAAGGCATTTATAATAAAATATCCTCAAACTAGTAAAAACTCTTTCACTGAGTTTTCAGGGCAAATCAGTGGTTTAACCTTGCTCCCCAGAAATTAAAAGAATATGAAAAGATTTCATGTAATTATTTTATCCATATTTCAAGTCAATATTTTGTCTAGGTAGAGTATTATTAATAGTTGAAGACATAGGAAATGCTTTAGGAAGTGTATATTAAATATACACTTTTTTAAACTATTGGTGTTTCTTTGTTAAAACTCTTTTGATAGGCAGTATGTCAAAGCCAGAAATTTTATCTTAGTGATTGAAACAAAATAATAATACTTATTTGGTTATGTGACTCATTACATTCAGTGATTTTTTTCTTTGCGTAATTAAAACCACAGTCTTAGTAAATTATCTGTTTGAAGCAGAATTAAACTGTTGAGAATATATGAGCTTACATAGAATGGGTGCTGTCCTCTGGAAATAATGACCAATTCTATCATTTGTATTTATTTGCTAATTATTGAATCAAAAATGTTGATACCATTCTAACTTACTTTCATGTGCATATATTATTTAGATTTATGATTCTGATCAATAAAGTATATTGGATAGTTTTTTTTTGCTAAAAATGAAATTATACCATTAATCAGGTAATTCCATATAATGAATGACTCAAACTTGTGTTCAGCTATTTTGGATAACTATTTATTTGGGACTAAGTGGGGATATAATTAACATAAGTAATCAATATTTGCCTTTCAATTTATGATCTTAATTTTCCTTGTTAAAAAAGAACCAGTTAACTTTCTGTACCTTAGCTTTTAAATTTACCCATTTTTATTTCTTTCTGCCTTGTTAATTTTCATTTTAGTTTGTTACTCAAGTTATACTTTTTTCTTTGCCTTATTGATTTTCCTATTCCTACCTTAAATTTGAATTAGAAATGGAAAGAGAGGATACTTAGAACAGACTATTTTGCTTCTTGTTGGCAAGTTTGGCTGTATACCTTACCTACCCAAAAAGTTAACCAGGGAGGAAGTTGCTACCTAACATAATTTGGTGATTAGTTATAGACTTTACTAATTTATACTCTCCTTGATATCCTCATTACATCAAGTGGATTATATATGATCATTTTTATACATTGAGAAAAGAATATTTCATCAACTATTTAGTTTTAATATCTCCAGTTTAGCTAGAATTAAACTCAGCTGCTGAAAATAAAAATTACCTAGAAACCTTAAAACCTAATTTTCCTTATTAAAAAATATTTTTACAGAGAAAAAAGAAAAATCAAGCAAGCCTAAAGATCCACCTCCTTTTGAAGGAATGGAGGTAAGACTGCATGCATTCTGATCTAACAGAGGACTGGATTATAAGACATTGCCTTTTTCCATCGGTAATACACATAATCACATTAAACCCATGTGACATTTAAAAAAAAAATGATTGAATTCAGAGGTACCTGAAGAAAGTAGAAAATTATTTAATTGAAAAAGACATAAAATATTGGTTGTGCTTCTTAGACAATTTATTTTAATAAATGATGGGTAAAAATGTTTACATTATTCTTATTTGTAAATTATTATTTCTACATTATTATTATAATATGTTTTGAAATATATTATTTAATATACTGTAGTAGATACAAATATTTTATATTACATTTGAGATACTTTATATTGATAGACAATTTAAAAAGCTTATATACATCTCATTTTATTATGGGGTTTTGTATTAGAGTCCTAGGTCTAAAAGTCTAAAATTTTCCTATCCAAAAAGGTGGCTACTGTGAGTTCTTTGGAAATTTGTGTGTTATAAAGGCCAGTATATTGATCACAAAATATCATTTCTTTGACAATGAATCTGTTGAGCATTGTTGATGAGTATTTTCTGCCTCTTCCTTTGTTTCAGATTGATGAAGTTGCCAACATTAATGATATGGATGAATATATTGAGTTATTATATGAAGATATTCCTGATAAGGTTCGGGGTTCTGCTTTGATCCTGCAGCTTGCTCGAAATCCTGATAACTTGGAAGAACTACTATTGAATGGTGATTTATAGCTATAAATATTAAAAGTAGAAAATTACTATAAAACATGTTTAATTATAATAGAGGAATAAGTTAAAAACAATATTTATACAAAACTTAAGAATGCATATATTTTCCAGCTCTTTATTTTTTTTCTTACTCAGATTTCTTAAATTGAGAGCATGGTATTTATTCTCAGGAGAATTCACAAACTGTTTAATTTAAACAAGGAAAATTAAGCATTAATGGTACTGTACCTTATCTTTCTTCTTCTCTGGAAACTGTTTTATTCTTTTAATTAGGATAAAAGATCAAACTTTAGACATTTGCCTAGATATTTATATATATCATGTTTTATTAAATTAGAGTTCAATATTAGTTTTTTCTTAGTAGCACAAGGAAAGCTGTTAATCTTTGCAGTTTCATTGAGATTGAATTTCACATCAAGTGTTTGCTTTCTTTTCACTAGAAGTAATTGGTAGTAACAAGAAAAGGAGATAGAATGTTTTTAACACCGTTTTCTTAGTAACAACACTATAGAATCTTTTTTTTTTTTTTTTGACAGGGTCTCCCCTCTCTTGTCTAGGCTGGAGTGCAGTGGTCCGATTTCGGCTCACTGTAATCTCTGCCTCCCTGGTTCATGCAGGTCTCCCGCCTCAGCCTCCTGAATAGCTGATTTTACAGGCATGCACCACCATGCCCAGCCAAATTTTTTTCACTTTTTTTTTTTTTTTTTTTATTAGAGTTGGGGTTTCACCATACTGGTCAGGCTGCTCTGGAATGCCTAACCTCAGGTAATCCACCCGCCTCGGCCTCCCAAAGTGCTGGGATTACAGGTGTGAGCCACTGCTCCCAGCCTGTAGAATCATTTTAAATGCATAGTTTTCTGATTATACATTTGCCAAAAACAAAATAGGAAAGATGTCTTTATTATCTGGTTTGCATTACGTGAGAGAGAATGCCTTTCTGGCTGTTGACAAATACATGAATAAAATAATTCAAATCAATCGTTTTGTTAATCAGTACTTTCAAATAAGTATTTCAAATGGCTTTTCTGCTATATTCTTGCCATTCTTATATGAAATAGATACTTCTTGAAAACTTACTGTGTGGCAGGCACTGTTCCCATATTTTCATGGAATTGTTTTAGTGTTCTCTCTCCTTCTGTTCCATTGGTTTATTTGATGATTTACATACCAATATCACACTGTTGTTGTGTTATTTTGTGTTTTGACTTAACTTTAGAATATGTAGGAAAAATGTTCCAAATTGCTTTCTTTCCTCCCATAATTGGTTTTGCTGATCTTGCACATCTGTCTTATATATTTTGAGATTATTTCATCATATTCTGTGAAAAGTCATAGCGGAGTTTTGATTATGATTGCATTCAATGTAGAAATTAATTTTGGGTTATCTTTTGACCTCTTGTAAACTGTATTTTAGCTATTTCTTAGTAAACTGTATACAACTCCTGTAACTATATTTTTATTGAGATGTTTCTTTATTCTGTATTAAAGGAGAAAAATGAAATAAAATTTGGCAAATAGGTCACTAAACCTAGGCCTAAATTTATGACATTATAGAACAGTTCTGTGTAAGTTAGTATTTTAAGAAATACTATTTTCTCTGTGTTATAATGGTCAGATGCCTTTGGGAATTATTAGATTGAATAATGCTATACCAGGTTCTTTATTAAATAGGACTTTTTGGAGCCTTTACATGTTAATATGCATTATTTATGTGACTCCAAAATCATTTTTTTCAAAGCATATACTATTCTAGTTCTCTATATTGTGAATGTGAATAATACTGTGAAATGCGATCATAGGATGATTTTTAGTTTGCTAAAAAATTTGTCGCGGTGGATTCATAATACAGTAATTTTTGAAAGCTCAAATATGGAACATTTTTATTACAATAAATACTCATAATGCAGTCTATAAAGTACTATTGTAAATCCTGAGTACCTATTAAAAACAGTGGAATTATGATTTATGTATTTTAACATATTTTAATTAATAATTAGTATGCCATGTACCAACCTGATTTGAAACTAGTGTCATTACTTTAATTTTTGTTTACTCAAGATAGAATTTTAGCAGAAATGCTTATTAACCTACCTGAAAGTTAATTTTGTGAAAGTTTTTTGTTTTATTTGTGGCTATTAGCATAAATTCAGTGTGATACTGAAAGATCAATTTTTCTGTGTACAGATTTTATTTGTTTTTTAATTTGCTTTAATGGAACAACTGCTAGTCTACTAACCTCATTTTATTCTAGACTTATTCAAGTTTTTTTTGTATTATCAAATACATTAAATCAGATGTTAAAAAGTCAGTACTGCATTAGTAAGATTACAGTTCTTAATTTAAGATTGTTAAATTAAGAAAGACTTTTTATTTTATTGTCACCATAACATACATATTATGTCACTTTATCTAAATCATATTTTATTACTTCTGTGTTCAGTGTATATTTGAAGCAGCATGTTATGTATTTTTAAGTAAAATTACATTTTAGTTTTAAAAATAGCTTTCTGTATTGGAAAGAAGCATCCTACTTTTTGTCCCAGTTCTATCTTAGCTTTGTTATTTATTAATAACTAGACATTTAAAACCAATCATCCTTTATACCAGAGCAAGGAGAATGATCGTTTCAGTACCTCTCCTTTTTCTTTAGAAACTGCCCTTGGTGCGTTAGCAAGGGTCCTGAGAGAAGACTGGAAACAAAGTGTTGAGTTAGCTACAAACATAATTTACATCTTTTTTTGCTTTTCCAGGTAAGTATAAAAACTATTAAACAAAAAAACTACTGTATCTCTGTTGCTTTTTGTCTGTATCATTGATTCAATTTGTAGATCACTCATTCTCAGTTTTTCTGTGTGTCTGCCTGTGCTCTACTGCTGAATTCTTATTCCTGTTTCCCACTGTCTGTCTTGCTGTTATTCTATCTTTTATGTAGTCTATACTCATTCATGCCTCAGTTTCCTCATGAGCAAAATTTGGATAGTAATAGTGGCACCCTCTTTGGATAGTTTTTTGGATTAAATGAATTAAAAATGGAAATACTTAGAATAAAGCCTGATCCAGAGTAAGTGCTCGGTAAATGTTATTGTTATATATACGCATGTATGTGCACATACCTGTTATGTATTCATATTAATTATATAGCCTTAAGAAAGATCTTTATTAAGAAATTATGAAAAGTTTCTAGCCAATTCCTAGAGAATTGCTGCTTCTGTTCTAAAAATATGCTTGGCCGGGCACGGTGGCTCAAGCCTGTAATCCCAGCACTTTGGGAGGCCGAGGCGGGTGGATCACGAGGTCAAGAGATCGAGACCATCCTGGTCAACATGGTGAAACCCCGTCT
>NW_016107399.1:6109866-6128315 GCF_001604975.1 Cebus imitator | reverse complement strand
AAAAAAAAAAAAAAAGAAAATAAATAAATAAATAAAAATATGCTAATATTAGCAAATAAATATTTATTGAATAAATACTTGGATGATTGAATTATCTAGAAAACATGTAAAGCCTTATTACTAGTACTTACTAATTCTCTGATGTCAGTTTTATGTAATAAATAAAGTGTGTGTCTAGTATTGTTACATTATTGGTTTTATTAGACAATAATCTAAAAATTTATTGTGAGTATCTGAGTTAATATGGTGATTAATTTCAAAGAAGTGTCTACTTTCTAACTTCTTAAATATAAATATTTTAGGTAAGGGTAATGTGATAAAATATATTTAAAGTAATTTTATAATCTCAAGTCTTCCTAATATACTGTGGATATATTCATTTATTGAAATATGTATATCAAATTTATTTTCTACATGATTTGTACCAGTGATCACTAAAAAGAAATTTTCTGTTCTCATAAAATGTGTTATTATAATATACATTAAAATGCCTTTTTTAAAGCTTTTCTCAGTTTCATGGACTTATTACTCACTATAAAATTGGAGCCCTGTGTATGAACATTATTGATCATGAGTTAAAAAGACATGAGCTTTGGCAAGAAGAACTTTCAAAGAAGAAGAAAGCTGATATCCTTTTACAGTGGCATTTGAACCCTCTGTTGACTTTGGTTATAAGTTTTGGATGGGTGGAATGGTTTTGTTCTTTTTAAAAAATTGTTAATTGCATTACTTGGAAACAATGCAGTTATGTGTTACTGAAAGTAAGAAGTAGATTGAAACCATCAAAATGAATACAGTTTGACATTAACTTTGTGTCTCTTCTCAACCTTTCTTAGTTGATGAGGTAAAAGGACCAGGTAATAGTCGTGTCAGGTAACTTAGTAGGTGAGGTTCTAAATGATTACATCATTACATACACTAAGATCCTTTGGTTAGTTGGAGTCTGGCTCACCACTGCTGCTTATGTACTTCTGAGTACTAAGGTGACTTTGATTAGAATGTGTGTAAATTTGGTGATGAATCTAGTTAAAAGCTGTATTTTTCTAGGAAAGTACAAAAATATTTTTCTTAATAAATACAAATTTGAAAGGCCTTGATAGAACCTGTGAAAGGAAATTTAGGTATCTGTTTTAAAATCTATCTTGCAAATATAAAAGTCTTTTCTGCAACTTCCCTGACAAATGGTGTCATATAGGCTATTGTTTAACAATGTCACTGCTTATTGATTTAACCCATTCTGGGGTTTAGCATTCTGTTTATTATAATAGTCTTTTGCTTAGTGTATTGAAGTCCATTTCCCAATAACTTCTATCCATTGGTTCTAGTATTGCATACTAAAGCAATATAGAATAAAGATATTTTCTTCAACATCATAATTCTCATATTTGAAGATATTTATCATATTTTAATGCTTCTATATCAAAGGCTTCTGGTTTATTTATATCTCTTCAAGCATAATGTGTTTTGCAGTGAGGCATGCTGATAACTTTCCTTTGAATCAAATGTTTATTGATGTCTTTTAAAAAGTGAAAACTTTATTCCTGTTGTACAGAATATTTTTAACTCTCCCTTGTGCAGAAGTAGACCCTACTTTTATGTTAATTTTGGCCTCCAGAAACCCTGAGACTTCAATTTAACCTGTGTTGTAATAGGTTAATTCAGGATATTGTCTACAGAATCTCTCAGGCTTTTATTATTGTCACTTGAAACTCCAAGATACTATAAAATCCACACTCACACACAGGCTTTGACTTTTCTTAATTAGAATCTTTTCAGGTTTATAAATTTTCTATGCATACCATAAATTTCTGGCATCTAAATTGATACTGACTCAACTACATCAACCACCCAAGAATCCCTGAGACCTTTACATCAGTTCTGGAGTGCCAATACTCCCAAATGCTTCAGTGGTACCCAAAATTTATTTAAAACTGGAGAAGTATGAAGGGAACAACTAGTGAAACTCTTTAGCGATAATTAATTTGCATTTTGTGATTGTTTGGTGACAAGAACTCATATCTTAGGACACATTATATTTCTATATCAGACACCATTAATTTTAAAATTCACTATTTAACCACGAGGAGAGGAAATATGCTTTCAATTAAACTATGACACATAATGGATTATAAGACACATCCAGTTTTGAAGATGTTAAGATAAGAGAAAAATGTGTCTTAGACTCAATAGATTATGGTAATTGAAGGCATATAAAAATGACCTCAGAATTTTGGCCATTTCTCCTGACATGTTACTATTTTTTTATGTCCTAAATTTCTTTGTATTTTGATACAAGTGGTATTCAAGGTCAGCTGCTTTGACTCATATTCTGGGGTCATATGCTTGACTCATATGCTTGGAGATCCTGAAGTAACTGATTATTTTTGCAAGGTGTCCAGGGGATGATTTGGGACCAAAAGATGTGATTTAAAAAATTTGTTTACCTTTAAGTTTGGGATAGTTCTTTCTTGGCATCTCTAGTCTGAAAAGGCTGCCACAAAAGCATTAGATTTAATCTACATCCTTTGAATATTCTGGGCATTTGTCTCAAGTAAAATCCATTGTTCTTAGTAATTAAATCACTCTCTGAGGCAGTAATTTTGGTTCGTGGACCCACTTGATAATCTGTTGAAAGTTATAGACTTGTGCACCTGCATAAAATATTCACAGTTTCTGGGAATTCAGGTATTTGGTGAGGTTCAAACATCTATATGATGTTAGCTATGGGCTATACAAAAAAATATTAGTTCATTCAAGGACTCTCAGGGAATCTATGACCACTTAGATAAGAAGTCCTATTACAGCACAATTATTGTGCAGAGAACATTTCAGTTAAACTTTTAGTGAGACAAAATAACTGGATAAAGTTGCATATAAAATTTAATAGTGCTGTGGTTCATAGAATTTACCAGTAGATTTTTTTGCTTCAATGAGTATGGATAATCCTTAACAAGTTGTTTACTTGATGAAGACCCTGAAAACCAGACCCTGAGAAAGGATTATGAAAAAACTTTTAAAAAGTACCAGGGGCTTGTGGTAAAACAGGAACAGCTATTACGAGGTATGAATTCCTAAGCAATGAGGAAAGTAACAAAGCACTTACTCTAAATACATTTGTTTTGTTCACTTTTTGTCATACCTATAAAGCTAATGTGAGAATAACTGAAAGTTCTATAAATGTTAATATGCTACAAGTTCTTCTGTCTTTAGCATGGATAATGCTTTAAATTTCACTCAGTATTTTTCCCCATTTAGTTCCTAAATATACTTATTATTTATTTCCTAAGAAAGGATTTTTTAATCCAGTGTGTGACCTTTTCAATGATAAGAATCTTTGTCTCTTCAGCCCTGACTGACTTGTTTTGTAAAGTGAATTATTTTGTTGCTTTCCTTGGAAATTGATATAAAAAATTCAAAATATTTCTCTTGTTTAATAGAAAAGAATTCCTTGTCTCTAGCTTTATTGAGAGATGTAAAACCTCAGTAATAGGGGTTTTTGGTTACTGATGAGATATAAAATCTCTTGCTAGTTAGTGATAATGACGTGGGGCTTTTAAGTGTGAATTTAATTCCTGATTTGTACTTGACTGGTGATTCATTTAGTTCATTGCTGTTTGACTAACTTTGTAATGGAAATACTTGTTAACTCCCAAAATATTTTCATCCTGTGAGGATTACTAGCAATTTTAACTACACTGAGTTTTTTAAATATTTGAAGCCAAATAATTTAGTTTAACCTGTTGGAGAAAATGCCAGATTTTCAAAAGTTAATTTTAAAATATGCTAGAAAATAATAGGTATTATCTATGTCAGCATATAATCTAAAATGCATCAGATCTCAAGAAAGCAATTGTTTTCATGTAGAAGTTTTAAATAACTAATTTGACTTTTTTAACATATGAAACTTTAAGCTCTGTTTCTAACCAAATATTTTATTTATGCTAATATTGTATGCTCTCATAAGAGCTTTATTGAGGTATAGTTGACAGATAATAACTGTACAATTTTAAAGTATACAGTTTGATAAATTTTAACATACGTAAATACCCATGAAATTATGACCATAATCAAGATAACATATCCATCACTCCCAAAATTTCCTCATGCATCTTTGTAATCTCTTCCTTTCCTTCTTCCTTCTCCCTTATTCCCAAGTCATCACTGATCTGCTTTCTCACTTTAGGTTAGTTTGCATTTTCTAGACTTTAATATAAATGAAATCATATAGCATTCATTCCTTTTTGTCTTTTTTAGTCAGCATAAAGATAAATCCATATTATTGCATTTATCAATAGTTCATTCCTTTTTGATATTGAATAGTATTTCTTTGTATTCACCTGTTGATGCTCATTTAGAATATTTCCAGTTTTTGGCAGTTTTGATGCTGCTGTGAACATTTGTCTATAAGTCTTTGTATGGGCATACACTTTATTTTCTCTTAGTTAAATACCTATTGATGGAATGGCTGAGTCATATGATAGGTGTATGTCTAACTTTATAAGAAACTGCCAAATGTTTTTCTATAATAGTTCTTTCTGTATTTTCACCATGAATGTATGTGGTTTTGATTTGAAATTTTCTAGTGACTGTTATGTTCCACATCTCTTGATGGGCTTATCTGCCATCTCTTTATGTTTATTGAAGTATGCCTTCTCTAACTTTTGCCTATTATTAAATTGGATTGTTTTATATAGATTCTTTGCATGTTTTGGATATGAGCATTTATCAGATATGTGATTTGCGAAAATTTTCATTCTCTTTAAGTATCTTTTTAAGTGCAGAATTTTACATTTTTATGAAGTTCAATTTAGTATTTTTTGGATCAAGTTTTTGGTATTGTATCTAAGAAATCCTTTCCTTCAGGCAGGATGGCTCATGCCTGTAATCCTAGCACTTTGGGAGGCCGAGGTGGGCGGATCATGAGGTCAGGAGATCGAGACCATCCTGGCCAACATGGTGAAACCCCATCTCTACTAAAAATACAAACTTTAGCTGAACGTGTGATATTGTGCTGGCCTAGAGCCAGAACCAGAGCAAAACTATTTTATAAAATGCAAAACTGTTTTTAGATAAGTTGAAATGGCTGCCCCATTCTCCTTACAATAACTACTGTCCTTGGCCTCTGTGAATAGAACTGCCAGTTTGTTCCTCAAAACTATGTAAAGTTGCTTACCTTTTCTTATCAGTAACTGCTAAAATCTGTGACTTCTATCACCACCCGGACGATGTGTAAACAAATGTATATCCTGACTTCTGTAAACCACTGAGGTAACAAACAGAATGACAAAAGTCCCCTAGACCTTGGAATGTCCGGAGACCCCCGCCCTTGTCTCCACCCAGGAGGTAATTTACAGAATCCACTAGCCCTCGGAATGTCTGAAGCCTTTTCATCCCCATCCCCGCCCCTCACCCCCACTCCCAAGGTGGTTTTTCGGGTATAAAAAATCGTGACATCCTCCTGTTGCCACCACAGGTTGGAGAGACGTGAGTCCTCTGTGGTCGCCGGCATAATAAATGACTCTGCAATCTGGCATACTTTTGTCTCGTGATAACTTTCCACGCTCCGGTCAAATACAACAAACGTAGTGGCGTGTGACTGTAGTCCCAGCTACTCGGGAGGCTGAATTGCTTGAACCCTGGTGGCAGAGGTTGCAGTGAGCAGAGATCGCGCTGCTGCCAGCCTGGCGACAGAGCAAGAGAGACTACGTCTCAAAAAAAAAAAAAAAAAAAAGAAAGAAAGAAATCCTTTCCTAACTAAAGGTTATAATTATTTTCGCTTATGTTTTCTTCTAGAAGTTGTATAGTCTCAGAGTTTATAGTTAAGCCTATAATACATTTTCAGTTAATTTTTTTATATGGGATGAGGAATGGATCAAAGTTCTTCATTTTTTTTGCACATGGATAGCTAATTATTCAAGTACTACTTTTGAAAACACTATCTTTTATCTACTGAACTGATTTATGTCTTTGTCAGAACCATTTATTTATATATACCATGCCTGTTTGGGGGTTTCTATTTTGTTCTATCCATCACTTTTGTGTGTTCTGATGCCAGTAGCACAGTGTCTTCATTACTGTAGTTTGTAGAAAATTTTGATATCAGGTGGTGTTAGCCCTACCAACTTTTTATTCAATTGATTTCTACTCTGATCTTTATAACTTTTTTCTCTTCAGCTTAATTTGGGTTTAATATGCTCTTATTTTTCGTGTGTGTTTTTTTTAAGGTTGAAGCTGGGGTCATTTATTCAAGACCTTTCTTCTTGAAGAAGATATTTACTGCTATAAATTTCCCATTAAGCACTTCTTCGGTGGCATCCCACAGATTTTCATATGCCCTATTTTCGTTTTCATTCAGTTTTAATACTTCGCAATTTCTCTTTTTGTTTCCTCTTTGACGCATACATTATATAGAAGGGAGTTTTTTTTTTTTTCCCAAATAATTGGGGATTTTCCAGAGAGCTTCATATTACTGATTTTTAGTTTAATTTATGGTCATCAGATAAAATATTTTGTAATATTTCAATCCTTCAAAATGTATTTAGACTTGTTTCATGGTCTAGAATATGGTCTTTCTTGAAGGCTTTGTACGCACTTGAATGTGCATCCTGCTGTTTTACATGGGGTTTTCTGTCAGTGTCAGTGAGGTGAAGCTGTTTCTTAGTGCTGTTCAACTCTTTACATGTATTAATGTTTTCCTGTACTTTTTCTATTGTTGAGAGAGTAATATTGAAATCTCTGACAATTATTGTGATTTATTTATTGCTCCTGCACTTCTATCAGTTTTCACTACATATATTTTGAAGCTCTATTCTTGGGGACATAAAGATATAGGATGTAGATGTGCTATTGATAAATTGTCCTTGTTATCAATATGAAGTAATTTTCATCATGTATGGTAATATCTTTTGGTCTGAAATCTACCTTTTCTTATGTTAATCTACTTTTTCTTGTGACTAGTGTTAGCATGGGGTATATTTGTCTAGCCTTTTATTTTTAGGATATTTATATCAAGTGTGTTTTTTTATGAACAGAATTTAGATTGGCTGTTTGTGTGTGTGTGTGTGTGTGTGTGTGTGTGTGTGTCTTTTTCCTCCTTTTTCCTTCTTGTCTGCCTTCTCCTGGATTTCAGATTTTTAAAATTCTATTTTATTTCCATTGTTAGCTTAACTATAAGTCTTTTGTTATATTGTTGATTGCTTTAAAGCTTATTTTTTTTTTTTGAAATGGAGTCTCACTCTGTCGCCAGGCTGGAGTGCAGTGGTCCGATCTCGGCTCACTGCAACCTCTGCCTCCTGAGTTCAAGCGATTTTCCTGCCTCAGCCTCCCAAGTAGCTGGGACTATAGGCGTGTGCCACCACACCCAGCTAATTTTTGTTTTTCTAGTAGAGACAGAGTTTCACCATGTTGGCCTAGATAGTCTCGATCTTTTGACCTCATGATTCACCTGCCTTGGCCTCCCAAAGTGCTGGGATTACAGGCATGAGCCACCACACCTGGCCTATATTATACATCTTTAAGCATAATTGTCTAACTACAAGTGCTACATCTTTAATTTATCATAAGTTAAGTCTGCTGTCAAGTATTTTGTACCATTTCATGCTTAGTGTTAGAATCATTCCTTCACTCTCCCACATCTAAGCTATTACTCATATTTTTTATACTTACACATATATTATAAACCCTATAATAAGGCCAGATGCACTGGCTCATGCCTGTAATCCCAACATTCTGGGAGGCCCAGGCGGGCAGTTCACTTGAGGTCAGGAGTTTGAGACCAGCCTGGGCAATGTGGTGAAACCCTGTCTCCACCAAAAAACAAAAATCAGCTGGGGATAGTGGCACACGCCTTTAGTCCCTAGCTACTCAGGAGGCTGAAGCAGGAAAATCACTTGAACCAGCTAGGTGGAGGATTTAGTAAGCTGAGATTGTGCTGTTGTACTCTAGTCAGGTGACAGAGCGAAACTCTATCTCAAAAAAAAAACCCCAAAACAAAGAAACAAAAAAACCCTATAATACATTATCATTTTATGTAATCAATTTTATTTTAAAGATATTTAAATAATAAGAAAATAATCTTTTATATTTACATGTATGGTTACCATTTCTGCTGATCTTATTCCTTTGTGTAGATCCATATTTCTGTCTGGTGTCATTTTGTTTTTGCCTGAGCAATTTCGTTTAATTCTTCTTGTAGAACATATTTACCAGTGATTATCTTTTGTGTATCTAAAAATGTCTTACTTTAAAAATATTTTTATCGTTTTGAAATATTATCACTGGGTTTAGAATTCGAGGTTGAAAACATTTTTTTTTAATACTATAAGGATGTTGTTGCTCCACTGTTGCCTTGTTTGCATTGTTTTTGATGAGAAGTCTGCTGTCATGCTCTCTTTGTCTATTCGTATTACGTCTTTCAGTGACTGCTTTTATGATTGTCTCTGCATCATTTGTTTTGAGCAATTTATTATGACAGGCCTTGGTGTAATTTTTTTTTATGTTTCTTGTTTTTGGAGTTTTGTGAGCTTATTGAAACTCTGGGTTTATAATTTTCACTAAATTTGGAAATGTTTCTGTTACTACTTTTTCAGGGACTACAGTTAAACATATATTAGGCTACTTGAAGTTGTTCCGCAGTTCTCTGATACTCTTTACATTTTTGCCATCTTTTTCTGTGTGTTTAATTGTGGATAGTTTCTGTGATTATGTCTTCAGTTTCACTAATCTTTTTTCCTCCTATCTTTAAACTACTGTTAATTTCATGTAGTTTACTGTCTCAAGCATTGTAGTTTTCAGTGATAGAAGTTTGAATATTTTTTATCTCCCATGTCTCTACTTAACTTTTAGATCTGGAATACAGTTATATGACCTAAAATGTTTCTTTTTTATAATTAAACTCTAGGTCAATTCTTGGACAGTTTCAATTGGTTGACTTTTCTCTTCCTTGTGAGTTGTATTCCCTACTTCTTGTATGGCTGATAATCTTTGATTAGAAACAAGGCAGTGTGAGGACCAAACCCTTCTATAAGCAGATGATTTAAAAAAAAAAAAAAAAGAAGCAAGACAGTGAAATTTACATTGTTGTACATGGATTTTTTAATTCCTAAAAATGTCTTTGAGTTTTGTTTGGGGACATAGTTAAATTACTTAGAAACAGTTTGATCCTCTTGGATCTTACTCTTATAATTTGTTAGTCTGGACAGAAGCAGCATTTAGTATAAAGCTAGTTATTTCTCACTATTGAGGCAAGACCCCTCTGAGGACTCTACCCACTAATGCATGAATTATGAGATTGCCAGTATGGTTGATAGAAACAGGCATTGTTTTCAGCTATGTTCTTTTACTCTTCTCATTTTGTTCTGTCCCAGCCTCACTAAATTCCTGGCTCCTATCAATACTCAACTCAATATTTGAGGGAAACCTCTATAGAACTCCAGAGCCTCTCTCTGCTCAGCTCTTTCCTCTCCAGTATTCCTTTCTGTGAACTCCTTGGCTTCTCTGGATTCTTGGCTCCATCTCCTTAACTCAGGGATTCTATCAGGTTCTGCCTTGATTCTTCTTCACTGTGTTGTGACATGGAAACTCTCTCAAGGCAGTATTCTAGGGCAAACATTGTACTATCCCATTTATTTCTTATCTCTCAGGGATCACTGTCTTTCATTTTATGGTGTCCACTATTGTGAAATCTTTCTTTTATGTATTTTAGTCTGATTTTTTGGTGGTGTTGTCAGGTGAAGGTTTAAAATCCCATCCTATTAATTTCCTGGGGTTTTATAACAAATTACCATAAACCGAGTGGCTTAAAACAACAGAAATTTATTCTGTCATAGCTCTGGAGGGTAGAAGGCCAAAGTCAAGGTGTCATCAAGGCCATGTTCTTTCTGAAGGCTCTGGGAAATAATCTTCTCTTGTCTCTTTCTAGCTTTTGGTGGGTCCCAGCAATCTGTGGAGGTTCTTGGCTTTTAGCTACATCACTCCAGTCTCCTTCTTCCCACTGTATGTCATCTCCTCTTCTTGAGACACCAATCATTGGATTCACGGTCTACCCTAATTCATAATTACCTCACCATAACCAATTACATCTGCAAAGACCCTATTTCCAAATAAGGCACATCCTGAGGTTTTGGGTGAACATAAATTTTAGGACGACACTATTCAACCTACTACGTGTATCTTGGCTGTAAAGAGAAGTCCGCTTGTTTTTTCAATGTAATTATAAAACCTTTTGACAATGCCTTGCATAGAAAGTCAGCATAATGCAATAGTATAAATATGTGACCTTTGGATTCTGATAGGCTTGAGTTTTAATTTAGCATTACCACTTTCTACATGTATGTAGGGAAAGTTATTTAATTTCATTGAATCAGGGGTTTCCCATCTGTAAAATTTTTATACTACTTTACTCATAAAACTGTTTTAGAATTAAAATACCATTTATACGTCAATAGACCTGACATACAATAGGTACTTAATAAGTGAGATTTACCTTTTCAGTATTTGTTAAATAAATTTTATGTTTATATACTTTTGTATATACCTGTGCATGTATTTCTTCTTTTCATAAGAGTTTAGAGGTAGTTTGCAAAAATACATGAAGTGAAATAATAAAACAATGAGGCCACAAGAGAAGAAAAAGACTATATAGACCATAAAAGCCTATATAATTCTTACAGAAATTGAACTTTGAAGCTCCCTATCAATCAAGGAAAAATGGAAAACATTATCCATTAATATTGTTTTCACTGTAAAAAGAACACAATGTTTCCTTTGAGAACTTAAGTACTTTTGTTATACAAATCTAAAAGAAAGCTTAAACTAGCAAACAATGGCTTCAACTCTGTCTAGTGTAATAATTGTGTTAGTGAATTTCATAAGGTCTTTTCTTAATAGTGACTAACAGAAAATCAGTTTGCATATGAAAAGTCAATTTTAGTAGGCTCAAATTTAGCTGTAGTTATACTGTATATTTTGGACTTGTTATATATGTTGCACATCTTAGCTGCAGACTTTAGTTGTTAAAGTTTTATAATGTGATCTTGTTTTCTATATGCATAAAAACTATTTTTCCCTGTCTGCTTTATTTTTTCCTAACTTATCTACCTTTAATTGCCATTTGATTCCTATTAAACTCTAAGCTCCAAGAGGGCAGGAATCATTGTTTTATTTTGGTTATTGTGTCCTTCTCAGCATCATATGAATTATTTTGTATATGTGTTTTGTTTTAAATACATATATATATGCCATTCAGTAACAATAAATGTTTTCTAATTAACCAATTACTAACCAGTTAAAATTTTCAGAATAATATAATACCTTTTTAGGGCTATTTCTATTGCCTTGGTGAGTAGAAGTGATTTTCTAAATTGTTGAATCAGTATTCTGATTCTTTAACTCTCATGTATTTTACTTTTCTAGTTGCTCTTTATTTGCTTCTGAATCTTGCTGAGGATACTCGTACTGAACTGAAAATGAGGAACAAGAACATAGTTCACATGTTGGTGAAGGCTCTTGACCGGGACAATTTTGAGCTGCTCATTCTAGTTGTGTCATTCTTGAAGAAACTCAGCATTTTCATGGAGAATAAAAATGATATGGTAACTTACAAAACTTTTTCTTGAAATAGTTCGTGTTTGCCATTTTCAAGTTAGAATATTTTGATAAAAATTAAACACTTTATTCCCCTACTGAGATAATTCTGAATAAAGATTTTATAACAGCAATAATTCACTGATATGGCTTTTTTAAGAAATGTATTCCATATTCGTTAATATTCCAGTTGATTGAAGCTTTCTGAATAAAAATCATTTCTAATATATAGAATGAATCTTGCCATATTAAACATAATATACAGAAAGTTTGTTTAAATTTAAAATTTTCCTTCAGAGTCACCTGATCTTATTCTTTTACCCTAAGCTATTTTGCCTTCTGCATCTCTGACTTTAGTTTGTGGAATTAAAATTTAGCCAAATCTCTTCATTGTTACCTACACTTCCACTTTGTTACCTATAATTCTTCTTTGTTACCTACTGTTCTACTTGGTAGCCACAACCTATTGATTCTGCTTCTTAAAAATCTCTTGAAACTATAATATTGCCTCTTTTCATTTCTAGTGCCATTATATTAGTTCATACCCTCTTTATTCATACCTTCTTTATTTCTTGCTTGAATTTATTATGCTAGGCTCTCATTTGCCATCTTTTATTGTGTTAATACAATGATCTTTGGGAAATACAAGTTGAGCATATATTATTTTCACCAGTGTAGAATATATGTAATATAGAAATATATAAAGTAAAAATTCTCATCTGCTTTTTACCATGTCATTAAAGAGTCTTTGTTATGTACAATAATATATTCAATAACTCTTATGTTAACCGTACCTTGTTTTCAGATAATTGAGTTGTTTACAGTTTTATCTATTACAAGTAATACTTCACTGCACATATTTGTACATATGTATTTCTATGTATTTCTGCTTATTTTCTTGGAGCAGTTTTCTATAAATGAAATTATTGGATCATTGACCTTAACTCCATTGAGGATAATTTTTAGAACTGTATATCATTATGTGGCGGTGTATTACTGACTAAAGTGGCTTCTCCTTTAAATAGCCTAAATATATAGTATGTCTGCCTACTTTATTTTAAAATCAAAAGAACTAGGAAGTAGCTGATACTATAGTGAATGACATAGAGGGCCTTTGAAAACCTGAGACTTATTTATCAGATTTAATAAGTACCTTGAATTCTAGTTATTGAATATATGAAATTTTATTTTACCCCTATATATTTAGTATCTGTCATTTTCATCATCAGTATATCATTATTTATGTTCATGATGTGCCTGATATTACTTTGAGATTTAATGTTCTTAGATTAATCAAACACGTTTTTTGTTTTCACTTTTATTTAAGAAGAATATGATAACATGTTAGTATATAAATAGTCCTGAGTAATTAGAGTATGGCCAAATAAGTGCTTCCCCTTGTTATAAGTTGAAGCATGTTCTTCCATTTATGTGATCAAATTAAGTTAACTTTTAGTAGGTTCTCAAAATTCAAATTGATTTGTATCAGCATGTATCTATTACGTATGTATTAGAGCTAGATATAACTAATACAGTTATGCGCTTATTCTATCAAAAAGATCTTGACTATTATTAAAAGTTGTTCTCTGATAAGATCATAGAATTGGAATATATAATATAAATTGTCTCATTAAACCTCATTTTTTATTGAGGAAAAACTTGAGGTTCAGAAATGTTTGTTATTCTTCCACGATCATGAGAAGTATTTGATTACCCAGATTTTTACTAGTGATGATAATGGATTTTATCTTTTATTGTGGAAGAAATATACTTTATTTAAGGACATCTACAGAATCAAGATTTTTATGATTTGACTGGGCCTTAAATCCAAGGCTAGATTTAGTGAATCTAGCCTCCCAATTTCACAGATGAAGTAGGAAAGGATCAGAGACATTAATTTGCTTAAGGAAACAGATCTCTAGATACTCAACTTTCTACTATTCTTCTTTGCCTCCTGGGAAAAATATTTTAGTTCTTTTTTTTAAAGACATTTTTAGTAAGATTTACAATAAGCATTTTTAAATGTTGGCTTCCAGAAACTCTGAGAAAGGTACAATTAAAGACTGAAACAAACTTGCTGATAGATTGTTGGTAAACCCTCACCTAACGTAGACTGTTAAAAAAAATACTAATTGTAAGTTCTGTATTATAGAAATAGACTTGAGGAGGGCCAGGTGTGATGACTTAGGCTTGTAATAAACTTTGGCACTTTGGGAGGCCAAGGCGGGTGAATTATATGAGGTCAGGAGTTCAAGACCAGCCTGGCCAACATGGTGAAGCCCCGTCTCTACTAAAAATACAAAAATTAGCTGTGTATGGTGGTGCATGCCTGCCATCCCAGCTGTTTGGAAGGCTGAGGCAGGAGAATCACTTAAACCAGGAGGTGGAGGTTGTAGTGAACTGAAATTGTGCCACTGCACTCCAGCCTGGGCAACAGAGCAAGACTCTGTCTCAAAAAAGAAAGGAAAAGAAAGAAATAGACTTGAAGGCATTGCATGTTGAGGCAATTACTAAATTTAGCTCTGAGGACTGAGTTTTTATCAACCAAAAAGACGTGATTAGAAGGCTGTGTTAAATACTAGTCTAGTGTTTAAACATCTGATTGATTAATGGCACATATTTCACATTATATTCTGTGCATTAGGAATACAGATTAATGATAGGCTAGACGTGGTGGCTCACACCTGTAACCCCAGCACTTTGGGAGGCCAAGGCAGGTGGATTACTTAAAGTTGGCAGTTCAAGACCAGCCTGGCCAACATGGTGGAACCTCATCTCTACTAAAAATACAAAAAGTAGCCAGGTGTGGTGGCACAAACCTATAATCCCAGCTACTTAGGAGGCTGAGGCAGGAGAATCACTTGAACCCAGAGGTAGAGGTTGCAGTGAGCTGAGGTCACAGCACTGCACTCTAGCCTAGGGGACAGAGAGAAAACCCATCTAAAAAAAAAATAATAATAACAAACTCTCCAAGTTTTTTTTTTATTAAGTTTTGCTGTAACAACCAGTGTTACAACCAGCAAACTATAACACTAGTTACAGTTTGAAAAAGCAGTTTTTCAAACTGTTGCTTTTACAAAGGGAAAATACTACCTGATATAATTAGTGAAAATTGACGCTTGTAGCAGTTTTATTTATGAAAGGAATGAGAAGATGGCTGAGCTATTTGTGAGGTAGTTTTATTTATTTATATAAAGTTTATTTTACTCTTAATGTGAACTAATACCAGCCTTACTTTTAGACAGTTTTTTAGAGGAACAACAGAGAGGATAAATGTTGCCTAGGTTGCTTAATTTTCTTACTGCTAACTTTTGAGAGTTCTTTCTACATTTGGAAACAAGTTGTTTATCAGTTATATGTTTTTCATGTATTTTTACTTTTCTGTGGCTTCTTTTCATTCTCCTATGAAAAGCAGAAGTTTTTAATTTTCATGAAGTCCAGCATATAAAAAAAATTTAGTGGATTGTATTTGCATGTTATTTTTAAAAAACATTTGTCTAATCCAAGTTCACAATGATTTCTTCCTATGTTTTCTTCAAGTTTTATAGAGGTTTTTGTCATTGCTGTTTTAGTCTATAATCCATCCATTTTGAGTTAATTTTGTATATGGTGCAAGATATGGACCAAGATTTATGGTTTTTAATATGGATGTCCAGTTGTTCCAGCATTATTTGTTGAAAAGACACCTTTATCCATTGTATTGCTTTGTACCTTATTGAAATTGCCTTTGCACCTTTGTTGAAAATTTGGCCATGTATCCTTGCTTCTATTTCTAGACTCTATCTTCTATTCCGTTAGTCTATGTGTCTGTGCTTTCATCGATACCTCTTTCTCTTGATTACTATAGCTTTATAGTAAGTCTTGAAAATCAGGCAGTAAGAGGATCCCAATGTTATATTTTTTCAGAGTTATTCTGACTATTCTGTGTTTTTCCATGTATATTTTAAAATCATTGGGATTACATTGAATCTATTGGAGGGAATCAAGAGATAATATTGGATTTTTCCAGTCCATGAAAATGGTATAGCTTTCTATTTATTTGGGTCTTTTTTGATGTCTTCCATCATTTATAGTTTAGCATACATATTTTGCATATATTTTGTTAGATTTATACTTAAGTATTTTACCATGTTTCCTGGTTTGGGTTGATAGTCTATAGAAATATAATCAATTTTTGCATATTGACCTTATGTCCTTTGACTTTCTAAACTCACTTTTTAGTGGTACTAACTCACAGATTCTTGGAGATTTTCTAAGTAGACAGTTGTGTTGTCTTCAAATAAGAAGTTTTATTTCTACCTTTCTAATCTATATGATTTTTATTTCTCTTTCTTGCCTTATTGCACTGAGTATGCCCGCTAGTCTGATGCTGAAGAGGAATTTTGTGAGTGGATGTCCTTGCCTTGTTACTGATGTTACAAAGAAAGTAATGTCTTTCACTATTAAGCATGATGTCAACAGTAGGGGTTTTGTAGATACTTGCTATCAGTTTAAGAAAGTTCTTCTATTTCTAGCTTGCTGAGACTTTTTACCATAAATGGAAGTTAAATTTTGTGAAATGCCTTTTCCTGTATCTTTACTGAGGTAATCATACGGTTTTTTGTTTTATTTAGACTGTTGATATAATGAGTTACATTGATTGACTTTTGAAAGTTTACCAGTCTTGTATTTAGGGCATAAACATTACTTGGTTATGACATATTGCTCTTTTATATATATATTGCTAGGTTTTATTAGCTTATTATTTTTGAGAATTTTTATGTTTATGAGGCATTATTCTATAGTTTTCTTTTCTCCTAATATCTTGGTCTGGTTTTATTATTAGAATAACTGTGTCCTCATATAATGAGTTGGGGAAGCATCCCTTCTTCTTTAATTTTTCTGGAAGGGTTTGTGCAGAATTGGTATTATTTCTACTTAAATGTTTAATAGAATTCACCAGTAAAAAGTCATCTAGGCCTGAGATTTTCTTTCTCTGAATTTTTAAAAATAGATATAGGACAGTTTAGGTTATTTCTTCTTGAGTGGTAGCTCTGTAGTTTGTCTTTCAAGGACTTTATTTCATTTACATGCTATCAGATGTATGGGCATAACATTTTTGGTACTGTTTCCTTTTTATCTCTATCTGAAGGGCTAAAGTGATTTTCTCTGTTTTATTTCTGATATTGGTCATTTTTTTCTAGATTAGTAGTTATCAGTTGCTTTGGTATTTTCAAATAATCAGCTTTTATTTTGTGTTTGATTTTTGGAAGACTTTGGAGATAGAATTATACTCTATAATGAACAGCTCTAGTGTATGACTACATTGTGACTATGGAGTACAGATAGAAGTCTGAAAGAAAAATCAGGTGTTAGTTTGTCAATTTAGCAATTTTTAAAAATTTGTGTTTATTCCTTGGAGTGGAGTGAAATGAAAAAAATATATTAAGGGCTCAATTATTAATGTGATTTTTATGAGGTCAGTGAAAGATGGCAACAGATATGAAATGGGCAGTCTAAATAAATGTTTTAGATCTCCAATAAAAGAAAAAGTAGAGCAAGATTAATTATAAATCCTTTGATTTAAAAAATTATAATTTTTTTTTAAAATTTCATTCTTTTTTGCCATTGCTTTTTAACTAAAAGACATGAGATTTTTTTACAACCAAAGTTTTCTGATTGCTACCTTAAAAAATTTGAATGCAGGGCTTCTCTTACTAAATAAGTTCTGTCCTCTGTGAGTATAAAATAAGTTCTCTTAATGCAATTTTATAATCTTCTAGAGCAGAGGTCTGCAAACGTTTTCTTCCAAGGGCCGGATAGTCAATATTATAGGTTTTGCCGGTCGTATGATCTCTCTTGCAACTACTAACTCTGCTCCAGTCGTAGCATGAAAGCAGCCATTGGCAGTTGATAAACAAATGATCATGGCTCTGTTCCAGTAAATATTTATCAAAACTGAAATTGAAATTTCATATAATTTTTGTGTGTCATGAGATATAATTCTTCATTTGATTTCCTTTTTCAGCCATTTAAAACTGTAAAATCAAAAAGCCATTCTTAGCTCATAGGTTGAATGAAAACAGGTAGCAGGCCAGATAGGCCCACTAACCATAGTTTGCCGATTCCCATCCTAAAGTTTCAACTATTGCTTTTAGTCTAACTTCTCTCCTGAGTTTTATACAATTTTTAAATATTCACTGGATACCACCTCAAATTAAATGACAAAAATTAAAGTAACTTTTTGCCTTCATTGTCCTAAACCTCTTTTTCCATTTGTCAGTCAGTTAACAGAAAATATATCTACCTTAGTGACTGTACAGAAAAGGACTCTGAGAATACGGTTTTTAAATAGGCCTTTTACAAGTTGGTGCTTGGTTAGTGTTTAGGACTTTGGATTGTAGGAGTATTCGTAGTCTAGGAACAAATCTGATCACATCACCCCCTGGACTTAAAATCATTCAGGACACTTTACTGCTTGTGTAATAATGTTAAACTTCTCAGTACAGCATTAAAAGCCTCTACGATTTGTATAGGTCTGCCTTATAGCCTTCTGCCCATCTCCAACATATACATTATCCTATGCTTATACCAAAATACTTGCAATTCACTAATAAGCTCTTCTATTCTTAAATGCTAGTCCACTGGCTTTTTCCTCAACTTGTATTACCATTGCCTTTCCAAACCAGAGAACAAATTCTTACTCATTTATTTTTATTTTGTTCCTAATTTGAAGTCTTCTGTTCTTCCAGGTAGGTTAGTAGTTCTCTCCATGCTGTTTTCAGAGCATTTTGTTCATTCAGTTTTTATCATGTTATATTTTCATTATTCATTCTATTTGTCTTTTCTCTCTCTCTCTCGCTCTCTCTCTCTCTTTTTTTTTTTTT